>NC_073379.1:60930479-61252979 GCF_028641065.1 Leucoraja erinaceus
ATATATCAGTTGCACATTAACTTTGACCGAGTTTTCCTTACTTCCCATTTTGCATGACTTTGCACAGAGAATGTTGCATAGTTTAGCATCCTTACTGACATGGTAACTGCAAACCCTCAATTTACTGTTGAACAAAGCTTGTAAGAAGTAAAACATAGCAAAGATGAGAGAGAGAGGGATGTGGAGGAACCAGAAGTCAAATAATGTAAACTTGGACACAAGCTAAAGGTAGGAATTAAGAAGGTAACGAGAATCCCCTACATCCCAACGCAGCACTCCCCAGCTACCCACACAAACCCAGCAGTCAGTTTTTAGAACCTGAATAGCATCTTAATTATTTAGTCACCATAGTAAAGTGATATAGTCCCTCAAATGAGTTTAGAACCCTAATGACAGAACAATCATAAAACTAAGCTTATACTGGAATTGAGAAAATACAAATAGTGGGACAATATTTATAATATGGATAACATGGATAAACTATGCTGCATTGTCATTTGCCTTATGCTTTTGTCTTTTTTAATTTTTCATCTTAACCTGTTCGTATAAATTTTCATGGAATGCCTGCAGTCATTTCTATCAAATTTAAATGATATAACTGCTGAGCAATGATGAAGAAGTGAACCCATTCCTACATCTCATTGTGATATATCTGGTTCAATGTCACAATATAAAATAAATTTGTATCATGTATGCATTCTGTGTAGTACATATAACATGGAAAAAAGCCGTGAAATCCATCTAGGAGGCAAGGCCTTACAATACCTTTGAGGAGTGACTGAAGAAATGATTTGTTTATACACCTCGACGAATGTTGATACAAAACCAAAATGCTGCAGTATCTGGAATATAAATAATACATTAAATTAGAAGGACATTGCTAATAGCTAATTTAAATTATATGGAAAGCACCACAGAAAGTGTGTGGCAAAAGGAAGTCATTTTGCCCTTAATGTCTGTACCAATCAGAAAAGAAGTACGCAGCCTCAGTCTGTCTTTAAGCACATGATTCATATCCCTGCAGTTCTTTAAGTGCACCTCCTGGCACTTTTAAGCATGTTAAGGATTTCTGTTGTTACCACTCTTTCAAGAAAAAAGTTCCAGATCCCTATGGGTGAAAAATATTTTCCTCATTTCCCATTTACTCCTCCTAATACTACCTTGAATCAGTGCCCTAAGGGTTTTGCATCTTAACTGAGTGAAATGGGTTCTATTTATTAGCTCCATCCAGGTGAACTTTGTATCTCTCAATTCAGTCCCCCTCTGGACTCTTCCAATGAAAACAACTCCAGCCTGTTCAATCTTTCTTCAGAGTTAAAGTATACCAATCCTGGCAACATTCTCATGAATTTCATCTCCAGTGAAACCTCTCTAGTGTGGTGACATTTTTCCTGTGACGTGGTACCTGCAGCTGTACATGATAATCTGAAGCTATAATCCAGCAAGCATTTTTCAATAAAACTCCAGTATTCTGCATGATTGCGATACCTGGTGATTTGGCATTTGGGTCTCCTGTGCTGACTTCCATTCCTTAACACAATGGGACCATGGTTCCTGTGCTCCCTGTTATTTATTGTTGTAAATCCAAATAAAAAGAAAGAATGGAGATAGTACTTTGTGTGGTTCAAATGTAATGATTTTCAGAGTAATGGATTCTGCTCTTAATGACTTCTACTCTGCATCTGCCCTGCAGACTGCTCCTGGTCATATGATGCCAGTATGTCCTGTACTCAACATCTGTGTCACAACAACAGTTTCAAAAGATGACTATTTTTTTACGAGGATGTTACCAGGACTCAAGGGCCTGGGCTATAGGGTGAGATTGAGCAGGCTGGGACTCCATTCCTTGGAGCACGGAGGATGAAGGGTGATCTTATGCAGGTATACAAAGCCTTGAGAGGAATAGATCCTTTAGATGCACAGGGTCTCTTGCCCAGAGTAGGGTAATCGAGAACCAGAAGACATAGGTTTAAAGTGAGGGGGCAAAGATTTAATAGGAACCTTTTCACACAAAGGATGGTGGGTGTATGGAGCAAGCTGCTGAAGGTGGTATTTAAGGCAGGTACTATCGCAATGTTTAAGAAACATTTAGACAGTTACATGGACAGGACAGATTTAGAGGTATACTAGACCAAGTGCAGACCCATTGGGTCTGCTCCCCCAATGCAGCCGTTCCCTACCCGTAGCCCCCACGGGAGACGTGGTCCTCCAACTCAAGCGGCTCAGGAATCAGCAGTGCGGCTGTTTTTAAATGGTGCCTTTGAGGCGAGATGCGGGCGCCAGCAGCCATTATGGTCGTTGGCCAGCAGGAGGTGACAAAATGAGTGAGTGGGGGGGGGGGAAGGATTTGATTAAAAAAAGTGTACATAAACACGACAAAATTTAATGAGGAGTGGATACTTGGAATGAAAAGTGAAATCTCTACCGAAATGGAAAAATCAGGGCGTTTGTGGGTCGGGTGTTGTCGTGGCAACGAATCAAAGGCTGGCAGCCACAAGTCAGGCAGAAACGCACACAGCCAGCCGGCAGCCACAGACTTTTATATTATAATAGAAGATAGAAGATAGATAGATAGATGGGCCAAACGCAGGCAGATGACACTGGTGTAGATGTGACATGTTGGCCGAGTGGGTAAGTTGGGCTGATGGGCCCGTTTCCACACTGTTGACTATGACAACATCCCCCTTTCTGAAAAAAAATGTTTTTAATAGTATTTGTAATCTGCATCACGGTATCTGACTGGTGGTTTTATATTCTTTAAATTGTTTGTAGATCTGGTATTCATGTTAGCGCTGTGTTCCTATGTTAACTCCTTTGACTTGTTATCTGGTGACATCACAGGTTGTGTGTTTTGTAGAGTTGTTGGTGTTGTGCCATATGTTGGCAGTATGGTTGCAAGTGGTGTGGGTATTGTTGGCAAACTTGGTTTATTAGGTCATGCATTGGCCAAACGTGGCACCTGTTCCTTCTAAACTGTTTTCCTGTCTCCATCTCAATGATGTGATCCATCTCAACTTGGGAGTCTCCCAGAACTTTTGCACGTGTCCATGTTTTCAGCACTGCATCCTGGGCATGAACATGTTGTCCATTCACCAATTCTGGCAATGTTTTGGCATGTCTGTGAAGTCCTAGCTTCCTTCATTTTGAGCATCAGTTGTTTCTTCTGGTCTTATGGAGGATGTATTTTGCTTGGAAGGGTAAGTTTTGTACGTTCTGCCATTCAGTAGCTCTGCTGGTGATGTCAGCTCTCTATGGTGTTGCACTGAGTGACGACAAGGCAAGGCTGGGGTCTTCCTTTGTACCTCAATGCTTTGTCTCTCAACATTGTCTGGACCTGTCTCTCCATGAAACCATGTCCCCATGGATAATGCAGGGCTGAGGTGGTGACGATGAACCCGTGGCCTTCTGCAAGCTCCTTAAATTCTTTCAAGGCAAATTATTATCGTAAATCACCTTCTGAGGGATCCCTTGGTCAGCAAACAGGATCCATACTGTTGTAGAGATTACAGATGGTCTCGGGTCTTTTATCCGTCTGATGAATGGGAACTTTGAGTAGTAGCAGGCTACAATCAAGTACCATTCTTGGTTGTAGGTGAACTAATCCATACTCAAGGTGGGCCATGGCCTTGGTGGTGTCTCACTGGATATCATGTTTTCTTTCTGTGTGTGTTTCGGTATTTCTGGCATACACCACATTCAGACACAATTGTTTCCATTTCTTTCTACATGTTCATTCAGCAGACCGCTCATGTTGCCCTCAGCTTGCATTTCTCCATTCCCAAGTGGCCTTCATGGATCTTCTAGAGAAGTTCTCACTGCGTTGATTTTAGCCCAATGATTCTTGATCCAGCAAGCAATACACCATCTTCTACAGAGATATCATCTCTTATGGCCCAGTATTGTCTTGTTTCTGGTTGCATTTGTTTGATTCTCTCAGGTAATCCTTGGATCACTTGTTGAATGAGCAGCTGCAATGCCTCATCTTTGCTGATCATTCGACAGTTTGGTTTCAGTTGCCCAGGTCCTACTACTGGCAAATTGGTGTAGCTTCCATTTATGGATACACAAGAGACCGCAGATGCTGGAATCGAGAGCAAGAAACAATCAGATGGAGGAACTCAATGAGTCACACAGCATCTGTGAAGGGAAAACTAATTGTTGTTGTTTTGAGTCGAGATCCATTATCAGGACGCTGATAGTTTCAACCTGAACAATGACAAGTTCTTCCCCCTCCACAGATGCTGCTCAAACCGTTGAGTTTCTCCAGCAGCTTCCATTCATTTTTGGCACAAATTTGCTATGTACTAGGGACATTATAAACTGTTAGAGGCATTATACAAATGCAAGTGATTACTATTGCTAATGGGGAAGAACTATCCCAGCCACTGCGTGCCCTGGTATCCTTGCAGGGTTGATCATACTGGACCCCAGCATGATATACAATACAACAAAAGGGCAGCACGAAGGCGCTGTGGTAAAAGCTCCTGCCTTACAGCACCAGGAACCCGGGTTCGATCCTGACTAATGGTGCTGTCTGTATGGCATTTGTACTTTCTCCCTGTGACCTACATAGGGTTTCTCTGGGTGCTCTGGTTTCCTCATCCAAAGATGTACAGGTTTGTAGGTTAATTTGCTTGGTAAAATTGTAAATTGTTCCTAGTATATGTAGGATGGTGTTAGTGTGTGTGGGATCACTGGTCGGCACAGGTCGGCACAGACTCGGTGGGCAGGACAGCCTGTTTCGGCATTGTATCTCTAAACTAAACAAATCTAAACTCAATATTAAAATAACCAGGAATTTTCTATTGTAGTGTTTCAAATACAATCTACCAATGACTTAATCAGAGTTAAAATAATCCGTTTCAGCTGGCAGTCTAATGCCCTTGCGAGGCAACCCAATAGTTAATTAGTCTTGTAGATAATTACCTTACATTGATTAAATATTTTCAGCAATTTCTATTCTGTCTTTACAAATGAACACCGATCTAATTTGTAATTATGAAGGGGGTGAAATTGGTAGTGGGTGGTAATGCAAAACAAGCAAAGGCAAATGTGCAACTAGCCTTACCATCTGCCTGAACTTATTTTTGATGGAAAGGAGCAGGTTTATAAAACTAGCTGCTGGATGTTGACCAACACTTCCATTGTACTCTAGTCCAAAGCCAATTTCTCCTCTGCATTGTGTTGCTTGTTTGGTGACATTGTATTCACGTTTATATGTATTTTTATGTTCTTTCTTCCTTATCCATTTAAATATTATTAAATGAAGCAAATGTAAGCTATTTGTCAACATTACTTGTTACCATGGCTTGCAACATTGCAAGGATTGACAGAGTTATGTAAAGTGAGGAGGGAGGAGGCTCAGGAGAATCATCAACTTTGATATTTGTGGCTGGTTTTGTTTTTTTGGTTTAGTTTAGAGATACAGCGCAGTAACAAGCCCTTTGGTCCACCGAGCCTGCACCGACCAATGATCCCTGGACATTCACACTGACTTACACACACTAGGGACAATTTTACATTTACCACGCCAATTTACCTGCATTACTGTACGTCATTGCAGTGTGGAAGGAAACTGAAGATCCCGGAGGTCACGGGGAGAACGTACAAACTTTGCATAGTCAGGATCGAACCCGGGTCTCCGGCACTGCTGGATAGTAGCAGCAACTCTACCGCTGTGCCATTGTACCGCCCAAAATAAACATTCCACGAAACTCTATGCTGGCTATATCCTCCAACACATCATTTACAGAACGGCAAAAACAGAACAGATGTTAATAGAACTCAACTTGTCACTGTCCAAGTGACAAAGCTTTTATCATTTATCACTTTCTGTTTCTTACTGCCAGCCAATTACCAATCGAAGTAACTAATTTGAAATTCATTAAATGTTGCTTTGTCTTCCGTAAAAGGCTTAAGAACAGACCGCTAATAAATGCTTTCTGAAAATTCCAGTACAATATGCCCGCTAATTTAGTTCCGCAGAGAAAGTCAGTGGAATTGTGAGGAATTACCTATTTGTACAAAGCTGCTAACTGTTCTTTCACATTCTTTACATGAGCATTCATTTTGGCTCACACACTTTCTATTTGTGTGTTAATTGTATGCCTGGCTCCATTAGTAATGCCATTGAATTGTCAGCGTCCCAACAAATCTGTAATCCTTTTCTATTTTCGCTGTTTTAGCAGATTGTAAATTCTCATCTCTAACCCCAATGTCCTCAGCATTTCTATAGCATACTCGTAACTCCAACCTTATTTACAAGTACTCATCAAGGGACCATTGGGTAAGAAAGGCACTTAGGGCAGCTTTTATTTTAATACTCTGTATTACCTCAGTCCTCAATATGTTATAAATTTTACTGCTAGTAAACTTCAACACCAAATCTCAATGGAAACCCAAAAACAAACTGCTGGAGCAAGTCACTGCATCAGCCAGCATCCGTGGAGGGAAATGCAGAGATGGCATTTTGCATCGGGACTCTTCTTCGGGTTGATAGAGTGGAAAGGAGATAGTTGGTAGAGGGGGTATCAATTTAATAGTGTGCCCATTTCCCTCCACAGTTGCTGCCTGATCCACTGAGTTCCCCCAGTGGTTCATTTGTTGCTCAAGCATTTCAGCATCTGATGTCTTTTGTGTCCCAATGGAAGCCAGCTGGTTTGACATCAAACGCACAATCTCCAAACAGCTTTATAATGACCACAGGTGGCAAGAATTTTTACATCTTACTCTAAATTGTTATGATATGGAACATATTTCAAATACAGTTCTCCAATGATTTGCTCAGAGACCTGAACCATAATGCCCCTGTTGGTTTCAGGTATAATTCTGGGAATTGAAGCGTCTGGCTTGAAATATCTGCCAGATTCCAGATAATTGGACAAATGAAAAAGAAATATAATCCTCTGAAGGAGAGTATTGATGTTATAATGCCTTCATCGGTCTGTTGTTTGTGTATTGTACAATCCATTGGACTCAGAAGGTGCTTTGTTATATTGTGTTGTTTTTATGTTAAATAGTCAAATTAACAGCATATTTCTGAAGTACTGCCCACCTTGTGCAATAGGCTTCTTCAGTTATCAATAAAAATAAAATATTGACTTCAAGGAGGAGATGGGAAGTTCAGGAGAGTTATATACCCAAGGGACACCATGGGTATAAAGAACATTCATAGAAAGAGTTAAATACTCTTCCTTTTGACAGTTATAGTTGAATCATCATGATTTGGAACACAATTTTGTGCTGCAGAGAATAAGATGCCCAAGGAGAAGGAGATGCCCAAGTATTTCATTGAAAGGCTGTGGAGGACTTAAAATGGCGCCAAACCTGGCGGCTCTTGTATACTGTCTCAGTTTACTATTCCTATACACTTGTACTTAATCCAAAATGTGCTGATGTATAGTAATACTTTTACTGAACTGTGCAAACAAAGAATGTCACTGTACTTTGGTGTATTTGACAAGAAAGCACCAATGACCCATTGAACCATCTTTTGATCCAAGATTGATATTTATGTTGGTTCATTGTTGTCATATGTACTGAGATACAATGATACACTTAGTTTGCTTGCTACCCAGTCAAATTATACTGTACATGACTACAATCAAGCCATACACATATACAACAGACAGTGCAAAGAGAAAAATACCAGAGTGCAGAATCTAATGTAGCAGCATTCTAATGTTATAGCATTCTAATGTTACAGTTACAAGAAATTTGCATATTTTTTTAATAGTGCGGGGGCTGCAATAAGATAGATTGAGAGATTGGAACTACATCTAGCTAATTCAACTAGCTAATGAGAGGACTATTCGGTAGTCTGATTACAGGGAAAAAGCTATTGCTGAATCTGGTGGTAAGTTCTTTCAAGCATTTGTATCTCATGCCCAATAGGAAGGGAGGGAAGAACCCGGGTGTAATTGATCCTTGATTAGTTTGGGTGCTATCACAAGGCTGAATGTTCATGGAGTCAATGGGGGAGGGAGGCTGGTTTGTCTGATTCTGTCCAAATGTGAATAGTTTTGTTTCTCTTCCACCCGTTTTGCTTCATTTCTATTTTATTTTCTCAGTACAATTTTAATTGTTATCGCCTTTATTTTCTTCCATTACCATCGTACCATGGTCCCCATCACTTTATGAGGTAGTAAAGAAAGCGAATGGTATGTTAGCTTTCATTGCAAAAGGATTTGAGTATAGGAGCAGAGAGGTTCTACTGCAGTTGTACAGGGTCTTGGTGAGACCACACCTGGAGTATTGCGTACAGTTTTGGTCTCCAAATCTGAGGAAGGACATTATTGCCATAGAGGGAGTACAGAGAAGGTTCACCAGACTGATTCCTGGGATGTCAGGACTGTCTTATGAAGAAAGACTGGATAGACTTGGTTTATACTCTCTAGAATTTAGAAGATTGAGAGGGGATCTTATAGAAACTTACAAAATTCTTAAGGGGTTGGACAGGCTAGATGCAGGAAGATTGTTCCCGATGTTAGGGAAGTCCAGGACAAGGGGTCACAGCTTAAGGATAAAGGGGAAATCCTTTAAAACCGAGATGAGAAGAACTTTTTTCACGCAGAGAGTGGTGAATCTCTGGAACTCTCTGCCACAGAGGGTAGTTGAGGCCAGTTCATTGGCTATATTTAAGAGGGAGTTAGATGTGGCCCTTGTGGCTAAGGGGATCAGGGGGTATGGAGAGAAGGCAGGTACGGGATACTGAGTTGGATGATCAGCCATGATCATATTGAATGGCGGTGCAGGCTCGAAGGGCCGAATGGCCTACTCCTGCACCTAATTTCTATGTTTCTATGTTTCTATGTTTATTCTCCCTTTCTTTTATCTGCATACAGTCATAGAGCTATACAGTACAGAAATAGGCCAGCATCTGCAGTTCCTTCCTACATATTTCATTACTACATCTTTTCCATCATGTTTCTGCGTCATGCGTAACCTCTTAACCAAATCCATGAGAAAATTAATATTTAACGTCTGGGTCTAATTTTTACTCCTGCAATATACAATTTAAAGACGCATAAATGCCTTGAGGACAAATGACTCCTGCAACATGTTTCATCATTTAATAAGATTATTGGTGATCTGTTATTGTCCTTGGCTGCTCTTTCCTCCCGGTTCCCTCTAATAAACCTGGATTTCCCTACAGAACAGGAGCCTTATCAGCTCAGGCCTGAGCTTACATAATGCCAGTGCCCACATAACTCTGGGGTAGAGAATTCCAAAGATTCACAACACTCTGAGAGGGAAAAAAATCCTTTTCAATTCCATCTTAGAAATAGGCTTCCTGGTTCAAGATTTCCTCATTATGGAAGGCATCTTTTCAATATCTACATTGTCAATTCATCCTTGAATGTTCAGCAAATAGAACGTTCTGGAGGAATTCAACAGGGCATGCAGCATCTGTGGAGGGAATGGATGGACAACATTTCAAGCCAGAATCATTGCCTGTCCATTCCCTCCACAGATGCTGCCTCACCTGTTGAGTTACTTTCTGGTTTGTTCAAGATTCCAGCATCTGCAGTTTACTGCATCTCCTCTCTGTGTGTTACATGTTTAACTATGGTCACCTTTCATTATTCTAAACCCTATTGGTATAGATTCAGTCAGTTCAATTGTTCCTCGTAAGACAACCTTTGCATCACAGCAAATAAACTAGTGGCAATTCATTAAACTATCTCCAATGCAAGTATATCCTTCCTTAAATAAGAAGGACCAAGTGGTGTGCAGTACTCCAGGTGTGCTCTTTACAGGTGTAGTAAAATGTATATATTTTTGTACCCTTTGCCCTTTGCAATAAAGGACAACAATCCATCTGTGTTCCCTATTACTTTACCTGCAAAGTTAACTTTCCAAGTTTCATCTATATGGACACCCATTTCTCCATGTACAGTAATATTGTGCCATTCCTTTACAAGATATTTCTCATTTATTTTCCTCTTTCTGAAGTGTATAATGTGACCGTACCTCTCAGTGTATACCATCTGCCAAATTTCTCTGCAGACTCCGTGTCCTCTCCACAGCTTTCTTTCCCATCACCTGCAGAAGCAGTCTCATTGCAATTGATATTTTCAAAGTTGTTACTCCAGGTTGGAAGTTACTGTGGCTCCAGCACTGATCCTCATTAGTTTCAGCTTGCCAACCACTTGTCCCGACTATTTTCTGTTAGGCAGTCATTCCATTTGTTATGTTGATACATTGCCTCCGACTCCAGTAACATGATTTCCACAACACAATATAAACTTTGCTTTTGGAAAATATAATATAACAGAATGCACCTGGGGACAACAATAATACCCAGAGATATCGACTGAAATTCTTACTGCTCCAAAATATAGAGAATGTGCAGTAGCCTCCCTGAAGTCAAACTAATTTCCATGTCTTAATGCATTTGTGAAGCCAAACATAGCAAGTGGATTTGAATATAGGAGCAAGGAGGTCTTGCTGCAGTTGTACAGGGCCCTCTTGAGATCACACCTGGAGTATTGTGTGCAGTTTTGGACTCCTAGTTTGAGGAAGGACATTCTTGCTATTGAGGGAGTGCAGCGTAGGTTCACCAGGTTAATTCCTGGGATGGCGTCACTGACATATGATGAAAGAATGGATCGTCTGGGTTTATGTTCACTGGAATTTAGGAGGATGAGAGGGAATCTTATAGAAACATATAAAATTATTAAGGGAATGGACAGGCTAGATGCAGGAAAAATGTTCCTCATGTTGGGGGTGTCCAGAACCAGGGGTCACAGTTTAAGAATAAGGGGTAGGCCATTTAGTACTGAGATGAGGAAAAACCTTTTCACCCAGAGAGTTGTGAATCTGTGGAATTCTCTGCCACAGAAGAGTGGAGGCTAATTCACTGGATGTATTTAAGAGAAAGTTGGATATAGCTCTTAGGGTAACAGAATCAAGGGATATGGGGAGAAAGCAGGAACGGGTTACTGATTCTGGATGATCAGCCATGATCATATTGAATGGTGGTCCTGGCTCGAAGGGCCGAATGGCCTACTCGTGTACCTATTTTCTATGTTTCTATGTAAACACAACTTTTATACACCATGATTTTTTAAGTTTCTGCTTCAGACTTAGTATTCCAATCAGTTTTATGTTATGAAAATGCATGGCTCTCCTATCAAACATACAAGATCCATACACAGAAACATATAGATACATCGAGAAATATGCTATTGTGACATCTGCCCATGGTGGGAAACAGGGCATGGGTAAGGAGCATAATTTTTCGGCTTGATATAACTTGCTCAGGAAAAGAAGACATAATAAATGACAATAAAGGGGTGACTAGAAAAAGAGGGCCAGAAATATATGTGAGTCTTAAACAAATTTAAAGTCAAATCCAGAGAATCATCTTTGATCCCCTCCACATGGAACTCTCTGCCACAAGGAATGGTAATTAGTGATGATGCAGTTAAATAGAAATTAGATGTAAACTTCAGTTGTAAAGGAATTAAGGGATATCTTATGAAATTAAGTGATGAATGGTAGGTTGGGTTTTTTGCACTAACTTGTTCGATGATGTAATGTTAGTGCCTCTTTTGACTCCCGAGAATTCATGTTCTTAATAAACTAAGCAAAAATTCTACAAACATCATAAATTGTTTCCTTATTTTCTTAGTTTGCTATTCTTGTTACTTTTTTTTAGAGACACATCATGGAAACACACAGATTCCATGTGGACCATTGATCACACCGTTCACATTGGTTTTATATCATCCAACTTTCTCATCCGCTCCCTGCACACAAGGGAGAATTTGCATAGGCCAATTAATTTACAAGCCTGCATGTCTTTGGGATATGGGAGGAAACCGGATGACCCAGAGGAAACCCATGTGGTCACTGGGAGACTGTGCAAACTCCACACAGGCAACATCCGAGGTCAGGATTGAAACTGGGTCTCTGATGTTGTGAGGCAGCAGCTCTACCAGCTGTGCCACTGTGCCACCCTGTGATACCCCGTTATGCTGGAATACATAGAATGTTCTCCCTGTAATTTTGTGGATTTCTTCTGGGTCCACTAGTTTCCTCCCATATCCCAAATACATGCTGATTGGTAAGTTAATTGTCCATTATCAATTGCCCTGAATGTAGATGAATGGTGGAATCTGGAGAAACTGATAGGAATGGGGATAGTATATGTTACAGAGAAAGCAAATCAAGTTAGCAAATTGAATCCAAAATTGGCTTGATACTAGGAGGATGATGATGGAAGGTCGATTGGGTGATTGGAAGCCTGCGAGCAGAGATGTACCACGGGAATTGGAGCTGGTACCCTTATTGCAGTATAATGTGGATAAATGTGAGGTTATCCATTTTGGTGGAAAAAACAGGAAAGCAGACTATTATCTAAATGGTGGCCGATTGGGAAAGGGGGAGATGCAGCGAGACCTGGGTGTCATGGTACACCAGTCATTGAAGGTAGGCATGCAGGTGCAGCAGGCAGTAAAGAAAGCGAATGGTATGTTAGCTTTCATTGCAAAAGGATTTGAGTATAGGAGCAGAGCGGTTCTACTGCAGTTGTACAGGGTCTTGGTGAGACCACACCTGGAGTATTGCGTACAGTTTTGGTCTCCAAATCTGAGGAAGGACATTGTTGCCATAGAGGGAGTGCAGAGACGGTTCACCAGACTGATTCCTGGGATGTCAGGACTGTCTTATGAAGAATGACTGGATAGACTTGGTTTATACTCTCTAGAATTTAGAAGATTGAGAGGGGATCTTATAGAAACTTACAGAATTCTTAAGGGGTTGGACAGGCTAGATGCAGGAAGATTGTTCCCGATGTTAGGG
Organism: Leucoraja erinaceus; assembly: GCF_028641065.1. Classification (NCBI taxonomy): domain Eukaryota; kingdom Metazoa; phylum Chordata; class Chondrichthyes; order Rajiformes; family Rajidae; genus Leucoraja; species Leucoraja erinaceus. Next base: position 60,943,287 of record NC_073379.1, read on the forward strand.
AAGTGCAGGACAAGGGGTCACAGCTTAAGGATAAGGGGGAAATCCTTTAAAACCGAGATGAGAAGAACTTTTTTTCACACAGAGAGTGGTGAATCTCTGGAACTCTCTGCCACAGAGGGTAGTTGAGGCCAGTTCATTGGCTATATTTAAGAGGGAGTTAGATGTGGCCCTTGTGGCTAAGGGGATCAGGGGGTATGGAGAGAAGGCAGGTACGGGATACTGAGTTGGATGATCAGCCATGATCATATTAAATGGCAGTGCAGGCTCGAAGGGCCGAATGGCCTACTACTGCACCTAATTTCTATGTTTCTATGTTTCTATGTTTCTATTGTGTGTTATTTACATTAGAAATCTGGATAAGAATATAGCAGGTATAATTAGTACGTTTCAAATTACATAAAAATTGTGGTGTTGTTGACATGGTGATCAAGATCATTTTAGTTTACTGGAAGATGTTGATTGGTTGATAAAATATGCAGAGCAATGGCAGATAGAATCTCATTCTGATAGGTGCCTTATGACATCTTGTGTGAAGACAAAGAGAATATTAAGGAATTGAGGTACTTCATTATATGTCCAAGGATCTCATAAGGTGGTAGTACATATAGATAAGTTGGTTAAAAGGGTGTGTGGGATATTAATTTTAATTAGCTAGAGAATAGACAATAAGACATTAGAAAACATTGACTGATGCACAGCTGAGTAGTGTTTCGGGTTCTGGTCCTGTCCCCATAGAAAGAACATGATTGCACTGCAGACTGTGCAGAGATTTGCCAGGTTATTGCTGGAATAAAGTGCCTTCATTGCATGCAAAGATTGGAGAAGCTGGGTTTCTTTACCTTGGAATGGAGGAGGCTGAGGGGTGACCTGATAGAACTACACATGATTATGAGGAGCATAGATAGTGTAGGTTGAAGGAAACTTTACCCCATATCAAAGATTTTAAGGCCTGATGAAAACAAGACACAAAAGGCTGACACAAGACTCATTGGGTCAGGCAGCATCTCTAGAGATTAGTTAGTTAGTTTAATTTATTGTCATGTGTACCAAGGTATAGTGAAATGCTTGTGTTATATGTTTCCAGTCAGTGGAAAAACTTGATTACAATCGAGCCATCCACAGTCCCTATATGATAAAGGGAATATCGTTTAGTGCAAGGATACGATTCAGACAGTCTGAAAAAGAGTCCGCCCTAAACATTACCTATCCATGTTCTCCAGATATTCTGCCTGACCACAGAGTTAATCCAGCACTTTGTTTTGTTTTTTTTTGTAAACCAGTATTACAGTTCCCTGTTTCTAAACTGAAAGGACATAGATTTTGCATAAGAAGTAAATGTTTGAGAGGGTATCTGAGGGAGAATTCTTTAGAATGATTTAATGTGGAGCACATTACTTGGATGAAAGCGAATACTCTCACAACTTTTAAGAAATATCGGGATGAGCGTTTGAAGGGCATAGAAATCTGTGGATTGTGCTGGTAATTGAAATTAATGAACAAGAGTAATTGATGGTTCAACAAAGACATAAAGGGTGTGTTACTGTGCTGCGTGACATGAGAAGCAAATGAAGTTTAAGATTAAACTAAGAGTAACTGATGAGTCAGCAGCATATTAGTTATAACTGCAGCCTGAATTCTGACCCAGAGACATAATTTCAAATCCCACTATGTCAGCTGAGGAATTTAAATTCAAATAAGTAAATAAACCTGGAATTTAAACCAGAAACGCTAATTTCAGTAATGGTTACCATGAAAGTATCAGATTTTTGTGCAATCCTCTTTCGTTGATTGATGTCTTCAGAGAAACTAATCTGGCAGCATTTCCCAGTCTGGTCTTGAAGTGACTCCACACCCAGCAACGTGAGGTCTCAGACCTGAAACACTCAAGGTTTCTCCTACACTTTGATATTGCTCAACCTGCTAAGTTTTCCCAGTCCTTTCTGTTCTTTTTATTTCAGATGTCCAGTGCCTGCACTTTATTGGTGATGTTTCAGCAATGCTGTTGATTCTTAAGTGCCTCTAGTTCTGAGGCAATTAAGGATGGGGAATAAATTGCCAGCAACCCCTACTTCAAATGAATGAATAAATTAGGAGAAATATCTTTCTGCCTAAACCAGAGTTTGAGAAGTCACCTATTACCCATTATCACCAATTAATCCAGAAACATTTCTCATTTGAGTCAGCATTTATTGTAATTACGCACCATTATTTAATTTACTTAGCTAGCGTACTATTGTACTCAATTGGGAAACATTAGATTTCCAAATGACTATACAAGGACTGAATGCTGTGTCATTACTGACTGGATTGCACTGACAGTATGATGGATTTGGACCTGGTGGCCTAACTCAGCTGCCCCATTAATTGGCCTTTATAAATGTTTAATGAAATCAAAAATAAATTCAATCAGCAATTTAAAACCGCTGAATCATATGAAAAGTAAAAGGACATTTTGATTTATGTTTTATTATGCATTTAGCATCGGTGTGTTCTTTTTTTTTCTGATGTGCAGTACCTCAAGGTTAAAACAGAGATTTACTCTGGGACAAACATTTTGAACAGCATACCGTTTATTGGTTAAAATATACAAATCTTTGAGAATGTTTTCTTTTTGAAATTGAGTGGCGGCTTCCTCTCTCTCTCCACAATTCACAAGAAAATATGTTAAAGTGGAAATATAATGATTGTGCATTAACAAACAAAGTAAACACAATTTTGCAGCAGTTCCTCGCTTAAAGTGAATACTTAGAAATAAGATTTTGAACAGCTCCTTGTCACCAGATGATAAATCTTTAAGCGGTATGAAATCATTAATAAAGATTCACGCATCACTTGTTCTCCCTCATATCTGCTGCCATGATAGTGCCTTTCAGGATCTTTTTCACAGGCTGTGATTGCCCCTCAGATGAGCCTGAGAATTCCTGTAATACTTAGTGCCAGTTATGAAATATTCTATACCTCCAGCGGTTCAGTTACTTATTCTTTTAAGTGCATGCTGGGTAAAATGAAATTGTGATCGACTTGTTATTCACTTTATCACAGTGAGCTAACATGAAGCCAGTCATTATGGTTAACTCCAGAAATACATGGCCAATATCACACTGTGGCTGCATTCATGACTGTGGATGAGCTGTAATGTAATCATAAATCCGCTTCCAGCATTTCACAATATCTGAAATAAGTAACTTCCATTGCTTCCATGCCATGCTATTTGCTTCATCATATAGTTTTTAAATGTTTCTGATTCATATTAATCATAAATTTTACATATTATTTATCACAATGGATTTTCCAAACTGTTAGATTCTGAGTTGCTTCTCCGCCTCCTGCCTTACTCCAGGGTTTGCTCCACTTTACCTATTTTTTAAAAATCAATGGCATCAAGAGACAGGGCAGATATTTTGAATTATGAAAACTCCCAAGCAGCACAAGAGTCTAATTATTGTATAACCTGAAATATATCACTCTCACTAGTTGCTCTCTTTCTACGATGAGTTACTCATTTTATCAATGTAATCCTACCTCAACACTGATTAACCCATTCAGTTAAAGTAACGTATGTATTAATTTAGCTGATACATTAATCCCTGTATAATAAATTATTCTATCACCATATTTCATCAACATTCAAAGAAGTTCACAAACTTAACACATCAATAAAAATAATTGTGCTGCATATGGGAGGCTGAGCTAAACCCCATATCCTGCTCGTTTGTAAATGTCACACCGCTGCAACACAGCTCAGTACTATTATGCCCCACTATAATATTTGAACTATTTCCTGGCAGGAATTCATTTTAGACATGCATTAAAGTGAAGGTAACTATAGAGGTAAGCGCAATCAATGACAAATTCATACCTTGAGATGAAAGTGTCACTTTAATCTTAAAATAGTCTGCATTTACCAGCTTCTATGCAGCACCATTTTAGTAATATGCTTGCTACAAATATTGTAAAAGTAATTTCAAATAAATACGGTAGCAACAGTAGGGGAGCAACTACAAGCCATTGCAGGAATGTTCAAGTGTCACTGACAGAAGCAAGAAAGATTACATGTAGAAGTCCAATAAATATAAGGTAGGTATTCTTCAACTGTAATCCACTCATAGAATGAGAATCCATAGAAGAACGGTACACAGTATGTCATTTTAGGCCAGTTCTTCAGAAGAGTTTGTTCCTCTTTCATATTCATTGTTTGCATCTCTGTAATTTCTTCATTCTTTCCTGCTGTTGAATTTGCCCTCACATCAATTTGAAAATGTATTCCAGATCATAATTATTGGCTGCATAATTACATCTCATTTTGTTTCTCTGGGTTTTTATAACCAATTACCTCCAGTTTCTACGTAACAGTTACCGACCATTCTGCCACTGGAAATAATTTCTCATGTTATACTCCAGTCAAACTCTTTATGACTTAGCAATCTTCCATGGGATCTCCCCTTAGCCTTCTAAGATTCAAAGAACAGTCCTGATCTTTTCAAAAAAGACCATTATAATAACACCACAACCACAGAAACCATTCAGTCCTTTTCCAAATCAGTTGAAGAAGATGATAACTTCAAACATATTTAATGTACAGTGCAGATTTAGTTTCGGGAGATCTTTTATAAAAGTAGCCAATGTTGGAAACATTCCAAAGACCAGGCAGCATCTAGGGAAGGAGAAATAATTCAAAATTCCAGGTGCAAGGCTTTTCTTTCACATTGAAGACAATCTAGTTCGGACCAGGAAATTGGAAACTCTCAAAGTTCCAGAGAGGTGGGATTCAAAGGATCCAGGACGAAAAATTAACTGTTTCTCGTTTTGCAGATGTTGCCTGGTCAACTGAGCATTTCCAGTATTTTCAGTTTTTATTTTAGCTTTAATTTTTCAACTGTTTTTTATCCATTTCATCGACAAGCTAAGGTTTAGCAAACCAGTAAACTAGTTTCAAGTGTGTTGCAGAGGAAGCTGATGTTGCCCACAACATTAGCCATGTTATGTATTTATTTTATTTTTGTATATTAAAAATGTTTGCTACAAATATTGGGGGGGGGGGGGGAGGTGCTTCCACAGCGTGTGGGGAGTCTGACCCGGTCGGCATGGCGAAGTAACAAACTTGGCTGGGGAGGGCAGGAGTGTTGAGAAGGAGGGGGTTGGGGATCATGCCAGCAACTCACTCACTCAGTAGCTCAGCTGCAGGGACCGGCCGCCACCTCAGCGTCTTCTGCCAGCCAGCCAGCCAGCCATGGTGTCCTTCGTACAATGCGCAACCGGTGGAGGCGGTGGTTGGCGGGTAGCTACTGGGCGGAAGGCTGTCTGCTCCATCCCGGGCCCTCTCCCTCTCCCCCTTCCTCTCCCCCTCCCTTTCCCCCTCCCTCTCCCCCCTCCCCCTCCCCCACCCCCTCTCTCCTCCTCTCTCCTCCTCCTCTCTCCCCCTCATGTCATCTCCCTGAGCTAGGAAGTCCCCGTCCCTCAGACCTGAACCACACAGCACATTGTGGGACAGGCGAAGCAGGAGGCTCCCTGGTCCTCATTGCGTCCTTGAAGGTGTCTCAAATCTTCCTTTCTAGCAACTCAATATGGGGGTGCGTCTTCGACGCAGGGGCATCTTCATTGCCAGGAAATATGGTAATCATAATTGTTAAAAAATACTTATTTTTACTGATGAATCCAAATCTGGGGAAACGTGATCAAAATACATTAAAATATTATATAAAAACATGTTTTAAAGTTGCATTTTTGGTTGAGTGACATTGAAAGAGTTTGAGCAGAAGGTTGGTGGAAAAATATAAATGACAAACAAGTCCAATTACAATACCAATTTCACCTGGATTGCTAATTGTTCCCAAAGCAGAACTTTTATCACTATCAACACTAATAATACCACTCAACATTCTCAAAACATAAATTATTTCTCTCGGCTCTCCCAGTTACCAATCATCTTAACTACTCTTTAAATTCCAATACTGACCGTTCTGTCCTGTACCACCTCCATTTGCAAAGTGAGGCCACATGCAAATTGGATGAACAAACCATCATATTCCACATGGGTAACTTGCAACGCAATGTTATATGAACATAGAATTCTTTCATTTTAAGTAACTACAAACCCCTTTCCTTCTCCCTTCATCTTCCCTCCATTCTCCATCCCCATCCCCTCTTCTCTCTGCTGTGCCCCACCTGGACTTGCACCTATTTCTCCCCTTCCACTTACATTCCGTTCTCTAACTTTACAATTCACAACTGTTCTATCCTCTTGTCTCATACCTTCTGTCTTTTCATCTCTGGCCTTTGTCCATCATCTGCCCATCAACACCCCCCCACCCCCCTCACCTATATCAACAATACCTGCCAGGCTTTTTCCTGCCCCTCCTCACTTCCAGCTTCCTTTCCCCCCCTACAATCAGTCTGAAGGGTCCCAACCCAAAACGTCACCTATCCAGGATCTCTTAAGTTGCTGTTTGACCTGCTGAGTTACTCCAGCACTTTGTGTCTTTTTTTTTGCAAAAAAATTCCTTGAATCCATAAATTGGTTGTATTGATTATTGCTTCTCTTGACCAAAACAGATTCATACAAATTGATTTGTTGCACGATTTAATCATTTTAAGTCGATTTTATTGCAAATGAAAGTAAAATCCATTGGGTCCTCAAGTCTGCCCTGCCATTCAAAACGATCACAGCAGGTTTGCCCCGCCCTCAAATCTGTGATCTTTCAAAATATATTTACGCACATTATAAAGAAATAATCAGTCACCACAACTTTATTGATAGAAAATCCTAGTGATTCACGGCTCTCTTCGAGGAGAAATTCCTGCACACCATATCTTGCCCCTTGTCTTGAAACTCTGTTTCCTTATTTGAGATTCTTCCACTGCTGACAATAAATTTTATGATGCTCCCATTGAATCTCATGTGTTTTAATAATATCAAGTTTCAGTTCAAGTTACATCTATTATCACATGCATCAATTGGTACAGTGAGATTTGAATTACCATACAGCCATACAAATAAAATGAACACAATAAACAATAGAAATTTAACATGAACATTCCCACACAGCAGAATCAATGTTTCTCACTGTGAGGGAAGACAACACAGTTCAGCTTACTTTGTTAACATCCTACTAAACTCTGAAGAATAATGATCCAAACCGGTTCAGCCTCACTTGTTCGGGCACTGATCACAATGTAAATCCTGACCAAAATTTAGCAAGACCATTTTGGTCGTCTGTGTTTCTGTATATAAAAGACAAGCTGCTGACTGGTGCCAGGAAGTCTAGGTCCCAGATCAATGTTGCAGATAAGAAATGTATGAGTATCTCTTCAATTGTCAGAATGAATGAGATTCTTGCAGAGGACCACCAAAGAATTGTAAATGCATGAAGTTGATTGGATCACTGCAAAAGAATTGTGAATAATGTAAATAATGTTGCAAGACAGTTACCCTGCTGTTTTTTGATTGGCCAAAGTGTTAAGCCCTGGAAAGATTGTTTTGGTTTCCAGGGTAAATGTTGCATTATTCAGTTAGTTAGCTTTATTCCAGAAGCTTCTCCAAGAAACAATGTATGGGAGACTCTGTAATTGGTTTGGGGAACTGTCAATAATGTATTGATGTGATTAATATGTTTGATTGGACTGTAAAGAGACCACCCCTATGTAGTTCGGCCCCTCAAGGTTCGCGGAACTATAAAAGGTGGCTCCATCTTAGATCGAGATCGATCTTCTGGAGGAACGCTTGGGGCTGCGTGAACTTTTGGAGTGTTTCTGCTTGCACGAGGCTGAAGTGCTTGGCCAGGCAGAGACAAGGATCCAACCCGCGGTGGTTTAGGTATCGTATAGGGGAATTTGCTGTTCAATCTAAAAATAAAGTTTATTTGTTCCAGTGCTTGACTCAGTGTTTTTGACTGAATTAGACTGGGGGGTAAGTTTTAGAAGAGTGTATTTACAACAATGGCTTAATTTTGGTTAAAATAACAAATTGCAGTTTTCATAAACTATATACATTTTGTTTTGTAGTTTGCTAAAATGGGTAGAAACTGGATATGGGATAGGGTGAGTGGTAATTGGTAACAATCAATTATCAAATATCACTGGATAGACACAAAATACTGGAGTAACTCAGTGGGACAGGCAGCATGTCTGGAGAGAAGGAATGGGTGACATTTTGCGTCAAGAACCTTCTTCAGACTGAATCAAATATCACTGGGATGAGTATTAACCTGTTGAGTTTCCTTTGGGCTGTCCCCAATGCCACTATAATGCCCCTAAGGGGACCAAAGCTCTCAAGGTGTGGACTGACAAACAGCTTGTAAAATTGACACTATTCCAACCCACTTGCATTAAAGCCTAATATTGCATTTGAAATCTAATCTACTAGCTGAACCCACCTGCTAAGCTTTTGTGAATCATACAACTATTTGATTGGTACTGATTACCAATCACCCTATCTCATGCCCACATTCCAGTTTTTTTAGGAAATTACAAAACAAAATGGTTACGGTATATGGCACTGCTTGCAATTAGTTGCTTTAGACAAAAGTGTTGAACCATTGTGATTAGTGTGAACCATAAACATCTAGCTCATAAAACACACACTATAACTAGAAGCTGCCAAGAGGCAGTTTGGCAAAGTGGCATCTGAGGCTTGCATCCAAATTCAAACTTAAATTAAGTCAAATTTAATTTATTGTTATAAGAGGTACAGGTACAATGAAACACTTGCTTGCAACAGCATTACAAACACATGGACTCAAACAATAAACAAAAACATAAATCATACATAAAGCACACCTAGACTTAAATTCTACAAGACAATGAGAACGGAAAAGACTATATAAAAACAGAACACTCTCTCCAGAGTTTCTCCATCCTTCCTGTATTGGGGCGATCTAAAGTGCATGTATTACTCCAAATGCAGCCTAACCAAAGTCCTGTAAAGCTGCATCATGAATTCCTGACTCTTATACTCGATGCCCTGACCGATGAAGGCCAGCACAGCATACGCCTTCTGGTTTTATCTGTTAGTATAACCGTGCTGGCCATGTCCCATGCCTTGCTGTTAGCAGCTCATACACAGATGAAAATGCACCTGATTCTGTCACATTAGCTCTTTTGGCCTCAATCCTAATAGAGATGTTCCTTTAATTCTGCCAATCCTTCCATACCTTCTCTGCTACTGGAAACAAACGAGTGTTTCGTCTTTCCAAGCTCAGACAAAAGAACTTGAACTCGAAATGTTAACTTTGTTTCTCTTTCCACAGATGTTGCTTGACCTGCTGAGTGTTTCAATTGCATTTTGTTTTTATTTCAGATTTCCAGTATCTGATTTTTTTTTAGCAAGCACAATTAGCTGGACTGAAGGAGTCTTATCTGCATAATCTAACCCCTGGGAGGAGGAAGTATCCCAGCATCTTTAGGGCCATTGGTCATAAGGCTGCAGGCATAAAACATCACCAATGACAGCATCCGCCTACCTAATCAGGCAGCACGGTAGCGCAGTGGTAAATTTGGTGTCTTACAGCGCCAGAGCCCTGGGTTAGATCCTGACTATGGATACTTGTATGTATGGAATTTACGTTCTCCCTGTGACCTGCGAGGGTTTTCTCCAGGTGCTCTGGATTCTCCAACATCCCAAAGATGTACAGGTTTGTAGGCTAATTGGCTTGGTATAATTGTAAATTGTCCTTGTGTGTGTAGGATAGTGTTAGTGTGCTGGTCGGTGAGGACTTGGTGGGCCGAAGGGCCTGTTTCCGTGCTGTATCTATCTCTGCATCTCAAGTCAAGTCAAGTGAGTTTATTGTCATGTGTCTCTGATAGGTCAATGAAATTATTGCTTTGCTTCAGCAAACAGAACATAGTAGGCATTTACTACAAAACAGATAAATGTGGCCATATACCATAATATAAATATACACACACATGAATAAATAAAATGATAAAGTGCAAATAACAGATAACTGGCTATTAATAATCAGAGTTTTGTCCGAGCCAGGTTTAATAGCCTGATGGCTGTGGGGAAGTAGCTATTCCTGAACCTGGTTGTTGCAGTCTTCAGGCTCCTGTACCTTCTACCTGAAGGTAGCAGGGAGATGAGTGTGTGGTCAGGATGTTGTGCGTCCCTGATGATACTGCCAGCCTTTTTGAGACAGCGACTGCATAAATCCCCTCGATGGAAGGAAGGTCAGAGCCGATGATGGACTGGGCAGTGTTTACTACTTTTTGTAGTATTTTCCTCTCCAGGGATCTCAGGTTGCCGAACCAAGCCACGATGCAACCGGTCAGTATGCTCTCTACTGTGCACCTGAAGAAGTTAGAGAGAGTCCTCCTTGACAAATCGACTCTCCGTAATCTTCTCAGGAAGTAGAGGCGCTGATGAGCTTTCTTGATAATTGCATTAGTGTTCTCGGACCAGCAAAGATCTTCAGAGATGTGCACGCCCAGGAATTTGAAGCTCTTGACTCTTTCAACCATCGACCCATTGATATAAACGAGGCTGTGGGTCCCCATCCTACTCCTTCCAAAGTCCACAATCAGTTCCTTGGTTTTGCTGGTGTTGAGGGCCAGGTTATTGTGCTGGCACCATATGGACAGTTGCTCGATCTCTCTTCTATACTCTGACTCATTCCCATCAGTGATATGTCCCACAACAGTGGTGTCGTCAGCGAACTTGATGATGGAGTTTGCACTGTGAACGGCTACGCAGTCATGAGTATAGAGTGAGTACAGCAGGGGGCTGAGCACGCAGCCTTGAGGTGCTCCCATGCTGATTGTTATCGAGGCTGACACATTTCCACCAATATGAACAGACTGTGGTCTGTGAATGAGGAAGTCGAGGATCCAATTGCAGAGAGATGCGCAGAGACCCAGTTCTGCGAGTTTGGTAACCAGCTTGGAGGGGATGATTTTGTTGTCCAAGTGGCCCAGAGCGGAGTGGAGGGCCAGCGAGATCACATCCACCGTTGATCTGTTGTGGCGGTAAGCGAACTACAGGGGGTCCAGGTTTTTGTCGAGGTAGGAGTTGATTTGCTCCATGATCAACCTCTCAAAGCACTTCATCACTAATCCTTCATGTCCCACCCCTTTAAAAGACACACCTTCTTCCAGTTTGTAATCAGCAGGTAGTCTGAATATAGCCACTTACTTTTCCCAGCTTTCTTCCACCACTTTCCACTAAAGCATTTTTATTTAAGATTGATTGATGGATTGAAAGATACTTCATGGAACCAGGCTCTTCGGCCCACTACATCCACACCAACTATCACATTAGTTCTTTGTTATCACACGTTTGCATCCGCTTCCTACACACCAGGGGGAATTTACAGAGGCCAATTGACCAACAAACCCACGCCTCTTTCAGATGTGGAAGGAAACTGAACACCTGAAGAAAACCCATGCAGTTACACGGAGAATGAGTAAACTGCACAGAGGCAGCACTCGAGATCTGCTTCTAATTCGGGTCTCTGGTGCCATGGGGCAGCAGCACTGCCGTCCTGATCAAGTAATGCAACCCTGGAGGATAAGCATTATATTTATTACCAAGTAGATCGAGGAATTTAAACAGAGCACTATTTTAAACATAGTCAGACATTATACTGCTTGTAGTCTTCTTATCGAGTCCAAATCACAAGATTATAAATTGTTCAGCCAGAGGTTCTCGGCATCTGCATACAATGACATCTTATGCTTCTTATGCATAGTGGTGGAAAGATTGGTGGAAACAGGGCAGCGACGTGAACGCTCTTTCCTTGACCCCAGTTTGTTGTAAAATTCCTTGACATAGCAGCACTAAACGTTCTTACACTAAATTCCAACAGAATATCAGTACTGTTTTTCAAAAGTGAATGTAATTGTTTAAAATATGAAACTTTCTGATTAAAGTCAGGCACATTTATGTCTCTGGATCAAGTATTAAAATGCATAATATCCTCCGCATGCTATTAATCATCTCAGTGGATGTACACCCACACACCATGCATTATAAGAAAAATAATCCAAATGGTCTTGTCATACAATTGTATAGAACTGTACAACACAGAAATAAGGCCTTTGGTATACCTCATCCATACGAACCATGACGCCTGTCTACGCTAACTCCATTTGCCTGCATTAGGCCCACATCCCTCTATGCCTTTCCTATCTAAGTACCAGTTCAAATATCCTTTAAACATTGTAATTGTGATTACAGTTGTGATTGTCAGGACCTATTAATGCAATTATCGGTAGAAAAGGCCAGGGAAACCCAACCTTTTCCTATATTTATGGTATTTGGCCTTTGGGGTTCATAGTAATCACCATTACATGTGAAAACCATGGAAATTAAAATACATCCATGATCCATTAACAAAAATGACACATTTAAGAACAAGTATAAAATTACCTGATTTTGTTTTCATTTTCATTTTCTCTCTTGTCATTCATGGAAAGCATTGTCGGATTGTATCAGCTGGGTGCTAATCATTTGGTTATTCAATAGAGCTGAAGGAACTACCTGGAAAACTGAGGAATATCTATGATTCCTTCCAAACCATAACAACTTTAGACAATATTTTTTTTTGTAAAACCCATAATGCAACAAGTGTCCATCACATGAAGCAAAAAGACATTGTGCAATATTGCATACAGATATATGTGTTCCTCAATTTTATATCCCTATGGAACCAATTGAATCCTTAGAAAACATATTTTCCTTTTACAGCATTACTATGTATTACACAAAGATATTATTTGTCAAATGTTGCTACTGTTGGACAACCTTTTTCCTCTTGCATTTCACACTGATTCCCAATGGTTCAGTGGTTAAATGGTTCAATTGTTCAATGGTGATACATTTGTCACATGAGCAACTGCACAGTGAAATTTGTTCTGCAGCCATGTTCTGCCGCCATTTCCACAGTCTAGCCCACACACTTGGTCGACTGGAGCAGTTCCTGATCCTGGTAAGCCCAGGCTCCTGCAGGGCCTCTTCCGTTGCCTTCGACCGGATCTGCCCGTGAACCGACGTCCCTCTCCTCACCCGGCCATGTTTGTGTCCCGGGGGCGCCTCCTGCAGTCAACCTTAAATGTGCTGGAGGTAATACCCCAGTTCAACCTCCTCATGTCTGCCGTTTCCAGCAGATCCCTCCTGGTTTGGTGTTTGGCCAAGTCTTCGGGTCCTCCGGTGGGTTCTGTGGTCACTGTACCTCGGAAAGGCCTCCGCCACGTGGCACCTGCAGTCCTCAAGAGACTCCCTGTTCTGATGTGGATCTTATGTCCAGTTGGTGTACCATGTCAAGAAGTTTGATCAAATCCTTGGCGCATAATATTGGGCTTCAAAGAATTAAATAAAAGAAGCACAAAGTTTTAGGTTTTCCCTTCACTGGTGTAACAAATATCCACAGACAAAGATGGCTTGCACTTGCAAATGAGAAATTTTATATGAGATCTATATTTGGTGGCTGAGATAAAGCATGTGTTTTCATAAGGCTTTTAAGCAGTGTTTTAATTATGTTCCTAATATTTAAATGCAAAGATAATTTGCATCTGATCGTATTCAATGTGCTTGCGAGGACATCGTTCTCCACGGGAATTTTAATATTTCTCCCAGCATCGAATATAATCTTGCTGCAAAAGACTCATTTAAACCCCTCTGTCATTGATATATTTTATATTAGTGACACGTGATATTTTTAACAATTGGAACTACGGCATAAAAAGATTGTATCACTATGGCACCAGCCTCATGCTATATATCTTCTGAGGCCTGTTTTAAGACTGGAGCTTGAAGCCATTAATCATTGATCGGGCATTGCTGTATATGTCTGCCCAGCTTTTTTCTGGTTCAAAGCACCACTGCACCCTTTCGATATGTTAGCTCCGAATTTGTTGGAGTGGAATAGCTCATGGTGAGTGCCTTGACTAAGATTTTTTTCCTTAACCTACATCTCCAATAAGTTATATGCTGCAAGGGCAGAGGTTCATCCTGGACTTGTTGAATGTCTGGACCAATGCCCAATGATGTTGAAAGGTAGAAAATGAAAACCATGCAAAAGACAGGAATTGCATCAATTGGAGACAATGTAGTTAAATACAGATAAGGAGAGATTAGGGATAATATTGGTACTGATATTTATATTCGCATGTAGCGAGACACAGTGAACAGCAGGTAGTGCAAAAGAGAAAGGAAACCGTTTGCAAAATATAGTGTTGCAGCCACAGTGAAAATGCAGATTTAAAAAAGTGCAAAGAATGCAATGAGGTAGATGGAGAGACTGGGAATTCATCCTTAACATGGGCAGCAGAGCAGTGCAGAGGTAGAGTTGCTGCCTCACAGCGCCAGAGACTAGGGTTTGATCCTGACTACAGGTGCCGTCTATATGGAGTATGTACATTCTCTCTGTGACCGCGAGGATTTTCTCCGGGTGCTCCGGTTTCCTCCCACATTCCAAAGACATACAAGTTTGTAGGTGGATTAACTGTAAATTGTTCTTAGGATAGTGCTAGTGTACGGGGTGATAGCTAGTCAGCACGGATTGTGTGGGCCAATGGTCCTGTTTCCACATTGAATCTCTAAAGTCAAATATGAGAGATCCAGTTAAGAATCTGATTATAGTTGTGAAGAAGCTCTTCTTGAAACTGGCGCTTTTAAGCTTTTGTATCTTCTGTGCAACAGGAGACGGAAGAATAGAGAATGAAGGATGTGAGTGGTCCTTGGTTATGTTGACTGCTTTCCTGTGACATCACAAAGTGGAGATAGAGTGGATGTAGAGGGGAGACAAGTTTGCATGATGGTTTGGGCAACATTCACAAATCTGCAGTTTCTTGTGTTCTTAGGCAGAGGAGTTGCCAAATTAAACTGTGATGCAACATCATAGGATGCTTTCCACGGTGCACTGGAGAAATTGTTCAGTCTTGAGAGACATGCCGAATTTCCCTGGTCTTCTGAGGAAGTAGACATTTAGGTGTGTTTTTAGGCACAGTGAAATTTACAACAAAAGAAAGCTCTAAAAACATATTCATATCTTTCAGAAGAAAACTGCATTTCCAGTTTTTCTCTTTCTTGGGCATCGTGGACGGTATTTTACATTACAAAATAGGAAAGGCCTGGAGGGACGATACAAGGCAAGTCCAAGGAAATGGGATTAGTGCCACTAGGAATGGACAAGGTGGGTCAGAGGTATGTTTATGTGCTGTACTTTTCCATGATTCGATGAAAATACCAATTTTACACATACGACACATCCACCAATTTCCTGAAACTCAAAGGACAAGGTGCCATTTTCACAAGACCAATGGCAGAGCACCAGAAATCGTTCAATGATTTATGGTGATTCACAATTTCAGGCTTATCACTTTCTTGCCACAATATATTTTGTGTGCACTAATGACAGCATGCAGAATGAACTTGCCATTATTTTTGCAACAAAAGCTGTGCCTTTGTGTTGGAATAGAGGATGTAATCTGATGTTCCAAAAGGTATGACTCGTATCATTCAAGCATGCTGATTGGATAATTCATGAGCAACTAAGGTTCAGACTGTTTATGTTTGATGCTATGATGGATGTAGATTTGCCTAGTGGCTTCACATGTAATTATGTCTCAATTCAAAGCACCCATGTTTTACTTTAAATAAAAGCTACATTCGAATAAACAAAACAAAAAATTACTTTTAGGTGTGTTAGATTAAAGAGGGAGTAATAGAGTGGTGCCAGTGACATATTACATAAATGTATGTCCACAAATAGACTTAAGGCAAGGCTGTTTGCATTTTATGATGAACACCATCACACAAACACACACATGCGCACACACACACCATCACGCACACGCCATTATACACACACACCATCACACATACACCCCATACACTCCATCAAACACACACCATCATCTATACACACTATCACACACAATCACATACACACCATCACACACATCCAATCATACACACACACATACCACACACACAAACACACACACACAAATACAATCACACACACACACGCACTATCATGCACACACCATTATACACACACACCATCACACACACACCATCACACACACCATCACACATACACACCATCACACACACACACACATCACATACACCACAAACACACCTCTCCCTCATGATCTTCCAGAGTGACGGACTCGAGTCCGGGCATCTGTGGTTTTATAGTCCTGCATCGTAGTGATTGACAGGCGAGAGGACCAATCAGCTGGCCTCAGGATTTTTTAAACACTCATAACCTTTTTATTTTTAATCGATCGGAAAAATCCTCGGGACTGCCTCAGCAAAGGAGGACTGTGAGTAAGATGGCCAAAAATCATAGCGATATATGGTAGCGTATTTTTCAAAAATCAATATACAGCGCAGACAAAAAGTGGTCAAGATGAGACTTTTAGTTATATAGATACTGGAAAAGGGTAACAAAACACAAAAAAGGTGTATTTATCTAGCTTATTTGGTTTCAAGAAATCATGAAGTACTTCACAGATAGGCATAAGGAAAATGGATTTTTGATATTTGAAGTAGTGCCAATCTATCTGAGAATTTGTATGCAAAACACCTCATTATCAACATAATTACATCTCTCTTAGATATGGTTCTCCACCCTAGACATTTATGTTTTTCTTTCAACTAATGCAAGTGAATTGACTGCTACAGTCACCATATCTGGAATACGAAATTTGATTAATATACTCAATTTCAACCATATCATCTCTTGTTTGAAATTAGCCTCTGCATATCTCGAGCAGGAGTTCATTTCATTTTGAAATGAAAGTGTGACATTATGTTGACAATTTAGCTTGCCTGTATTGTTGAGAAGTTCATGCATATAAATACAAACAATTACTGTGCTCCATATCTGAAAATGTCTGAAGATTAAGTGTGCCTGTGGAGTACATTTTATATTGTGCTGTCTTTTTTGATTACATGTAATCATCAAACTGATAGGATTTTAATTTCTCGATGTGATTTAAACTCTAATGTAAAACAGCGAGTTGGAACAAGTCTTGAAAAATTCCATGGAGAATATTACCCTTTCTGTCAGAATTCATTTTGTTATCATTGGACTTGTGTACATTCTAATATGGAAAGTGTCTTAGCTTTCTAAAGGCAATTAGAACAGTGTAATGTATTCTCCATCATGTACCAGCATTAAAACATTCATTGAAATTTGAACTTTAATATCATTTCACTTAAGGTTTATATTATTGTAAGAGAAAGAAAAAGGAAAACAAGACAGATAAAAATAAAAATGGAGATGTTTTATTCCCAAATCTTTTAGTGTAAATGTAATCCGCAATAGACAATAAACACGAGTCACTCAAAATTATAGAGAACAACACTAGTCTTACCATTTATTGTCCACATAAAGGAAAAGCTTCAATAATACAAACATAGTATTAATCTGTCCCATGCTGCAATCCTCTGGTAAATAGAGGCTGGAGAATACATTGTCGTTCCTCTGTTTAATACATTTATTGGATCATTAAATCACTTTAAAATTCTGAAGAAGAGTTAAAAGGAGATTGTATACTGTAAATATGATAATAATGGACTCCTGTAAGTTATTTGAAGGTCAGTAGTGGGTTACAGACTTTCTATGATCATCAATATTTAATATCAACTAAATGAAAAATAATACTGGTGTAATTTAAAAAGTCCCAGTGGTGTTTCTTTTGTATCACATGACTCTCACTCTTCATAGAAGATCGTCTGGTCAAGATTGCAGTTTGCGAAGACTCAGTAGATAGAGGAAGAATCCAGGATTCTGATCAGCTCATGTTTCAGGAGAGATCAAATGATCACTGCTTAAACCAGATGGTCATTTGCTCTAGTTGTAGAGTCATAGAGTGATACAGTGTGGAAACAGGCCCTTCAGCCCAACTTGCCCACACTGGCCAACATGTCCCAGCTACACTAGTCCCACCTGCCCGTGCTTGGTCCATATCCCTCCAAACCTTTCCTATCCATGTACCTGTCTAACTGTTTCTTAAATGTTGGGATAGTCCCAGCCTCAACTACCTACTCTGGCAGCTTGTTCCATTGTATGAAAAAGTTACCCCTCAGATTCCAATTAAATCTTTCCCCCATCACCATGAACCTGTGTCCTCTGGTACGTGATTCCCCTACTCTGGGCAAGAGATTCTGTGCATCTATCCGATCTATTCCTCTCATGATTTCATCCACCTCAAAAAGATCACCCGTCATCCTCCTGTGCTCCAAGGAATAGAGACCCAGCCTACTCAACCTCTCCCTATAGCTCAGACCCTCTTGTCCTGGCAAGATCCCCGTAAATCTTCTCTGAACCCTATCAAGCATGACAATATCCTATAACATGTGCCCAGAATTGATCACCAGCGGTCTCATCATCGTCTTATAAAACTGTAACATGATCTCCCGACTTCTATACTCAATGCGCTGACTGATGTTTATGTATTCACATGCCAAACTTAACTCTGAATATTGTTTGTGTATAGTACATGTAATTTTGGCTGAATTTTTTACTTGTTTTCTTTCTCTGCATATTGACACCAAACTTGTTATTTACCATTTCGATTTTGTAAGCTTATTTTTTGACCAACTCAGCCAAATGTATGATTTATAAACAATATTAATACATACATGGCCATTGTTAATACTGGCGACTGATTCTGATAAAACCTGTCTAGGGGTGACCTACAATCCTCCTTGTGAGATACTCCCTCAGGATTGTTGGCTAGGGAGTTGCAGCATTTAAACCAGCAGTGGCAAAATAATTGTAATACATTTCCAAGTTACGCTAACATAAGTATTAGAGGGAGTTATCAATAATTCTTAATAACATACCAGGCACATATTTTATCATCTGCAAAGCTTTGATCAGTCGAATACCCTCTTGGGAACCTTGAGTATGTAAGCAAAGAATTTCACTGTGACTTGTCACATGTGACAATAAAATATTAATTTTACATCGGAGTCACGTGAGTGATTCCGTGAAGAACCCGTTCAGCACGCATGCGCGGCATTACTTCCAGCAGAGCAACAGCAGCACAGCGGGAGTCGGGCTCTCCCGCTATGGAGGTGAAAGAACGGACTGTCAGGTAAGCTGACGTCGGTTTCCTTCATAGGGAGCCTTCTGCTGTCCAGCAGAGAAGAAAGGCTCTGCAACAAAGGCTCTGCTCGACTCCACGGAGAAGCGTCCATCTGGGGGGGCAGCAACAGAACAGACCTGTCCCCGCTCGACTCAACGGAGGAGCGTTTCCATCGCGGGGGCAGCAACGAAGCGGTAGGATCGCTTACCCGGCGCTCCGCTATCCCGACACTGCGCCGAGCCCAGCCCAGCTAGCGCCTCAGCAGCGGGCTGGAAGTAACGCCACAGAGGCATCCGGCCGGTGGCTCCGACTTATCGGACGGGACGTCTTTCCACCCGCACGGGAGGAAAGACAGCCGCCTGCACAGACCTGCCCCCCCGCTCGACTCCACGGAGGAGCGTTTCATCTCGCGGGGGCAGCAACAAGGCGGTAGGACCGCTTACCGGGCGGTCCGCTACCCCGACACCGTGACCGAGCCCAGCCCCGCTAGCGCCTGAGCAATGGGCTGGATGTAAAAGCCAAGGAAGAGGCTTTCCGGCTGGTGGCTCCGACTTATCGGATGGGGACGTCTCTCCACCCAGGCGTGGGAGAGACAGCCGCCTGAGCCGCATGGAGCGGCTCTTGGAGCAGGAGCTCCAGCGAGGTGCACCCCAGGAGGGGCGCTCTCGCAGAGGGGGTCAGGCTCTCCCTCCACAGTGCCTTGTGCACTGTCCATTGCTTCATCCTTTCCAGAGGATAGCTAGATAGAACAGTAATTCCTACGCAGCAGCACCCCATCGCATCCATCAGTCAACGTCTACCATATCGGACTGATGAAAGCTCGGGGTCCGCATCTATCACCTTATTTAGACCAGGGCCCAGAGCGGACCCCATGGAAAATGTGCCACCCCCCAACATCACCGCCACGTCAGACGACGTGCAACACTCGTTGGACCGGCAGGAAACAGAAGAATACCCATAACCATGGAGGTAGGTGGGTCTGGTTCCTACCAGTATATAGAGCATACTAACACATGGGAGTCTATCATGAGTGATCAGTATATACTCAATGGCATTAGTGAATACAATTCATACTAGAAAAATAGCCACCAGGTCAACATTCACCCCAGAGGGTATTTTTCCTCTCTCTGTTAAAGAAACAAGAGGGACAAGCTGAACTGGTGAGACTAATTACAAAGGGTGTCATGGGGAAACCAGAACCCTTGCAATTCGTATCAAATATATTCACTAAACACTAAAAAGATGGCGGATGTCCCATCATCATTGGCTTAACTTCACAAATATGTTTGTTAAGTATATACATTTCAAAAATGGAACCGGTTGTTACTGCTAAACAACTAAATTCCAAAGGATACTTCATGGCAAGCATTAATCTTAAAGATGTTTACCATTTAGTACCATTCACAAGTATTATCGCAGATACCTGAAATTTAACTGGAAAATCGGTATCATGCGACAAGTTGGTCAATACAATTTGGTAATGGTGTGTCCAAAGACATATTTGGCTATCAGTAACTTACCTACCAGGTAAGCTAAATACAGTGGCAGACACCAGATCACGTAAATTTAATGACAACATCGAATGGATGTTAAAACCCCAAAAATATATTTTTTTCACAAAAGTTATCAAGCAATATGGCACGCTAGATATCGATTTATTTGCATCTAGACTAAATCACCAGGTACCTATGTATGTCGCTTGGGAACCAGACCCTGAGGCAGCAGCGGTAGATGCGTTCGCGCTGGATTGGGGACATTTTTCTTCTATTCATTTCCTCCCTTCTGCCTCATCAGTCGGAGGCTACGCACAGTACAGATGGACTCTGCTTCAGGTATTTTTATAGTACCCGACTGACCTACACAGCCATGGTTCCCAATACTCCATGACATGGTTGTTGGAACTCCGATGGTATTCCCCAGTGACCCAGAGTTATTAACACCCAGTGTTGGGCACAAGCCACCCGTGCCATGAACAAATCAAACTCCTGGGTTGCAGATGCTGCACAAACCACTTCTGGGACTGGGATTATCATAACAAACCGTCAACACCATGTCAGCATCCCTCTGAACATCCACTAAAAAACAGCACTTGTCCAGCATCAAAAAATGGAAGAAGTACTGCTTGGATACAGGGACCACCTACTCAACCGCTACAGTTACCAATGTACTGGGATTCCTGGCGAACCTTCACCACGATGAAGGACTTCAGCTACAGAGCCATCAACACAGCTAGAATTGCCCTGCCTGTCTATTTAAAACCAGCTCCAGGACAACAGGCCATGGGGTCCCACCAGCTGGTGGTCAAACTAATGAAGGGTATTTACAACTCTAACCCCTAGACCAAGGTACACCCATGTATGGGATGTCAGTGTGGTCCTGACATACCTCAGGGGATGCCCACCAGCCAGATCCCTCAACCTGAAACCATCTATGCTCAAAACACTCATGTTGATGGCACTTGTAGCTGCACAGAGGGTCCAGTCACTACACCTATTGCGACTGGACACCATGCTCACAGCTCCAGACCAGATCTCTGTCGTTATCCAGGAAATGATCAAACAGAGCAGACCAGGAACACCTAATCCATTCATGGAATTCCGGGCTTACCCGCCAGAAACACGGTTATGTGCCATGACCCTATCATCCTACATAGACACAACCAAAATATTCGAGGGAGATGAAAAGCCTTGTGGGTCAGTCATAAAAAACCTTATGGTCGGGTGATGAGCCATTTCGAGATGGCTCAAGCAGGTGCTAAAAGCTGCTGGGATAAAATCTAACCAGTACAAACTTCATTCCACCAGGGCAGCATCCACGTCGACGGCTAAAAGAATGGACGTGCCTATAAACCACATCCTGGCTACAGCAGGAGTGTGGGGGGAAAGACCGTTCAGAAATTTTATAATAAGACGTTGGCAAAACCCGTTTTATTTGCAGGAAAGATGTTACAGACTGCAAATATTTAATTTAAGCCCAGAGGAACAATTTAATTTCTTTGTTGTTATTGTTAAAAAATGCCATTGTTTTTTTCTACAAACAGATTAATTGGTTGATTACGATAACATACTTCCTCCTTCAAAGACTATGGCAGTGATGTAGTAATAACTGTTACATGGTTTGAAATCACAGAGCTTTGAAATCTTCACGGAATCACTCACGTGACTCCGAAGTAAAATAGTAAGATTAAACGAGAACTTACCAGTTTGAAGTTTGATCTGTATTTTATGAGGAGTTACGATGAGGGATTACCTGCCCTCCGCTCCCACCCTCAATAATATAGGTCAAGTTCATAAGCTGATGTCTCCTTATCTTTACTATGTTTACTTCAATAACTGTGTCTATCTGTAATTCCACACCGCTGCTTCAAAGTATGCCGCGCATGCGTGCTGAACGGGTTCTTCACGTAATCCCTCATCGTAACTCCTCATAACATACAGATCAAACTTCAAACTGGTAAGTTCAAGTTTAATCTTACTATTAATTAATTCATTCATTCTTTCCTGATTGTATTATTCTTTGAAGTGCAATAACTAGATAACTTACCAAAATTATTTATCAAAACCCTTATTCAAATATATAGAACCAAACATCAATGGTTCTCCTCCTCCTCCCCCTCTCCCTCCCCCTCTCTCCTCCCCCTCCTCCCCCCTCCCCCTCTTTCCCCCCCCCCCTCTCCTCTCTCACCCCTCCTCCCCTCCATGCCCTACCCCCACCTCTCTCCCCTAAACCCCCTCCCCTCCACACCCCCTACCCTCTTCCCTCCACCCCCCCCCCCCTCTCCTTCCCTGCTCCCCACCTCTCCCCCTCACCCCCCTCTCAGCACCCCTCTCTCTGCCCCTCACTCTCACCCTCTCTCTCTCCCTCCCCCTCCCCCACCTTTCCCCCCTCACCCACCCTCCCTCTTCTCCTCCTCTCCGCCCCCTATCTTGCTTGCCCCTCTCTCTGTCTCTGCCCCTTCTCTCTGTGCCCTCACCCTATGCCGCCCCCCTCTCTAGATGAGACTGCAAGTTGGGGGCTATGTGTCAGTAGATAGGGTGGTTATGGGGTAAAAGGAGCAAATTAATAATATTAATATAATATCAAGGGGGGTAATTAGCGTGTGCAGGGGGAGGGGGGGGTAGTTAGTGTGTGTGACGCTGCATGCCGCCTCCCCCCCACAACCGCACATTGGGGGAACACTTGGTCTAGTATAATATAAAACGTGTGTGTGTGTGTGTGTGAATAATATTAATATTAATATAATATCAATTGCGGTGGTTAGTGTGTGGGGGGGGGGGGGGGGGGCGGGGTGGTTAGTGTGTGTGTGACCCCGCAGGCCGTCCCGTTCCCTCACCACCGCGCGTTGAGGGGACGGGACCCAACGGGTCCCACTTGGTCTAATATTAATTAATATTCAGGTATCTGCAAGCAATATATTATGTGGCATATGCAGAAGACCCAAATTCAAATATCGTTAGCTTTCTGTATAATGCGGACAATGGGAAAGATTAGCACAATATTTCATTGATAATGATTTAGTAAAGTTTACATTTTTTGCTTTATCTGAAAGAGGCAGAAGAATGTGCATTGACAGGGAATTGTATCTGTGCAAGTACTAAACTTTTATTAACTGAATAAAACAAATTGAAATGTTTGGCCTTTGTTGAAAGCAAGCAATGTGACCATAGTGTCAAGGCCACAGTAATAAGTCAGAGACATGGATTGATATCCAGAGAAGGTGGGAAAGGGTTCCTACTGTATATTGACAGGGAAGTGCAGAACATTCAACATCCCTTTGTTGTTAATAGATTTTTGTGTGTGACTAATATCTAAAGGTGAGGGATTAGCAATTTACTGGCTAAGATATCCTCCCCTCTGGCCTTGCACCAAATTGATACAGGTCACAAATAAAATGTAAAAGAATGAGAAAATCAAAAAATATTTGCTGTTAATGAAAATCTGAAACAAAAACAGAAAATGCTGGAAATACTCAGCAGGTCAAACCACATCCATGGGAAGAGAAACAAAATCAATATTTCAGATCAGAGATTCTTTGTCAGAAATTCTTTGTAAACACTGTGGCTTTGTTTCTCTTCTCAGATGTGCCTAAAGTGGCAAAAATGTACAGCGTTTTTTTGTTTCTATTCTTAGTGGAAAGAAGGTCAGGTCCTCATGAAGCTTATGATTATCATTATGAAGTAGTGTATTTTTTCCTTTAGCTGCAAAGAAATAAGAATTCATGAGGACTCCTCTTCAGGAGCTGCCAGCTAGAAGTGAAAAACTCAAGTTGTGGCAATGCAGCTGATTCCTGGGTTGACTAGGTTTGGACAGATTACATTTCTGCATATAAATGAACAGCATCGAGATCATGGCTCACACCTGGTCCGAGGGATGGTTTTATCTGGCGTGACCCAGGTGAGTTGTGACTCACCCAGGCTTGCCACTCTCCTCCACACACTCAATTGTAGTGGCAACTCAGCTCCCAAGCCTGTACCTGACTGATGAGACCTTATTCAGAGGAGTCTAACTGAGTCTGCATGACCCATGCCCTAAAATGCTCTGACAACAGCCAAAGTCACACCATCAGGCTCACCAGCTGTTAAAATTGTCAAAAGACTTTGAAAGTCAGTGAGTACCCTTGACATTCATTCATAAGCTTTGGAAATATTTACAAATATTTCAGAAAATTGCATATTGATCATATTATTAGATAATTTGATTAAATTAGAAATACTAAACAATATTAAAAAAATATATATTTAAAATACATAAAACATTTAAAAAATAAAGTAACTAAATTAAATTTACTTGAAACATGATGTTCCCGGTGCCACATTCAATCAAACAATTCCATATGTACTTGGCTCAAGGAATTAATTGAATGAATGTGGCATCAAGAAATTACTAATGACTGGAGTCAAACCACACACAAAGAGTAAAAAGGAAAGGAGCTGTAGCAATTCAATGGGACAGGCAGCATCAATGGAGGAAAATAGACAGACAATATTTGGATACACACATCTGTCTGAAGAAGGGTCTCGACCCGAAACGTCACCCATTCCTTCTCTCCAGAGATACTGCCTGTCCCGCTGAGTTACTCCAGCATTTTGTGTCTATCTTTGGTTTAAACCAGCATCTGCAGTTCCTTCTTGGACAATATTTGGGGTTCTCGACCCTTTATCTAAACTAGGTCTATCTCAACCTGAAATATCAATTGTCCATTTCCCTCCACAAATTATTTTCCTCCAGATGGTCTAATTTTTATTGCTGCAGATTACACCACCTGTAGGCCCCTCTTCCTCATACAAAATATGACAGGTGTGGCTATCAGAGGTCAATCATTTAACCTCGAGAACATCACTGTAGAGGTTCTTCAACTCAGCATCCTAGGCCCAATCAACTTCATAAATGATCCTCTTTCTACACAGTGTAACAAGTGGGAATAGGCACTGATGACTGCACAATGTTTAATTCAATTCACAACTCTTCCGTAAATGGGTTATGGCCACAAAAGCATTCGGAGAGGACCCGGTGGCGATAGTGGTGAGGTTGGTGCAGCGGTTGATGATGGCGACAACTGACAGACGAGGACGGACCATGTGAATGTGAGGATGCCACTGCCGGGGGAAGGAACAAAGGAGGACCCAGTGTGGGGGGGACCACCATGAGGGAAGGGGAAGAACAATGGGGACCCGGCATGGTGGGAACGCCGTGAGGGAGGGGAAGGGGGGCAGAACAAAAGGGGACCTGGTGCGGGATACTTTGTAACTTTGTAAGCGCCCTTTATGGGTGACTATTTGCATACCTCAGTTATGCAAGCAAAGAATTTCACTATGACATGTCACATGTGACAATAAAGTATTAATAAATTCATTCATGTTATTTCTCGTGTGCATGATAATGTTCAGGCCTCGTTTGAAAAGGTACAATTTACATATGAGCCATACATATATCAAGAAATACATTTCTATCAAGAGGGCCACCAAGTACAACATTCAATACTATTCCCATTGCTAAATCTCCCATCACCAACATCCTGGTCACCAACGATCACAAACTCAACAGTTTAGCTTTAGTTTAGTTTACGTTTGTTTAGTTTATTGTCACATGTACCAATATACAGTGAAAAGCTTTGTTGCTTGCAAACCAGTCAGTGGAAAAACAATACAGGTTATAGTTGAGCCATCCACAGTATGCAAGTACATGATTAAGGAATAATATGAATAACATTTAATGCAAAATAAATCCAGTCAAGGCCAATCAAACGTAGCCCAAGGGTCTCCAATAAGATAGATATTAGCTCAGGACTGCCCTCTGGTTGTTGGTAGAATTGTACAGTTGCATAATAACTGCTGGAAAGAAACTGTCCCTGAATCTGGGTGTGTGCATTTTCACACTTTTGTACCTCTTGCCTGTCGTCCTTGATTATGCTGGTAGCCTTGCCGAGGCAGTATGAGGTGTAAATGGAGACATGGAAGCGAGGTTGGTTTCTATGATGGTCTGGGCTGCATCCACAATTCTCTGCAGGATTAGTCACATAAACACTGTCGGACAAAAACAAGTCAAATAACATCTCCTGCACACAAGAACACAAGAAAATAAAAGCAGGCCACCAGGCCGCCCATGACTGCCCCTCCATTCAATATGAGCATGGTTGACTTATGATGGCCTCAATTCCACTTCAGTATCAATTCCCCTTGCCCTCAGTTCCACAATCTTTCAATAATGTATCTGCTTCTACCTTAAAGATTTCTAATTATTTCACCTCCATAACTCTCTGGACTACAGAATTGCACAGTTTCACCACTCTCTGCAAAAATAAATTTCTACACACCTGCCTTTTAAATAACCAGCCCTTCCCATGAGTGAAAACATCTCAACATTTACCTTGGCGAGCTCCTCAGGATCTTATATGGCCCTTCCACTCGTCTAAATTCCAAAGAATATAGATCCAATCTGTTTAGACTCTTGTTAGATAACTATCACATTATCCTGCGGGCTGCTTCTATTGGTACTATATCCTTTATATAGGGGGGAAGAACAATGGAGGACCCAGCATGGGGGCGCCGCCGTGAGGGAGGGGGGAGTGGGAGAACAAAAGGTGACCTGGCGCGGATACTGTGTATAGACACGAAAAGCTGGAGTAACTCAGCGGGATAGGCAGCATCTCTGGCGAGAAGGAAATGGGTGATGTTTTGGGTCGAGACCATTGCTTTTGAAATGGATTTGCAGAGCTCTTTGAGAATTATTGAAGCTGGGCGGAGCATGAAAAGTGAAGAGTGTTACATCTCAATCCTGACGTACTTTGTAGATGGTAGAAATGAATGAATGAATGGATACGGTTTGTACTTTGTAACTTTGTCAGAGCCCTAACGTGGTGATTATTTGCACACCTTGGGTCTGCAAGTAAAGAGTTTCACTGTGACTTGTCACATGTGACAATAAAGTATTCATTCATTCATTTCTATCATCTGCAAGTTGGTCAGTATTGGGAAGTAACACTCTCCACTTTTCACGCTCAGCCCAGCTTCAATAATTCTCAAAGAGCTCTGCATAATCCATTTCAAAAGCAATCTGTTGAGCGGCACATCCATCATCCTAAACATTAATTTTGGCCAAAACAGCAATGTATATCGTATAGATAATCAGCAGAATTATTCCAATAGCATCTCCAAAGCCCAGAATTTGCACTACCAAGGAGCCAAAACTGCAAATCTGCAGTTTCTCCCACAAAGACCCTTATCATATTGACTTTGAAATATATTGCCATTCCCTTATCATCGCAGGCCCAAATAATGGAACACCCACTTTACCAACAGGAGCGCAGCAGTTCAAGAAGGTAGCTGATGAATGAATACTTTATTGTCACATGCGACATGTTGTAGTGAAACTCTAAGGTATGCAAATAGTCACCACATAAAGGGCGCTGACAAAGTGACAAAGTATCTGCCCCAGGTCCCCCTGCTCTCCCCCTTCCCCCCCCCCACCCCTCACGGAAGTCACCCCCCCCCCCCCCCCCCCCCTGGGTCCTGCACCATCTTCTTCAATGGGAATTGAGGATGGATAATAAACGCTAATCTTTCCAGTGATAACCAGATCCTGTCAAGTGAGGTATCCTAACCCATTTGTTCTAACTCATTGAAATATGCAATACCTCATAGTCCTAGAGTCATAGTCATACAGTGATGCAGTGTGCAAACAGGCCTTAAGCCCAACTTTCCCACACCCACCAACATGTCCCAGCTACACCAGTCCCACCTGCCTGTGCTTGGTCCATATCCCTCCAAACCTGTTCTATCCATGTACCGGTCTAACTGTTTCTTAAACACTGGCATAGTCCCAGCCTCAACTATCTCATCTGGCAGCTTGTTCCATACATCCACCACCCTTTGTGTGAAAAAGTTACCCCTCGGATTGCTATTAAATCTTTTCCCTTTCACCTTGAAACTATGTCGTCTGGTCCTCAATTCCCCAACTCTGGACAAGCGACTCTGTGCATCCACCCGATCTATTTCTCTCATGATTTTGTATTCCTCTATAAGATCACCCGTCATCCTCCTGCACTCCAAGAAATAGAGATCCAACCTACTCAACCTCTCCCTATAACTCACACCCTCTAGTCCTGGCAACATCCTCATAAATCTTTTCTGAACCCTTTCAAGCTTGACAATATCTCTCCCATAACATGGTGCCCAGACAGAATACAATATTCTAAATGCGGTTTCACCAATGTCTTATACAACTGCAACATTTCTTCCCAACTTCTATACTCTATACTCAGATTTATGAAAGCCAATGGGCCAAAAGCCTTTTTGACCACCTGCGACTCGATTTTCAAGGGACCTTGGACCTGCACACCTAGATCCCTCTGCTCTACAACATTCCCCAGAGGCCTACCATTCACTGCGTAGGTCGTGCCCTTGTTAGACGTCCCAAAATGCAACACCTCACACTTCTCTGTATTAAATTCCATCAACCATTCCTCCGCCCACCTGGCCAATTGATCCAGATCCTGCTGCAATCTTTCACAAGCATCTTCATTATCTGCAAAACCACCCACTTTTGTATTATCAGCAAACCTGTTATTCCTGCCCTGTATGTTCTTATCCAAATCATTGATGTAGATGACAAACAGCAATAGGCCCAGCACCAAACCCTAAGGCACGCCAGTAGTCACAGGCTTCCAGTCTGAGAAGCAACCTTCCACCATCATCCTCTGCTTCCTTCCATGGAGCCAATTTGCTATCCATTCAGCTAACTCCCTTTGGATCCCATGCAATCTAATCTTCCAGAGCAGCCTACCATGCGGAACCTTGTCAAATGCCTACCAGGGCATCGGAAATGTCCTCATTCTTCAGGGAACGGGGGTTCCCCTCCCCTACTATAGATGAGGCTCGCACCAGGGTCTCTTCAATACCCCGTAACACTGCTCTCTCTCCCCATCTCCCACTCGTAACAAGGGCAGAGTCCCCCTAGTCCTCACCTTTCACCCCACTAGCCGTCACATACAACAAATAGTCCTCCGTCATTTTCGCCACCTCCAACGTGACCCCACCACTCGCCACATCTTCCCATCTCCCCCCCCTGTCTGCTTTCCACAAAGACCGCTCCCTCCATAACTCCCTGGTCAATCCTTCCTTTCCCTCACGCACCATCCCCTCCCCGGGCACTTTCCCTTGCAACCGCAAGAGATGCAACACTTGTCGCTTTACCTCCCCCCTCGACTCCATTCAAGGACCCAAGCAGTCATTCCAGGTGCGACAGAGGTTCACCTGCATCTCCTCCAACCTCATCTATTGCATCCGCTCCTCTAGATGTCAGCTGATCTACATCAGTGAGACCAAGAGTAGGCTTGGCAATCATTTCGCTGAACACCTCAGCTCGGTCCGCATTAACTAACCTGATCTCCCTGTGACTCAGCACTTCAACTTCCCGTCCCATTCCTAATCCGACCTTTCTGTCCTGGGCCTCCTCCATGGCCAGAGTGAGCACCACCGGAAATTGAAGGAGCAGCACCTCATATTCCGCTTGGGCAGTTTGCACCCTAGTTGCATAAACCCCACCCTACATCAGTCCGAAGAAGGGTTTCGGCCCATAACGTTGCCTATTTCCTTCGCTCCATAGATGCTGCTTCACCCGCTGAGTTTCTCCAGCACTTTTGTCTACCTTGTCAAATGCCTCACTAAAATCCATGTATACAACATCTACAGCTCTACCCTCATCGACCTTTTAGGTCACATCATCAAAAAACTCAATCAGTTTGTGAGACACGACTCCCACGTACAAAACCACGCTGACTATCTCTAATTAGCCCTTGTCCATCTAATGCCTGTATATCCTATCCCTCAGAATAGGCTCTAGTAGCTTTCCAACTACAGATAATAAGCTAGGTATAGTTCCCAGCATTTTGCCTTCAACCCCTCTTGAAAAGAGGCACAACATTTGCCACCCTCCATTCTTCCAGCACCTCTCCTGTATTTAAGGACGACTTGTTAATTTCAGCAAGAGCGCCCGCAATTTTCTCTCTGGTTCCCCATAATGTCCTTGGATATGTCTGATCAGGCCCTGGAGATTTGTCTACCAGATAAGATCAGATCAGATCAGATCTGCATTGATTTCCTAGCCTAACCACAAAGAAAATAAAGAATGGTGTCACTCTGCTATTGGAAAAATATTCCAACATTGAAGCAGCTGAAACCTACCAGGAAAACTGAGACTTCCAAGTTTGCGTGAGTGGACCTCAGACATGATTTACACCACAGGAACAGGCTGTATACAATGGCTGTGCTGAACATGATGTAAACCTTTATCTGCCTGCGCATAATCCATATCCGTACATTACCTCCACATTCATAGGTTTATCCAAAAGTGTCACAATCATATTTGCCTTCACCACGACCCCCTCCAATGCAGTCCAGACATTCGCCACCCTCCAAGTAAAATACATGCCCTGCACATCTCCTTTAAACTTTGCCCCTCTCACCTTAAAGCTATTCCCTCTAGTATTAAATATTTCCATCCTGGGAAATAGGTTCTGACTATCTCTATTCAAGCCTTTCATAATTTTATATACTTCTACCAGATTACCCTGCAACCTTCGGCATTCCAGAAAAAAATAATCCAGTAGTCCAATTTCTCCTGCAGCTAATATCTCCTAATCCAGTCATTATTCTGCTAAACCTTATCCGCGCCCTGTCGAGAACCTCAATGTCCTTCCTGTAATGATGCGACCAGAACAGCATGCAATACTCCAGATGCAGCCTAAATAAAGTCCTATGAAGTCCTGTTAAGTTATCATTGGAACATATAAAGTCATAGTCTAGTCTTTTCATACAGCATGGAAACAGTCCCTTCGGCCTACCGAGTCCACGCCAACCAGTGATCCCCGCACATTAACACTATCCCACACACTAGGGACAATTTACTCATATACCAAGTCAATTAACCTACAAACCTGTACGTCTTTGGAATGTGTCATGGGGAGAATGTACAAACTCTGTACAGACAGCACCAGTAGCCGGGATTGAACCCGGGACTCTGGCGCTGTAAGGCAGCAACTCTACCGCTGCGTCACCATGCCACCCTAGAGTCATAGAGTGATACAGTGTGGAAACAGGCTCTTTGGCCCAACTTTCCCACACCGGCCAACAGTGTCCCAGCTACACTCTTCCCACCTGCCTGCGCTTGGTCCATATCCATCCAAACCTGTCCTATCCATGTACCTGTCTAACTGTTTCTTAAATGATGGGATAGTCCCAGCCTCATTTACCTCCTCTGGCAGCTTGTTCCATACACCCACCACCCTTTGTGTAAAAACGTTACCCTCTGGATTCCTATTAAATTGTTTCCCCTTCATCTTGAACCTATGTCCTCTGGCCCTTGATTCCCCTACTCTGGCAAAAGACTGTGCATCTATATTTGGAAGGCATGTTGCTGATACAGTTGAAGGTTACTTGGTGAGCTTTCTGAATGATTGTTATTATGCAATATTCCCAATGAAGTTCACTGAAAATATCATGCAAGATTCCCTCTGTTTATACAAGTGTTTTCAGTGGCTTGGGGATCAACCCAGGAATAAATATGGTATGTTAGCATTTTTGATCTTCTGGCTTTTGACATATTTTAGCATCTGGACCTACAAAACATTAGCCATTATTATTGATTTTATTGAAGGATTGTATTGTTGGCTTGCAGCATGGCATCATGGGCATCAACCATTTATCGGAGACAAAGAGCGTACATTTCTTAACGGTCGAGTATTATAACCGTACACAAGGGTAATATTATCAATGTCATTCAGAGGTAGTTTTAAACTGCACCATCACTATGCATTTCCCATCCACATTCCCACTTAGATACATATCCCCACTTTTAAAGCATTATAATGAGGATCGTATTATGGATGTTGATGTTATTCAGTTAATAAACAAATGCATTTAAGTAACTAAAATGCTCATGGTCATTTAACTAGAAGTATAATAAGAATTACCTTTGCCTCATGTGTGTGCCAGGCTCCATTTATCATTTCTCAGCATCACCTGTAATTACTTCAATGGTCTGTTGCAAAGTGCTGCAAGATTATTTTTTGGCCCTCGTGAAATATCATTAATATAATTAATATCATGCACTGAGGGATCTTGAAGAACCAGGCGAATGCACAATGACAAAGCTCAGTCCAAGAGCCAGTTTATTTTCCAGCTGCTGACATATTCAACAAGGGTCTTTTGAGGAGAATATCCTTTCCGTAAATTTCTAAACAGTGAAAGTGAAACAATTCATCGCAAACAAAGATTTCTAAGACTAATCAATAGCTGTTATTCAATGTTTCAGTGCCATTTCAGTCGGGAGCCAGATGATTGCTCAGATGGGAATATTAATAAAATCACTGGCTTCCTGCCAAATGTGCATTGTTAGCAGGGTTAACTGCCTTCTTTTTGCGTGTATTCCGGCTTTGTAAACTAGTGCCATTGCCTGCTGTTAAATTCTTTTCTTTGCTGCCTTTTGCTAATTGTAATGAGTGTAATGGGTATAATGAATAAGAAAAGAACACTGGAGAAACAGATGGGCAAAGACTCTGGAAAGGTTATTTGCATGCCTGCTGTAAAATAATTACCTCTGTGCTCTGTTGTTGGTGTGTTTGCATGAAAAGGAAAAATATTCTCTCGTCTGGCGGTGAAAGGCAAATTAACATTCATTCCCAGTGCAATCAAATTAAACAGGTGCTGGCTGTTGAAAATCATGAAATAACATAAAAGATAAAAAAGGTTCTTTTTCACATATCACATCAGTCCTAACTATTACATTTTGCTGTTTATGTAGCTTAATGAAAATGGTTAAGGATTTCTTGTGGACTTAATGTGCATTCACATCACAATAAATGTTCTGTTAAAGGCATCATCATTGAATTCAAGAGCAGGCTGTTAGAAATGTGTTAATAGTCATTCATGAGTAATTGTTGAGCTTTGTCCTTCAGCTGTTGGTTGGCCATAATGTAAAACAGGAATCATTTCCCTTGCTTGTGAATTAGGTGATTGCGGCAATCAGCAGAGACTCTTCGTCATTTTTTTTTTGTTCGTACAATATGGCATATATCTATCGTCTTTGTTGCAAGTTGTTACATGACTATGTTACTTAATGCCTGTCCCAGCTTGCTGCAATTAATGAACAAAGGTGAAGAATAACTGCAGAAAATCTGAACTGATTTTGTTAATGTTTCACCCGTGATAATAGCATTAGGCATTCTCACAGCAGTTGTAGTCTGGTGCAAAGCTGCAGTCTCCTGACATGCTCTCTGCAACATATATCAGTTGTTACTTTAACAATTCCATCATCACCACCCAACCCAGCTGAACTACAACAATATCTTCTACCCCTCATGACCTAGTGTCAAATCAGTGGCAAAATATCAGATTAATTTATATATTTTGTCCCGTGGACAAGATTGAGTTCATCCAACTATCCATCAAAGCTCTGTGGAGAATTTCAATTTGTCTATGCTCCCACCCAGAATGGGTAAATCTAGCTTCAATGTCAGACTATTGTACGAGTTCTTAGGGTGGCGCTGAGATGGCAGCCTCGCCAGCAGTCTGTGTGTTATTTAGACCTTTTTGTTATTTTTAGTGTGTCTATAATGTATGTTTTAATGTTTCTCTGTATGATTTTATGTGGGGGGGTGAGGGGGAGAATAGGGGGAAACTGTTTGTGATCTTTGTGACGGAGATGTGATCTTTCTCCGTGTCATGTATCTATCCACATCCGGCCTAACAATTGGATTGGTGCGGCCTATCCTTGAGCACGGCGCAGCTTACCATCGCGGAGCCAGCGATCCATTGCCGAGGATCGCCGTGGAAGTGCTCTGACCGCAGGGCCTATGGACTTTAACACCGTAAAGCCGCGGTCTCCGGTAGGAAAAGGCTGACTCGGGAACTCTATGCCACAGAATGTTTACGATCCGTCCCGACGCCGGAGTTTCGATCATCCTGACGCGAGGGCTTTAACATCAGGCCATCGGCAGAGGCAATGTTGAGGGTTCATGGCCCCAACCACCACAGATGAACAAAGGAGGAAGATGACTGAACTTTATTGCCTTCCATCACAGTGAAGGATGTGGATTCCACTGTGGTGGATATTTATATTAAAATTATTGTGTATTGTGTTCTATTTTTACTTGTATGGCTGTTTGCTAACTCAAATATCGCTGTACCTTAATTGGTGCATGTGACAATAAATGTGAACTTGAACTTGAACTTGTATGTCGTTCAACTTGTATATAGACACAAAAAGCCCGTTGAGTTACTCCGACTTTTTGTGTCTATCTTCAGCTCTTAAGATGCTGTAAAGGTAAACAATAATTTAATTACAACAGAATCGGGAAGTAAAACTGTGTGATTCATCAAGCCTGAAAACAAAGTTGGAAAGGTGTATTAATGGACCTCATCAAAAAAACAATTGTTGGAACAACAGTATAGCACATAGATAGCATTATTATTTCTGATCCATATATCAGCAGCGTGAAGAGCACAGACAGTGGGCTGAATTGTGATCCCTGCTGCCCAGTAGAAATGGAAAGCTATGCAGAATATACCACCCTGTTTCAAAGTTGCTGACATAGTCCGAATAGGCAGCTTGGAGGGGAAACAGCTAAATTAAATGTTTGATCAATAGAATGTCAATAGGATTTCAGTTGGGACAGTCGGAACAAGCTGGCAGCCATCGCAAATTGAAGCCCATGGTTAAATACATCATATACTGTTGCTCTGTTTCTCTCTTCCTCCAGATATTTCTCCCATTTCCTTTGCAGAATTCTCAACCTGTACCTTAGTGGCTTAGAAATGGCAGCATTTAGCTACAGCGCAACATGTTAATATCAATGAGAAATCGGCTTCAACATGGATTGGATCTATCATAATATTACTAAAAGTGTCATCATGACCATTTCCTGTTTGCACTTCATATTGATTTTAGAAAAAATGCTACCACTTACGGCTGTGATATTTGGCCATCTTACTCATAGTCCCACTCCGCTGGGCAGGACAAGAGGATTTTTCCCATAGATGAAAATTAAAAGACATTAATGTTTAAAAAATGTTGAGATTCTCTATCATGTCAATCATGCCATGAAGGCCACGCCCCTTCTGGTGGGAGGGGGAGGGACTATAAAACCCAGAAGTGTTGAGTGCCTCAGTCAGTCTCTGCAAGATGGGGGAAAACGAGAAGTATCATGTCTCTCACTCTGAGCTGTGAATGACACTGAACACATGTCTACTAAACTGTGAGTGCCCTTAATGTTTGAAAATGTAGTTTGAAAATGCAGTTTGAAAATGCAAAAGTAGTTTTTGTTTTGAAAATGCTAAAGTGTTGGTTGCTTTGAAAATGCTAAAGTGGTTTTTGCCCTATGGAAAATGGAAAAGTGATTTTTTGCCCTATAGAAAATGGGGGGGGGGGGGGACTATAAAACCCAGAAGTGTGGGCGTCGCTCAGTCTCTGCAAGATGGGGGAGGGAGAGGTCACAACTCTCTGTATTTGGTGGCCTTGCACCCTGCATGAAATGGTATGAAACTGCCTTTGAATTTGGTGGCCTTGCACCCTGCTTGAAATGGTAGGAAACTGCACTTGAATTTGGTGGCCTTGCACCCTGCTTGAAATGGTATGAAACTGCACTTGAGTTTGGTGGCCTTGCACCCTGCTTGAAGTGGCATGAAATTACACTTGAATTTGGTGGCCTTGCACCCTGCTTGAAGTTGCATGAGACTGCACTTGAACTTGGTGGCCTTGCACCCTGCTTGAAGTTGCATGAAACTGCACGTGAATTTGGTGGCATTGCACCCTGTTTGAAGTGGTATGAAACTGCACTTTAATTTGTTGGCCTTGCACCCTGCTTGAAATGGAATTTCAAGGAATAGCCGTGAGTCAACTGTCAGCCCACCAGCCGTGAGTGAGTGAGCTGCCAGCACACCAGGCTTGAGTGACTGAGCCGCCAGCCCAGGAATCCATTCGGCCCACAATGTCCATACTAGCCCTCTGGAAACCAATCCCTTCAGTCCACAACACCCCAGTCTACAACTGTTAGAGACATCAGCCATATATTAGGCTTACACAAATCAACTGTTTGGAACATCATTAAGAAGAAAGAGAGCACTGGTGTCTTACTAATCGCAAAGGGATTGGCAGGCCATGGAAGACCTTCACAATTGATGAGAGAAGAATTCTCTCTATAATAAAGAAAAGTCCAAAACACCTGTCGGGCAGATCAGAAACACTCTTCAGGAGTCAGGTGTGGATTTGTCAATGACCACTGGCCGCAGAATACTTCATGAACAGAAATACAGAGGCCACAGTGCAAGATGCAAACCACTGGTTAGCCACAAAAATAGGATGGCCATGTTACAGTTTGTCAAGAAGTATTTAAAAGAGCAACCACAGTTCTGAAAAAAGGTCGTGGACAGATGAGATGAAGATTAACTTTATCAGAGTGATGGCAAGAGCAATGTATGGAGGAGAGAAGGAACTGCCCAAGATCCAAAGCATACCACCTCATCTGTGAAACACGGTGGTGGGGGTGTTATGGCCTGGGCATGTATGGCTGCTGAAGGTATTGGCCCACTTATCTTCATTGATGATACAACTGCTGATGGTAGTAACATATTGAATTCTGAAGTGTATCAACACATCCTATCTGCTCAAGTTCAAACAAACCGCTGGCCTCAAAACTCATTGGCCAGCGGTTCATTCTACAACAAGACAATGATCCCAAACATACTGCTAAAGCAACAAAGGAGTTTTTCAAAGCTAAAAAATGGTCAATTCTTGAGTAGCCAAGTCAATCACCCGATCTGAACCCAATTGAGCATGCCTTTTATATGCTGAAGAGATAACTGAAGGGGACTAGCCCCCAAAACAAGCATAAGCTAAAGATGACTGCAATATAGGCCTGGCAGAGCATCACCAGAGAAGACACACAGCAACTGGTGATGTCCATAAATTGCAGTCTTTAAGCTGTCATTGCATGCCAAGGGTATGCAACAAAATACTAAACATGACTACTTTAATTTACATGACATTACTGTGTCCCAAACATTATGGTGTCCTGAAATGGGGGGACTATGTATAAACACTGCTGTCATTTCTACATGGTGAAACCAAAATGTATAAAAATGATCTTTATTAAAATCTGACAACGTGCACTTTAACCACTGATATTTTCTATTACAAATCTCAAATAATTGAGTACAGAGACATATAAATAAATGATGGGTCTTTGTCCCATTATGGAGGGCATTCTATTTCTTGCCACAGCAGGAGATATAACATCTGTCCCTATACCTCCTCAATGACTGCCATCCAAGGACCCCAGCAATCCTTCCTGGTGAGACAGAAGATAGCATGCACCTCTATCCTCATCTACTGCATCTGGTGCTCCTGATGTTGCCTTTACAACTGCAAGACCAATTTTAGACCTGCCAACTGTTTTGCCAAACACCTGCACTAGGCTTGTTGGATCTTCTGATTGCTAACCATTTTAATTCTCCTTCCCATTCCCATACTGACTTTTCTGTCCTGGGCCTCCTCCATTGTCAGAGTGTGGCCACGTGCAAACTGGAGAAATATCACTTCATCTTCCACTTGGGCAGTTTACAAGCCAATGGTATGAAAATTGAATTCTCCAATTTGAGGTAGCAAGACCCTTTTTTCTCTTCTCTTTCCTGTGCACCCCACCCCTGGTGCACTCCCATTTCTCCCACTCTCCTGGCTCCCTTCCCCCTCCTCTCCATCTCCTTCCACCTATATCCCTCCATCTGGCTTTACAGTACACATCTCATCTCTCCTTATCTGACACCCTTCTGTGAATTTTCCATTTCTGGCCTTTGTCGACATCTGACAATCAACGCCCCCCACCCGTAAATGTCCTCACCTATCACCTAGCAGGCTTGTCCTGCCCCCATCTCTTTTCTGTCTTTCTCCTCCATACTGCAATCAGTTTGAAGAAGGATCCCGACCTGAACCATTGCCTCTCTTTGTCCTCTGGTAATGCTGCCTGACCCACTGAGTACCTGCAGCACCCTGTGTTCTACACACAATTCCAGCATCTGCAGTTCCTTGTGCTTCTATACCTCTGGCTCAATCTCTCAGAAAGCTGCCCAAATGCCCATTCAAATTGATGAGAGGTTGGGGGAGAGGGAAAATTGGGTGAGTGTGAAATTAATGTTGCCAATTTGTGTGCGCATGGTTTTAGCAAAGTAATAACGGCAGAATTTTTTAATGAATCAATTCAATAGGATCGGTAATCTTGTCTGGTGCAGCTTTATGGTTAAAGTAGCACTGAAACTCTGTAAAGTAAACTCACCTCCCAGTCAAAAATGCGACTTACCATATAATTGCATCAATGTATCATATTCCGCTTCTGAAAATCATTGCATTAAGCCAATAGAATCGACTTGCAGAGCCAAAACATAAGGCACTGACGCCACAATACAGCACATTTAATACCACCAACCAGGGATGAACTTCTATAATATATATAAAATATATATTTCAACAGGCAGGCAAAAGGGAAAGGGTCATCTTTTTTCTTCTGCAAGTAAGTCAGTGTTACTTCCCTTTTGGGCACTCGTTGATTACAGTCCTCACCAGGTATTGATTTTTACAAAACACTAATGGATCACAGGAATAGGTTTGCAGGGCCATCCTTTGGCAGTTTGCATACAAATACCTATGAATTCATACCACTAGTGAGAAAAATGAAAATTAACTATCACTAAAATTCAACGAAAAAACACAATGTAGTCGTCTTCTGCCAGCACTTCCATTCATTTATTATTTTGGCTGCAGCTTTACTATGAATTACAATTAAATTCAATCTAATTAAAATGCTCCCTCAGTTAACATGAATAAGAATCACCAGCACAGAATAACCATGTGTATGGCATTGCTTTGAAACATTTTAGCTTACATTTAATTTTACCTTGGAAAAAAAATCTGCATTGAGTTGAACAATCTTAAGGCAGACATAGATAGATTCTTGATTAGTACAGGTGTCAGAGGTTGTGGGGAGAAGGCAGGAGAATGGGGTTAGGACGGAGTGATAGATCAGCCATGATTGAATGGCAGAGTAGTCTTGATGGGCTGAATGGCCTAATTCTACTATTCCCTATAACCTTATGAATGCGCTCCTGGAAAGATTGTTCATACAGTCACAGCAGTCGCCTTGAAATGGGAATTGGACAAATACTTGTAGAAACAAGGAACTACAGATGCTGGTTTATATTAAAACAGGAACGTTTCTGGCTCAATAGGGAATGAACAGCACTGTGACTAATCGTCCATCATTTGGACTGAATAATTCAATGATCTTATAAAATGTAGATGCTTTAGCAGCTAACTATATTTTGGAAAAATAAGACGTATGGTGTGGATAGTTAATATGATGGATAGGAAAAATTAGATGAGATATCAAGACTTGGGTTTTTTTATGGATATAAATTCCACAGTTTGTACCTGGGGGCCATAACATGTCCTGTCCCATAGTTAGCTTTATTGACAGCACAGCAGTAGAGTTACTGCCTTACAGCACCAGATTATGAGTGCTGTCTGTACAGAGTTTGCACATTCTTCCTGTGACTGCATGGGTTTCCTCTGGGTGCTCCGGTTTCCTCCCATATTCAAAAAACGTGCGTTTATTTAGGTTAATTGGCTTCTGTACATTGTCCCTCGTGTGTAGAATAGAACAACTGCATGGGTGATGGGTGGTTGGCGCAGACTCGTTGGGCCGAAGGGCCCGTTTCCACAATGTATCTATAAACTAAACTAGACGGCCTTGGCCGCCAATCAGGCTGTGAGCATTCTCCAGGAAGAGAACAAGGTAAACCCAATCCATGCTAAACGTGGGGAATGGGAATGAAGGTGAGCTGAGAAATCCATTA
Organism: Leucoraja erinaceus; assembly: GCF_028641065.1. NCBI lineage: Eukaryota > Metazoa > Chordata > Chondrichthyes > Rajiformes > Rajidae > Leucoraja > Leucoraja erinaceus. The sequence goes on from NC_073379.1 coordinate 60,983,726, forward strand.
CTGGAGGTTTTAGCCTGGCACCTGACCCCGGCAGATAGTAGCGCGGATATGGCTGAAAGGGTTCAAATTTCAGGGGAAATCATAGAAAGTACAGCATAGGAACAGTTCCTTCAGCACACAATATCTGTGCCGAAAACGATTCCAAGATAAACTAACCTCATCTGCTAGTACATGATCCAAATCCATCCATTACCTGCATATCTATGTGTCTATCTAAACGCCTTGTAAATGCCACTATCGTGTCTTCCTCCACCAACGCATAGTAACTCATTGCAGGCACCCACCACCCTCTGTGTAAAAACACTTGCACTGCCCATCTTCTTTAAACTTTGTCTGTTTTAATCTTAAAGCTATGTCCTCTAGTCTTTCCTAGAGGAAGGATATAAGTCGTGAGCCTTGGTGAGATGGATACCAAAAGACCATCATGAGGCTGTGAGGCAATAATAGATAATAGGTGCAGGTGTAGACCATTCGGCCCATCGAGACAGCACCGCCATTCAATGTGATCATGGCTGATCATCCACAATCAGTACCCTGTTCCTGCCTTCTCCCCATATCTCCTGACTCCGCTATCTTCAAGAGCCCTATCAAGCTCTCTCTTGAAAGTATCCAGAGAACCAGCCTCCACCGGCCTGAGGCAGAGAATTCCACAGACTCACAACTCTCTGTGTGAAAAAGTGTTTCCTCATCTCCGTTCTAAATGCCTTTACCCCTTATTCTTAAACTGTGGCCCCTGGTTCGGGACTCGCCCAACATCGGGAACATGTTTCCTGCCTCTAGCATGTCCAAACCCTTAATAATCTTATATGTTTCAATAAGATCTCCTCTCATCCTTCTAAATTCCAGAGTATACAAGTCCAGTCACTCCATTCTCTCGGCATATGACAGTCCCGCCATCCTGGGAATTAACCTTGTGAACCTACGCTGCACTCCCTCAATAGCAAGAATGTCCTTCCTCAAATTAGGGGACCAAAACTACACACAATACTCCAGGTGTGGTCTCACTAGGGCCCAATACAACTGCAAACGGACCTCTTGCTCCTGTACTCAACTCCTTTTGTTATGAAGGCCAACATGCCATTCGCTTTCTTCACTGCTTGCTGTATCTGAATGCTTACTTTCATTGATTGATGAACAAAGACCACCAGATCCCATTGTACTTTTCCCAACGTGACACCATTTAGATAATAATCTGCCTTCCTGTTTTTGATACCAAAGTAGATAACCTCACATTGCCCACTCACCCAACCTGTCAAAGTCACGCTGCATTCTCATAGCATCCTCCTCACAGTTCACACTGCCACTCAGCTTTGTGTCATCTGCAAATTTGCTAATGTTACTTTGAATCTCTTCATCTAAATCATTGATGTATATTGTAAATAGCTGCAGTCCCAGCACCGAGCCTTACGGTACCCCCCAAGTCACTGCCTGCCATTCTGAAAGGGACCCGTTAATCCCTACTGTTTGTTTCCCGTCTGCCAACCAATTTTCTATCCATGTCAGCACTCTACCCCCTTTACCATGTTCCCTAATTTTTCCCACTAATCTCCTATGTGGGACCTTATCAAATGTTTTCTGAAAGTCCAGGCACACTACATCCACTGGCTCCACCTTGTCCATTTTCCTAGTTACATCCTCAAAAAATTTGAGAAGATTAGTCAAGCATGATTTCCCTTTTGTAAATCCATACTGACTATAATTCTCTGCTATCTCTCTCTCCCGCCTTTCTTAAAAAGTGGGTTAACATTAGCTACCCTCCACAGGAACTGATACTGAATGTATAGAACATTGGAAAATGAACACTAATGCGTCATGATTTCTAGAACCACTTCCTTAAGTACCCTGGGATGCAGACCATCAGGCCCTGGGGATTTGTCAGCCTTCAGTCCCATCTGTCTACCCAACACTATTTCCTGCCTAATGTGGATTTACTTCATTTCCTCCGCCACCCCAGATCTTCTGGCCACTAGTACATCAGGAAGATTGTTTGCGTCCTCCTTAGTGAAGATGGATCCAAAGTACCTGTTCAACTCATCTGCCATTTCCTCGTTACCCCATAATAAATTCATCTTTTTCAGTCTACAAGGGTCTTAACTTTTTTTTTCCTCTTCACACACCTTCACATACACTGTGGTGAACCAATTAGTCATGTCATGTCTTACTACTGTCTTCGATTAAATGTAAAATGGAGATGACTGATGGAATCAAAGGCTTTAGGGAGGTGAAAGAAAGGTCATATATTGTGTGACCGTCATGGAATTATACATCACAGAAACAGGGCCTTTGGCCAAATTTGTCTACACCAACCATGATGCCCATCTAAGCTAATTTCACATATCCACAGGACCCAGAGAAACCCGACATTGTTACAGGGAGAATGTACAAACTCCATTCAGACAGCACCCGTTGTCAGGATCGAATCCAGGTCTTTAGTGCTGTAAGGTGTCAACTCTACCACTGTGCCGTCCATGTGCCACTGTGCCGTCCATGCATCTTTCTGAATGTGTTTTCAATGTTTTTATTATACTTGCCTCAACTACTTCCACTAGCAGTACATTATATATACCCACCAGCATCCAAATGAAACATTTGCCCCTCAAGTTCCTATTAAATCTTTCTCCTTTCAGCTTAAAACCATGCCCTCTAGTTCTTGATACTACTAAGCTGGGAAATATATCCTGGGCATTCACCCTATCTATTCACCTCTATAATTTTATACACCTCTTAACCTGCATGCCCCATGTGCTCCAAGGGATAGAGTCCTAGCCTGTCCAACCTCTTCCTATTGCTCAGGCCCTTGAGTCCTGGAAACATACTCTTAAATCTTCTTTGCACCCTTTCCAGGTTAATGGCATCTTTGTTATAGGTAATTACCAAAACTGAACACAATATTCCAAATGCAGCCTCATCAATGTCTTGTACAACTGTTACATACTGTCTCCACTTCTATACTAAATTCCCTGACTAATGAAGGCCTATATGTCAAAAGCTTTCTTCACCACTCTGTGCCTGACATTACTTCCTGCATTTTTCTTGAAGTTAGTGTGCAGTGAACAACTAACCTGTGGAAGGATAGAATCCATAAAGTAGCAATACAAAGAGGTTTAAGAGTTACAACCCTCACCCCTGAGGATTCAGATTAATTGCCAATAGTTACTTTCCACCTTCATCTGACGCATACAGCATCTGATAGGCACTGTACAATATGAAAGCTGAATATCACATTGGCCTGGAATGGTAAAAAAGTGTATACTTTTACTACACCAATGATTGATATTTAATGCCTCTCTGTTCAAAGAGGGCCAAAAGGAATCAGTCATCATGCAGACTATCAAAGGAACATGATCTCAGCTTCTGTTGATGCATGAATCATGAACACATTTGCTGGAAATCACAGATTTCTCAGGAAAGCTGTACAGACTTTATAGCAATCAATGTCAATTGGTCCTTATCCAGATTGCTAGTCTCGTCACCATTCAATAATTCTTTATTATGTTTTGCCACAAATCAAAACCACACTATGTGCACATGCCATCCGGTGAACTGAAAAATAATTCCAAATTGACTGGTCTCATAAACATGGAACCACTGTCATTTCATCGTACTATTTAGGTTTCCGTTTCTGATAGTTGATTATTGTTCAATCATGGCCTTGAAAACTTTAAAAAAATATATATAAAGTACACCTGTCAATCTTAGTATTACACTTATACAACTATTATTTTACTTCGGAGTCACGTGAGTGACTACGTGAAGAACCCACGCTACACGCATTGCGAAACGACAGGCGGGGTGGAACGACGTTTCCCCGCAGCGGCAAGTTTAAAAGCCGGGACCGACAGGTAAGTAGTTACTCTGCGGTCTTTATTTTTCCCATAATGTTTCACAGGTGGGGAAACGATGGACAAATCCAAAAAAAGCAACCAGAGCTGCGACAAAGCTGGCGGGGGAGGACCGCGGAGTTGCGGGCAGCCAGCAGCGGCCGGCGGCATATGAAGCACCCGTAATGGGATCAGCTGTGCCCGACTTAGCTCCCGAACCGGCCAGATCAACACCGCGGCCGGGCGGGAAGGCAAAAAGAAAACAGAGCCGTTGACTCTGATGAGTCCGACTATGAGGAGCCGCAAGCGGCCAGCGACCGTGCGCGCTGGAGCCGGATGGAGCGGCTCATGGAGCAAATGCTCCAACGTGACAGACTCCGGGGATGGAGTCTAGTCACCATGGGTCATATATAACACCCACAGCAGCACCTTACGTAGGGCTGCACAGTGCATCTCCCTCATCAGAGGGGAGAACTGGGGGTCAATTCTGGGCTGACCCCGAAGAGGGGTTTGCTGAACAAACTACAAGTGTGCAGGGGGTGCAGGAAGGCGAAAATCCACTGGACATGGTGTCCAACTACATACAGCCGGATCAGACTGAACGGAACCTAGAACAGAAACTAGCTGCCAGCATTGATGTCCTGTCATTCAAGCAACTACAGGAACAGGCTGTGATGGACACCACTGCCAAATATCTGGCACCAGGAAATTGCGTATCCCTGAATGTTCCAGTCGTGAATAATTGTATCTGGAAACACGTCGGAGCAGCAGTTAGAAGCATGGATGTCAAGCTCCAGAGAATACTAAAACTACTAACAGCAGGGATCACAGCATTCGCTCGCACAGTGGATGGGAAGGAAATGTCGCAAGAGCAACAGGATGCACTGGCACTATTCTGCAATACGCAGTATGAAATCAATAGTGTCAGAAAGAGTGCCATCCGACCTGCCCTAAATCCAAAATTTGCAGGCCTGTGCAAACCTGGAGACACAAAGCCACCAATATTATTATTTGGTGGAAATCTGTCCAAGCAGGTTAAGGAGCTCAATGAGGAAGCAAAAACCTTGGGGCTCAAAAAGGCGACAACAGCAAGGACCTCCCACAGCCACAGACAGCACCCTTACGCACCCACCAGCAGAACAGGAGAAGCTGGTGAAAGCTCAAAGGCCTTGTGTACAGGACAGCGGTCTCTTTTGGGCCATGGCCCAGACCGGCCTTTGTGGAAAATGCACAAACCCCAAACCCAAACCCGGACACCGGCACCTCAACCTCCTTGAAGACCACACTGGAAGAAGTAAACCTTCCACTGGTAACCATAGAGGTAGGTGGGTCTGGTCCCTTCAAATTATAGGAAGTGTGGATTATACACATATTGGTGTGAGATTACACTTGTTTTGGGAGGCATGGAGTGCATTGACAACAGACACTTATATCCTAAACAGTATCCAGGGATATACCATTGAATTTGTGCACAAAAATAGCCCCCCAGTTCAGCATGTACCGAACCGAACGTTCGTACTTTCACGAAAAGAAAAAAATTAGAAGCACATGCTGAACCAATGAGACTTCACGCAAAGGGGGTAATTGAAAAAACCCAACACGATTCTCTGGAATTTGTGTCTAATATCTTTACCAAAAACAAAAAAGATGGTGGTTGTCGCATCATCATAGATTTGACCAACTTGAATATATATGTGCAATATATTCATTTCAAAATGGAAACCTTTGTTACTGCCAAACAATTGATTTCCGAGGGCTACTTCATGGCTAGCATTGACTTAAAAGATGCTTACTATTCAGTGCCTATAAGGGCTGACCACAGACGTTATTTAAAATTCAACTGGATGGGGCAAAATGGCAGTATAGAGCTCTACCAAATGGATTAACATCAGCCCCCAGGCTGTTTACAAAAATTTTGAAACCAACCCTAGCGTTTCTTTGGAAACAAAAACATATGATCATGGCCTATCTAGATGACATATTGATTGTGGGCAAAACTTTGGAATTAGCCAAACTAGCTGTATCAGCCACCAAACAATTGTTTGAGAAGCTGGGGTTAATCATCCATCCAGTTAATTCCAAACTAACGCCTTCCACCATAATGGATTATTTGGGGTTCACTATTGACTCAGTTCACATGTCAGTGACTTTACCAAATGACAAGGCTACAGTCTTAACTGAGGCCTGCAACAACCTCATTGACATCAATGAACCATCTATCAGATTGGTAGCAAGGGTGATTGGCAAAATAGTGGCTGCTTTTCCAACCACACAATTTGGACCTTTGCATTATCAAAATTTACAAAGGGCAAAAATACAAGCACTCAAAATTAATGCTGGTCATTTCGATAGACCAATGAAGCCACCAATCAAAGCAATTATGGAATTAAATTGGTGGAGGGATAACATTCGGCATTGTTCCAGCCCTATTATTATCAGCAACCCCTCAGTGGTGCTACAAACTGATGCCAGTGCGCTTGGTTGGGGTGCAACCGATTCCATCTCCAGTTGTGGAGGTAGATGGAATGCACAGGAGGCATCATTACTACAGACACTTGGCATAAACTACCTAGAAATGTTGGGCGAGTTCTATGGCCTAAAGTCATACTGTTCTGGAATATATCACCAGCATGTTAGACTACAGATTGACAATACCACCATGGTGGCATATATGGGTGGAATCAAATCGACATCATGTGACAATCTGGCTAATACCATTTGGCAATTGTGTATCCAGAGAAATATTTGGATATCAGCTACTTACCTACCAGGTAACCTAAATTCAGTGGCAGACACCAGGTCACGCAAATTCAATGAAAACATCGAATGGATGTTGGATATAAAAGTATTTGCTGAAATTGTAGCACGGTATGGAGCATCAGATATCGATCTATTTGCATCTAGACTCAATCACCAGTTACCAAACTATGTGGGACCCAGATCCTGGGGCATCAGCGATAGATGCCTTTTTGCTGCATTGGGGGAAATTGTTTTTCTATGCATTCCTTCCTTTCTGCCTCATCAGTCGGGTATTAGGCAAAATACAACAAGACTCGGCGTCTGGTATTTTGGTAGTGCCCGATTGGCCGACTCAACCATGGTTCCCTGTGATACTCGACATGGTCTTAGAACCATGTATCACCATCCTGAAACGACCAGATTTGTTGGTTCATCCCGTAACTGGGGATAGCCATCCATGTCATAAAAAGACAAACTTATTAATTTGTAGAGTCTAAAGAAACCTCTACTGAAACTGGGACTGACGGACCGACATTGAACATTATCTCAGCGGCTCACAGGCAGTCCACCAAAAAACAATATCTGGTATAAATCAGGAAATGGGAGATATATTGTCACAGAAACAACATCACTTACAGCTCGATGAACATAATGTCTGTTGTGGAATTCCCGGCAGGCCTCCATTATGATGAGGGGCTCAGTTACAGTGCCATTAACTGCGCCAGAAGTGCCCTTTCAGCATATCTATGGCGAGGATCAGAGCGTCATTCTGTTGGGACTCACCCCCTGGTAACCAAACTTATGAGGGGAATTTTTAATATCAATCCCCCAAGAATCAGGTACTCCCAAATATGGGATATGAGTATTGTCCTAACGTTGCTAAGGTACTGGTCTCCAGCAACAGCTCTATCCCTGCAAAAGCTGACGCATAAAACAGTCATGCTGATGGCTCTGGTCACAGCACAAAGGGTACAGTCTTTACATAAGTTAAAGCTCGACAATATGACTTCTTCAATAAAAAATATAACTTTTCATATTCACAAATTAGTCAAACAGAACAGACCGGGATCATCAGGCCTAAAAATAGAATTCAGGGCCTACCCTATAGATGATCGTCTCTGTATAATAAGACATTTATTGTTATATATGGAGAACACCAAAAACATCAGGCAATGAGATGGCACTACTAATCAGCCACAAGTAACCCCACAAGAAAGTGTCGGTTCAAACTATTTCCAGATGGCTGAAACAGGTTTTAACAACAGCTGGGGTGGATACTAACATATTAAAATCTCATTCCACCAGGGCTGCAGCTACATTGGCAGCTATGGAATTGGACATACCGATGGACCAAATCCTGGAGACAGCAGGATGGTCAAGGGAAAAACCTTTCCAACAATTCTACCATAAACCAGTGGTTAAACCTGGAACTTTTGCAGAATCAATTTTAAGTTCTGTAATATGATTTCACCCCATAAAATAGGGGCTATAATTTGTTGTTAATAAATTTATCATGGATTTTCAATATCGGATTCATGTTTAAACATGTTAACACAATTCCTCCCTTAGTCAATTAAGGCAGATGTGATGCATGGACTCGTTTCCACGGCATGAAATCACAAAGCTTTGAAATCTTCACGTAGTCACTCACGTGACTCCAAAGTAAAATAGTAAGATTAAACGAGAACTTACCAGTTTGAAGTTTGATCATTATTTTATGAGGAGTAACGTTGAGGGATTACGTGCCCTCCGCCCCCACCCTTGATCATAAAGTTCAACTGGTATCCTCTTCTCTAATCTTACTATGTTCAGTCTGTGATTTCACTGTTATCTGTGATTTCACACCGCTGCTTTGAAGAATGACATGCATGCGCCCTGGCGGGTTCTTCACGTAATCCCTCAACGTTACTCCTCATAAAATAATGATCAAACATCGAACTGGTAAGTTCTCATTTAATCTTATTATTTTAATGGAGATGTTTAGCATATTTATATGAAATGAATCGGTGTTGAAGTTGAAATAGTCAACTCTTGTAATCTCCCATGGAATTGGTCACAAAACTCAATCTAACCCCTCAACATCAGCACTCTGCTACGGCAGTTTGAGCTCCTTTAACAAATAAATATCCACAGAGAACATATGACCCAGTTTGAAGAAGGATCCCGACTTGAAACATCATCAATCCATGTCCTTCTCAAATGCTGCCTGTCCCTTTGAGTTACTCCAGCACTTTGTGTTCTAAACAAGACTCCAGCTTCTTCAGCTCGTTGTGTCAGTCATATAACTTTGATACATTCCATTGATACTGATGATAATGATCTTCAAGTCAGTGACTTCAAAAATTGGAACTGTTTTTATAAGAACATAAAGTTACAGGGAGTACAATGGAACAGCTTGTAGAGCTGCTGCCTCACAACTCCAGCAGCCTGGGTTCATCCTGACCTTTGGTGCTATCTGTGTAGAGGTGTATGTTTTCCCTGTGACCCTTGGGTGCTCCAGCTTTCTCCTACATCCCAAAGATATTAAGAGGTCTGTTAATTGGCCTCTGTAAACTGCCAAGTTTACTGCCACTGTCTGAAGAAGGATCTTGACCAGAAACGTCACCCATTCCTTCTCTCCAGAGATGCTGTCTGTCTGTTTGAGTTGCTCCAGCATTTTGTGTCTATCTTACCAGCATTATGTAGGTGGGTGGTAGAAATCGGAGGGAATTTATGGAAAGGAGAGAAGAATGGGATTCTTGTGGGGTTGTACCAAATGTACACACTTGATGGTCAACATGGACTAGATGGGATGAAAAGCTTGTTTCCTTGCTGTATGCCTATGAGATTAAAGAAGAGTTTTCCAATTATGAAGTGCTTTGATGAATAGAAAAGCAATAGCTGGCCAAAGAAGAAATGAATAACCAAGCCCACCAGCATTTTATCCATAACTGTGCAGTCCACAGCTCTAAAAATGTGCATCCATGCACTTTTAAAATGTAGCAAAGGTGTTTGCCTCTGCCAACCCTTCAGGCAGCGAGTTCTAGCCTCCGGGTTAAAAAGCTTATTCTCATTTTCTTTCTAATCCTCTACCATTAACTTTAAATCTTTGGCCCTTCATTTTTGACTCCTCAGCTTTAAAACAGGGAATGTTTGAGGTGGGAATCGTCAAACTGTGCAGATATAAAAAACTTCCCTTTCATAACTTGAGAATGCTCCAAAATGGTTCATAATCAGTGTAGTGTTAGCCTTGCAATGTTTACGGTTTCACATGCCTTTAAACAAGGCCTTGAAGAAAGGTCCTGACCCAAAACATTGTTTGTCTATGCAATCCACCGATTCTGCCTCACCTGTTGAATTCCTCCAGCAGTTTGTTCTTTGCTTATTGCATGGTAAGTAGGCTTTCTTGTGCAGATTTGTATATTGAATATCAATTGAAGCTGTCTCTTGATGTGTCAACCATAGATCCACTCCTGAGAGACACCATCACAGAAAATATTTTTACTCGTGAACAGAATTCTGCTTTTGCGTCAAATAATAACAATTTTTGAAAGTTTCCGTTTCTCCTTTTGTCCATTTCCAATCCCTCATATTGGAAGTACATTGTTGTAAGAAATATTGAAGGCAGCTTATATTTAAAACAATATCAGGGGCAAGGGGATAAAGTAAATCACTATTCCCCTGTAGAAATAGGCTACATCAGCAACCTGTCGAATGTGAAACATTGAACATTGGATTGAGCATAAAGTGAGGGATTAAAAGAAAAAGAAAAGCAACACTTGTTCAATTAATGGAATTCAGTCAATAAACAGAAAATGCTAATCTTGCCATACTTAGAGGGTAATGTTGAAGCAATGTATTAAACATGTGAGAATTAATTGATAGTGAGGATAAACCATTCTTACGTACAGCTCGATTTCTTTCCATTTCCCATGTGGCCGTTCTATTTGTTAAACCAGTTCTGAGTTGCCTGTTCCACATCTTGCTGCAAATCTCCGTCCCCTGAGAGCCTTTGACTGGGCTCTCCTGTTAAATATAAATTATTGAGAGCCAAAGTATTTGACTAATCAGCAGTATAATTCCACTGGGCTGAGCATTAGAATGGCAAATGCCAATATCCACTGCATGCCTTATGGATCAACAAACCAATATAGAGAAACTGATCCATCATTCTGTCACTGATTCCAGCATTGCAGTTAGAGGCTTGCCAATTAAAACTGCAGACTTAACTTGCACTGCTCAAGAATGATAGCAGATACATGATAAATAGGGACCCTTGTGCCTCGACGCTGGGTTAATCCAATGCTTTTAATGTAGCCGATTGTTATGAGATTGTATGAGCCATTCATAGCAGGTTGGGCACTAGTCATGTCAGGAACTTGTGATCTGTGTATTGTAAACACCATGAGAGATGCTGTAACAATGTTTTTCTAATAATTCACTTATCAGGGGATTGAGGTGCACTGCATATTTGATGCTTTTTGATATAGGTCAAAGTTTGGGAGTCAGACTGCACAGTTGTAGATTTTTGGCTAAGTAGCTGTCATTATTTTTTGTTTTTTTTTGTTTAGTTTTATGAATTTGGGATCTCAGGTGGATCAAGATGCATGGCTTTTCTTATCCAGAAGTTAAACAAGATGTTAAATACCTGCCAAATTGACACTATTGAAAAGCATTGTATAAATTCTAGGTAAACAGCTATGCACAAGAAATATTTGTTCTGATGCTTTTAATTGCCTTTGTAACAACACAATTTCAATACTTATTTTATTTAATTATCCTTCAATACTGTTTTGGACAATTGCTTACTAATTCAGACCAGCCCATGCTGAGAGTAATGTATCAAACTCAAATACAAATATGAAATATACTGTATCATTCACCTCATCTACTTACTCCTTTCAATCCTGCACCATAGAGCTTGACCCTTTGCTCAGATTCAATTCAAAAAGTGAAGTGAAGACAAGTATGCTTTTCAGTGTATCCATTAGTTAAGTGCCTGTCCGGAGAGAAGTAAGGATCTGTTGGAGTGAAAGTCAGGAACATTTCAAGAAGTATTTCTTTGCAACAAATGACTCATTCTAAATGCAATAATACATCTTGCATTACAAGATACAATGCCTCTGTATAAACAAATGTATCTTCTAATTTTCCATGAGTTGAATTACAGCCCTAAATTGAAATAAACTTACATAAGCAGAACCCCAGTATTGAAGTATTCAGTATTGTTACGGAACAATTTGGTCAGTAATGTAAATACATTGTAATCATGTCTTAAGTTATATGGTTCCTAACCTGTGCTATTAAATTCTAGCAGATGGAATTCTAGCAGACAGAATTCTACCATTTTAAAGATGGTAAAAAAAAAGGCCATCATACCTTCAGTGTTTAAATGTCAATCTACAGTAAGGATGCCATACTAAAACTCTCATAATTCTCATGTTCATATCATAGCAGCAGAATTAGATCATTTGGCCCATCGAGTCTACTCCACCATTCAATCATGGCTGATCTAACTTTCCCTCTCAACCCCATTCTCCTGCCTTCTCCGTGTAACTTTTGACACCCTTAATAATCAAGAATCTATTCACCTCTGCTGTAAAACTACACAATATCTTGGCCTCCTAGCCGTCTGTGGCAATGAATTCCACAGATTCACCACCCCCGACTAAAGAAATTCCTCCTTATCTTTCTAAAGGTATGTTCTCTTATTCTGAGACAGTGCCCTCTAGTGGCTCTCCCATGAGTGGAAATATCCTCTCCACATTCACTTTTCCAGGCTTTTCAGTCTTGGTAAGTTTCAATGAGGTCATCCCTCATCCTTTTAAAGATTCTATAGATATAAGCTGTTAATGCACCTTATCATCTGCAGAATTATAAAATTAAAAGAAGAAAGGATCACTTCCAGCCACTGAAGGTTTTGCCTTCAGAAGATTTGTTAAATTTGGCAAAGATGGAAAATCAGGAGAATTTCCAAAGAACTTCCAGGTTTATCTAATCATTGCTCAAAAGCAAAGAAAATGATAAAAGAGATCCCTTTCTAAGATCTATTTTACAAATTATTCCATCACTTCTAACTGACTGATTTCTTTAGTAGGAGAGTAAACTGCAAATAATAAGCTTTTGGATACCTGCTGAAAAGTATCAAACCAATGAGATTATCTCACTCAGCCGACACTATGGTGACAAGTGGAAACTTCCACCTCACACTTTTCAAAAAAGACCTTGATGTTACTTGGGATTAAAATGGTATAGTTATACATGGAATTCCCTTGATTGTGACTTCAATTGCTGATGTAAAGCATATAGTTGGCTGGGACATTTTATAGGACAAAATTCAAATGGCTTCTATAAATACATGGGTGGTAGGCAATAGTCAGAAAAAAATCTGATGAGATAGAAAAGGTGCTGCAGGAAAAAAGCAAAATTAATAAACAGTAACTGTTACCTTTCAAGGCTACAATTAGTTTGTTTTTTAGATTTAGTTTTAGTTTTAGTTTTAGAGATATATAATGTGGAAACTGGCTCTTCAGCCCACCGAGTCCAAGTGACCGACGATCACCCGTACACTAGTTCTTTGTTATCCCACTTTTGCATCCTACACTCTGGGGACAATTTACAGAAGCCAATTAACCTATAAAATTGCATGTCTTTGGAATGAGGGAGCAAACTAGACCACCCAGGGAAAATCTATGTGGTCATAGGGAGAACGTACAGGAATGACCAGGGTTCGAACCTCACTAAGGGTGCTGTCAGTACAGAGTTTGTATGTTCTCCCTGTGACCACATGGGTTTTCTTTGGGTACTGCAGTTTACTCCCGCACTCCAAAGACGTACAGATTTGTAGGTTAATTGACTTCTATAAATTGTCCCTAGTGTGTAGGATAGTGTTAGTGTATGAGTGATTGCTGGTCAGCGTGGACTCAGTGGGGTGAAGGGCCTGTTTCCACCCTATATCTCCAAAGTCTAAAGGTCAGACCATAAAGATATAGTTGCTTTCCCCCGAATTTCATGCCCATTGATAACAATGTGTGCACTTTCAGGTACCTGGTGATCATTACCTAGCGAAGATTCCTTCAGTTAAATGAGAGGGGAAGGTAGAAGAAAAATAACAGAAAAGCAATGTAAAATAATCTACTATCTTAACAATCACTGGTTTGGCAGCAGATAGACATATTTGCAATCAACGTTCTTAGTCTCTTGCGGAAATCTGCATTTTTCAACTTCCCTCACAACAAGAAGCTATTCAAAATGTTGGCTTGACATTAATCACAAACATGTCAGGATGTGGTTCCACAGATAAATTCAGCTTAGCAGACAAAATCAGCCTCAATACTGATGAGAAGATGCTCAAATCAATTAAATCCAGTAACGGCAGGACACAACTTATCTGCTTACCATATCCTTATATTTTATTTTTATTTCAATTGACTTTCATATGAATAGATCTATTCCTCATGAATTCTTTCCTGACATGCCTGCGACTGTCATTGCTCATATGAGTAAGGTAGATCCCTGGTGTGAGAAAAGTTTAATACGACAGACCTCCACGGGGGATGAAATTAATGCTAATAGTCATATTGCTCATTTTACACGGAGGTGAATTTTAATATTTTTCTTTCATTTCCATACTGTTGTATTTTAGTAATTTGAGTCAAGCTCATTGTCATATACAGATGCATGGTGAGGTACACGTGCCAGGAAAATCTTGCTTACTGCAGCAACACAAGCACATTCACTATAATGCATTTCTTTATTGTTATTATTTATGGTTAAAATCAATAACCATAATGATATTATTTTAAATGTTTATTTCTTGTCTTTTCTGCATTTGATCATTTAATATTTCCACTCTGAAACAATTGAAGAAGGATTTCAAGAGAAATTCGTAAATTCTAGGAGCAGAATTAGGCCATTTGACCCATCAAGTGTACTCCGCCATTCAAACATGGCTGATCTATCTTTCCTTCTCAACCCCATTCTCCTGTCTTCTGCCCATAACCCCTGACACCCTTACTAATCAAGGGTTGGTTGATTGGTAACTAACTACAGTTCTTAGTTCTTACTAGTTCTTAGTTCCTACCACTTCTTACTGGAACTTGTAGCTTGCTAATTAATGTAGTTGGTTAATTTAATGGGAATAATTGAAGGCAGCCATAAGGTTAGTGAATATATAGTTATACTTAATTCCTTTTATACATTGCCTAATTATTTCTACCTGTACCTTTGCTTAAATTTCTAAATGGTCATTTTTGAATACTGATAGCAAAATGTGTCTTTCCAAATTGAAAATGTAGCAGAATTCCAACCTTCATGTACATTTCTGTTAAGGGATCAGCTGGCCTCACATGTATTTGGAAAGACACGCAGGAAAGTCATGCTAAATCATGAGTTAGGCCATAGGGTATTTGATAGCATGAGAGGCAAAGGACATTTACAAGGACTGGTACATTTTAATTAGGATGGATTGTGCTGGTTTGTTTTAAATGGAACATAGTGGGTTGTGGTAAGATCTAATTGAAGATGTAAAGTTAGGGCAGGTTTAGATAGGTTGAATAAGAAAACCATTTGAATTGTGCCTTTCAAGATGCCCTAAAACTTGTTTACAACAAACCAAGTATTTTACACATGGAGTCAGCAGTGTAAGACCCTATCAGGGGAATCTCAGGTATACCTGCGCAATTTTTATCCAAAGAAATTTCAAGGCCATTATCAAGAAATGTGCGTTGGAATTTTCCATTTAGTTTAGGTTTGTTGAGAGTTACAGCGTGGAAACAGATCTTCGGCCCACTGAGTCCGCACCGCCCAAGGATTCCCACACACTTGCACTATCCTACACACTAGGGACAATTTACCATTTACCAAAACATACAAAACTGCACGTCTTTGGAGTGTGGGAGGAAACCTGGGCACCAGGAGAAAGCCCATGGGGTCCCTGCAGAATGTACAAACTCCGTACAGACAGCACCCATAGTCGGGATTGAATCTGGGTCTCTGCTGCACCACTGTGCAGCCCACTTGCCATGATAGTCGGATCTTATATATTTAATCTGCACATAGTTTCCTGAGGTGGTAAACAGATTTTGAGTCTTACACCAGATGACCGGATGCAGGAACAGCATTATATTTGGGTGAGGAGAATAGTTTTAAGGCCTGCAATCAGTTCCAAACCAGGCTCTAAACTGGGACTTTCTCAAGCATTCCCGCTTTGTAACAACAAGGCAGGCCTCACATTCACAGTTTTCCATGCAAACCCCATGTCACCTTCAAGCTGTGGATTTATGTTCTATATTTTTAAATCTGACAACTAGAGCTGCATTGTATTCAATTGACAACACTATATGTACACAAGTGTTTCATGTGTTAGCATGCCTCATCTTTGTACTAAAGCCAATGTAATTTAATATGCAGATATTGTGGAGGCATTAGTAGTGAACTTTCAACAATCACGAGAGTCAGGAATAAGGTTAAAAGATCATAGGAAAAGGAGTAGAATTAGGCAATTTGGCCCATCAGGTCTACTCCGCCATTCAATCGTGGCTGATCTATCTCTCCCTCCAAACCCCATTCTCCTGCCTTCTGCCCATAACCTCTGACACCCGTACTAACCAAGAATCTATCACCCTCTGCCTTGAAAATACCCACTGACTTTTTCTCCACAGTCTCCCATGGCAAATAATTTCACAGATTCACCACTCTCTGACTAAAGAAATTGATCCTCATCTCTGACGGGTCCCACTTAGTACTATAACTAAAACTCTCATCTTGACCACTTCATTGTAATTAAATTTGAGTAAAACTGATACCCTATATTGCTAGGATTTATTCGCCATCTTACTCACCGTTCTCCCAGTGCCCCAAGTTTTGTTGTGATCGGAGAAATATTAGAAAAGTTATGAAGGTTTAAAAAATCGTGAGATCGGCAGATTGGTCTTCTCGCCTGTCAGTCACCATGAAGGTAACACCCTTTCCGGAGGCGAAGAGAATAAAGATCCGGAGGCCGGGTCTGAGCCAGTAAGCCTGGAAGCCGTGTGAGAGTTGAGTCCAGAACTGTGAGTCCACCAGCCGTGGCTGAGTGAATTTGAATCTACAAGCCGTTGGTGAGTGAACTATGAGTCTACAAGCCGTGAGTGACTGAACTGTGAGGCTACATGCCGATAGTGAGTGAACTGTGAGCCTATAAGCCATTGGTGAGTGAACTGTGAGTACACAAGCCATTGGTGAGTGAACTGCAAGTCTACAAGCCGTGAGTGACTGAACTGTGAGTCTACAAGCTGTTAGTGACAAAACTGTGAGTCTATAAGCAGTTGGTGAGTGAACTGTGAGTCTACAAGCCATTAGTGAGTGAACTGTGAGTCTATAAGCCATTAGTGAGTGAACTGTGAGTCTATAAGCCATGGCTGAGTCCAAAGGTCACACTCAGTCCAGAAGTCGGACCTGAGCCAGAAGTCACCTGAGCCCAGAAGTCGGATCTGAGTCCACGGCCGCGCTCAGTCCAGTGTGTGTGTGTGTGTGTGTGTGTGTGTGTGTGTGTGTGTGTGTGTGTGTGTGTGTGTGTGTGTGTGTGTGTGTGTGTGTGTGTGTGTGTGTGTGTGTGTGTGTGTGTGTGTGTGTGTGTGTGTGTGTGTGTGATAAATAACAAATATAGTGCAAATAACAAATAATAATCTTTTGCAGTTCAGAGCTCAGAGCTTATTCGTAGAGTTTAATAGCCTGATGGCTGTTGGGAAGTAGCTGTTCCTGAACCTGGACGTTTCAGTTTCCAGTTTAGAAAAGTCGGACATGAGACCAGAAGTCGGGCGTCAGTCAGTCAGTCAGTCCAGAAGCCATGAGTAAGTGTACTGTGAGCACACCAGCCATGAGTGAGTGAAATGTGAGTTCACCAGCCGTGAGTGAGTGAACTGTGAGCCCACCATCCATATGTAAGTGAACTGTGAGCCCACCAGCCATGACTGAGTGAACTGAAAGTCCAAGAATCCATTCGGCCTATAATGTCCATACTTACCCTCTGGAAACCAGTTCCTTTGGCCCACAATACCCATGCTAGCCCTCCAGACAGCCAACCCCCACTGGCCACCGCCTGAAGCCGTGACACTCCCCAGGCTGCAGGACGCTCCCCCCACAAGATGGAATAAATCTCCTCTTTAACGTTTAAATTGTTGTTATATTTTAAGAGTTATTCACATTTAAAGCTTTAATAAATCTCCTTTCCACTTGCTGTGCCCGTCAGCTGCCCCTGCGCAGTAACACCTGCGTGTTCTACGTCACAATGGGAACCCAATGGGAGGAAATGGCTGCGCCCCTGGAGAACCGCTAAGAGTGGGTGGGGGAGGGGGGGGTTGATGGGGGAGGAGTGTGTGGGGGGGGGGGGAAGGGCAAGGGGCAGAATGGGGGTGGTGAGGGGAGGGGGGGGATCAGGGCGTCACAACGGGAACCCGTCAGCCGCGCCTGCGCATTTGGGGGACATGCGTGACTGGTGGAATATTGGAATTGGTGGAGAGGTGGAATATTGCATTGAGGACCACGCCTCCCAAGTGAGAATGGGACCCAATGGGTCCTACTTAGTCTAGTGACAACTAAACACTCCTAACTTTTAACTTGACATGACTCTCTCTCTCTCTTTATGTCCTGTTGCTTTTGTTTTGTGCCACATTCTCATTCAACAGAGAGGGGAGTGCATTGATGAATGGCACCTGTCGTATTTAGGTAATTAGACATTTTGGTTGAATAGCAGTCATTGAATGCAAGCTGTGAGATGGATGTCTGAAATCAACAAAATTGTAACAAAATAGTATGGAGTAGAACTTTATCTGGAAGTGGCGGCGCTGTGAAACGGCTGCGGCTCGTCTGCAGTCTGTCTGTTTTTACAACTTACCAACGCGAGGCTGGCCGTCTTCGAGCTACGGCAGCGTTCGGACAGCGGCACAACTCGGCGCTCCCGTGAGGGTGGACGGCGCGGGGCTGAGACACCCCTGTGAGGGCGGCCCGGCTCCCGGCTGGAAGGCGCTCCCGTGTGGGTGGCCCGGTGTGGGGCTGGATGGCACTCCCATGTGGGCAGCCCGGCTCCCAGCTGGAAGGCGCTCCCGTAAGGGTGGCCCGGCTCCCGGCTGGAAGGCGCTCCTGTGTGGGCGGCCTGTGTGGGCGGCCCAGCTCCCGGCTGGAAGGTGCTCCCGTGTGGGTGGCCCGGTGTGGGGCTGGAAGGCGCTCCCGTGTGGGCGGCCCAGCTCCCGGCTGGAAGGCGCTCCCGTGTGGGCGGCCCAACTCCCGGCTGGAAGGCGCTCCCGTGTGGGCGGCCCACTGCGTCTGCTGGACTGGAGGGCAGCAGCTTCGACCACCCCCGGGCCGCGGAGCTTGAACCGCGGGACTGACTTACCATCGCCCGGTGGGGTATCGTCTCAGCGCAGAGGGAGAAGAGGAGGGAAGAGACAGCAACCCTAAGACTTTTGCCTCCATCACAGTGAGGAGGTGCTTGGTGAACTCATTGTGGTGGATGTTAATTTGTGTTTATTGTGTGTTGTTTATTATTACATGTATGGCTGCAGGCAATGACATTTCGTTCAGGCCGAAAGGTCTGAATGACAAATAAAGGATTCAATTCAATTCAATTCAATTCAACTTTCAGCATTGTGTCTAATTTAAGAAATTGTGAATGATTGATTGATTTATTGATTCCCTCTTATGCCTTTCTTTAATAGCCTCCAGGTCATGTGTGCTTCATACATGACTACATGTAGTGTTCAAGCCAAATTGAACCTCTGCTTTGTGGGATTCAGAATAGCTTTAGTTTACAGCGTGGAAACAGGCCCTTTGGCCTACTGAGTCCACGCCAACCAAATCCTTACACCTACACTATCCTACACATGAGGGATAATTACAATTTTTACCGAATCCAATTAATTACAAACCTGTATGTCTTTGGAGTGTGGGAGGAAACTGGAACAGTCGGGGGAAAGGCATGCAGTAACGGGGAGAACGTACAAACTCCATACATACAGCACCCATGGTCAGGATCAAACCTGGGTCTCTGGCACTGTAACTTTACTGCCATGCCACTGTGCCGCCCTTTGAAGGACAGATGTAAAAATATTAACTCTAAGCAGCGCAAGGCTGTGTAGTCACTCATAATAGGAGATCTCCTGCTGATGCATCTGGCCAGCTGACAAGGCACTGAAAACAATGGCAACAAAACCAAGAATGCTGGAAGTACTTTCCTTCGCTCCATAGATGCTGCTGCACCCGCTGAATTTCTCCAGCAATTTTGTGTACCTGCTGGAAGTACTCAGTGAGTCAAACAGCATCTGTGGAGGCAAAAGTTGTCAGTCAATGTTTCAAGTCGAAATCCTGCATCAGACCCGAAACACCTTTTTCGTCCAAAGGTGCTACTTGGCCCATTGACCCACCAACTGCACTGACAGCCATCTGTTACATTTAATGTTTATACCTATCACGTTACAAGATAAAAACAAAGAATCCACTTAAGTAGCAGTCAGTTCCCCTTGACATTATCTAACACGATTACCCGCTACCACTGTTATCCAACATTTTGTGTCCATCTTTGGCTTTGTCAGAACCCAGATCAAATGTTATTCTTTTCTATCATTGCACCAATTTACTTACCCAGTAAGGCCCTAAATGGCTAAACATGAGTGTGCAGGAGAATGATAATATAGCCCTGTGTTCCTTCAAATAATCGACTGTTAACTGTATAAATTAATGTTGTAATGTCCCTGTAATTAATTACCCATTAGATGCAGTTACTAGAGTGAAATAATTATTTGGATATTACAGCTGCAGCTTATTATGGCCAACTTAGTGCATCTAGAGGCAAACAGATTCATGGAGGATGATAAATCTTGCAGAAGGATTGAATGCTGCTAAATTGTCAGTCATTGATGGTGTCAGTATTTCTCCATGTGATACCAAAGATTCATTTTCTGAGATTTGCTTTGCAGTGTAAATGTGATAAAGCACTTAAGATGTCAGCACATGTAACAGACAAGAAAGCACGTAAATAGGAGAGCAAGGGACCATGAGCAAATATTGAACTTTCATTTCACAAATGTCTAACAGCGCTGCAACTTAGGAAGGAAATGTTTCACCTGTTAAAATAAACTTTTTGTTAAGTTCTTTACTTGTCCTTGTCCTTTCACTTCCATAACATTTACGACCAATGTAGCAAGTAGATGGCACAGTGCTGCAGCGGGTAGAGGTGGCACCCCACAACCTCAACGACTCGGGTTTAAACCTGACCTCCTGTGCGTGTGAGAACTCTGCATGTTTGTTTGAAAGATACAGCATAGAAACATGCTCTTCGACCCACCAAAAAAAAGATACATAATGCTGGAGTCACTCAGCAGGGCAGGTAATATCTCTGGTGAACAGGAATGGGTGACGTTTCGGGTCGAGACCCTTCTTCAGACTCAGATTCAGTCTGAAGAAGGGTCTCGACCCGAAACGTCACCCATTCTTTCTCTCCAGAGATACTGCCTGTCCCACTGAGTTACTTCAGCATTTTGTGTCTATCTTCGATTTAAACATCTGCAATTCTTTCCTACACACTTCTAGCCATCAAGTCCATGCCCACCATCGATCACTGATTCACACTAGTTCCATGTTATCCCATTTTCTCATCCACTCTCCACACACTAGGGGTAATTTACAGGGACCAATTAACGTACAAACCCACATGACTTTGAGATGTGGGAGGAAACTGGAAGACACCCAAGCAGTCACAGGACAAAATGCAAACTCCACACAGACAGCAAACAAGGTCAGAATCGAAACCAGTTCTCTGGCACTGCGAGGCAGCAGATTCAGTAGCAGCTTTTGCAGCTGTGCCACTGTGTTGCCTTGTGATAACCAGGTCTGCTGGAGTAAATATAATTTCTTCCTTGTAATGGAGTGGATTTATTTTGGGTCTACCAGTTACCTCCCACATCCCAAATACATGCATAACATAAGGTACTGTTTAATTGTTGATTGCTCCGAATGTAGGTGGATGGTGGAATCAGGGGAAACTGAGGGCAGAAAAGGTTTTAGAGAAAATTAATGAGGAACGATTGTTCTGTGAACCAGCAAAGACTCGCTGGGTCAAATAGTGTCTGTATATGTCATATGGAAGTATGGATGTGGAAAATGAGCCTGGGGTAAATCGATCTATGATCTGAAACATAGAGAAATGCCTTGGTGGATTAAAAGTACGTTTATGCCATAATATGTTTCATAAAGAACTTAGCAAAATTAGAAGGGAGCCAAAAATATATATTGCTTTGTGAGATTAATAGAGTAGCTAAATCTCCAGGGTTATCCTGATGCCTCCAGCAATTGGAGATTGATCTCTCAAATAGCTGTGGAAGAAATCAGAAAGAACAGATCTACTTTTAGTTTCTTTGAACACCTCTGTAGATTGGTCAAGTTTCAAGGTTTCAAGGTCAGTTTATTGTCACGAGTACCAATTAAGGTACAGTGAAATTTGAGTTACCATTTAGTGAAAAATAAGTGAAAAGCAACAAGACACACAACCACATAAAAATTAACATAAACATCCACCACAGCAGCTCCCCATATTTCTCACTGTGATGGAAGGTAATGAAGTCCAATCTTCTCCCTCTTTATTCCCCCGTGGTCAGGGCTTTCGAACCATCCGCAATTGGGGCGATCAAAGCTCCCGCAGCCGGCTATGCAAAGCCCTCGCGTCGGGTGATCGAAACTCCCACGCGGGATGGTTGAAACTCTCCGCGGCTTGGAGCTCCCGAATCGGTCTCTAACCAGGCTCCACGATGTTAAAGTCCACAGGCCCATGGTTGGAGCACTCCACAGTCAATCCCCAACAAAGGTCATCGCAAGGTCCATGATGGTAAGTCAACCAAAATTTCAACCAAAATGTATGCACAATCTCGGAGTTCTATTAAATGTATACATTAACTTACCCTGCATTTACAGTTTGATTATTATTCTATATCTGCTTGGGATCTTCTACCCATTAAAATATGTACATTTTTGTATTTTTACCTGACTGTGGAATTGCTCACCAAAATGACTTAACTGCATGAAAGTTGATAGGAATGATGTCGGTGAAAGAGTAATAAAGGGAAGAGTGACATTGGACCTGAAGATATGTGGCATGCCATAATGGGAGCCCTTGTGATTTTGTTTCTCATCTCCCTCAGAACTCACTGTGATCCACTGTTTGTCACCAAGTTCAGACAGAATGCTGAAAGCTGTTGAATAAAACAAAAACTGTTTATATAGAAACAGAAAAATACACAAATGATTTCAAACAGAGCAACTGGGACAAATGCCACCATGATGTAACCTTGGAATAATGTAACTAGACCTGCTTCAGTCGATTCTACTTTCGATTGACTTTTGCAGTGATGTAACAAATTAAATACTTCTTTCTCAATTTTGCTACCATTCATGTTACTCGGCGACCTATTAAGTTAGACTTAAAAAAATTAGCATACTTAGCAGAATGTTTATTGTGTCGTGAACATAAAACCGGTCACTGTACACAAGTTCTGGCCATTCCAACCCCACACCAAACAATCTGCTGCCTGCTCAGGCCCCTAACCTGGATTACTGTTCCCAGTCCCTTACGGGTGATCCGACCACCCCAATCCCTTAAACTGACAGGCAGAATACCCTTCTTCAGACACTTCAAAGTAGACATCCCTTGAGGAGATTTTGCAGTGGAGCAGACAATTCCCTTCCATCACCGTGAGGAATGTGGATTCCACTGTGGTGGATGTCTATGTTAAATTGTGTTAAATGGTATAGTTGTTTTCATTCAGAGGTGTGTGGGGACTGGCAGAAGGGGCTGTCCAGTCTTGGTGGCCACTCACAGCCACCCGAGCTAATTCACTCTCCGGCCACAATGCGGTGGCTCCGTGCCCGAAGCGTTGCAAGTGGGTTACTGGCCCCGATCCCCTCCTTCAGAACGCTCCTGCCCTCCCCACAACTTTAACCCGGGCCAGACTCCACAAACATTGTAAAACGAGCTCTCCCCCCCCACACCCTGGGAAATACGGTATTTAAAAACATAAAGCACCAAGAAATGTACTTACCACATTATCGGTATTTGAACTGCATTCTTCTCTATTTGTTTCCTAAGATACTCGTAACATAATGACAATCCATATTTGAAAGACTTGCCAAGAAACTTGCGCTGCACATGCGCAGTGGGCTGCTGCGCATGTGCAGTACTGCAAAGGCAGAATTTCAGCTGCCTTCACTCCCACTTGAGATTGAGGGCTTGAAGCAGCGCTGATGGCACATGGGCTGCACAGATCTTCGCGTGTTACAAGTGCTGCGGATGAAAGGCACGGAGAATTATGCCTACCTAAGAAATCGATCTCTTAGATACGCATATTTCTCCCATACCTTTACTATTTATATTAAATAATTACCATTTCATAATTTTAGTCAGGGTAAGCAGTGCCTACCTTGCCTACCTTGACGGCACATGCCTGCTTTGGAGGGAAGGAATGGTGACATTTCGGGACGTGACCCTTCTTCGGACATACTTGTCACGGTGTGTTGTTTTTAGGCATGAATTCCAAATACATGCTCCTTGTAAACAACAATCAGAATCATTTGCTGCTGCACTGGTGTAAAATTCAACTGTTAACCTATTTGTGGCACGGTGGCAGGAGAGCTAGTGGAGTTGCCTCACATCTCCAGTAACTAGGCTGGTGGTTTAGTTTAGTTTAGTTTAGTTTAGTTTAGTTTAGAGATACAGTACAGCAAGAAAACAGGCTTTTTGGATCACCGAGTCCACGCCAACCATCGATCACCCATTCACACTAGTTCTATGCTATCCCACACTAGTTCTATGCTATTCCACTTTCATATCCACTCCCTACATACTAGGGGCAATATACAGAGGCCGATTAACTTAAAAACTCACATGTCTTTGGGATGTGGGAGGAAGCCGGAGAAATCCCACGTGGTCACAGGGAGAAGGTACAGACAGCATCAGAGGTCAGGATCGAACACAGGTCTGTGCTGTGAGACAGCAGCTCTACCAGCTGTGCCACTGTGCTGTCCTGTATGGTGTCTGTGATCACTTTAGTTTTTTCTGCATGCCCAGGTTTCCTCACATATCTGAAAAACATGAGAATTGGTAGGTTAATTAGTCACTGTAAATTGCCCCTTGTGTGCAGATGAATTATGAAAGCTGAGAGAGAGGGGGATGACGTGGGAGAAGGGATGAGGAGTGTTGGAAATGTCAGATTAAAATGGGCTAGGGTACAATTAGTATGAAAATAGGAAAAGATTAAAAAGGGATCTCAGGGACAACTGTTTCGCACTGAGGATGGCATGTAAATGGAACAAGCTGCTGTATGTAGTGGTAGAGGCAGGTACAATTATGACTTTTAAAAAGACATTTAGACAGTTAGATGGATAGGAAAGGTTTGTGAGGATATGGCCCAGGTACAGGCAAGGCCCAGGAGCCGTTACAGAGGGAGGAGCGGCATCCGAGCAGTGAGTGCAAAATCCCAGCACGGGGCTTGTTTCAGCAAAGGCCCAGGAGCCGTTGGTGAGGGAGGAGGAGTCAAAATCTGCAACGTTCAATTCGCAGATCAGATTTCAAATTAAGTGGGCTTGAGGAAGCCACTGATTGGTCGAACGGACTAGAGGAAGCAGCTGATTGGCTTGTATCCCAGGTAAGACTTTGTATTGTATCCAGGATTAGGGGGGGAGAATGACGGCCAGGGCAGTTTACTGTTCTGGATGTCAGATGTGGGAGGTCATGGAGTCTGAGTGCCCTCCAGACGTCCACATCTGCGCCAGGTGCGTCGAGATGGGGTTCCTAAGGGACCGTGTTAGGAACCTGGAGCAGCAGCTCGATGACCTCTGTCTGGTCAGGGAGAGCGAGGAGGTCATAGAAAGGAGTTACAGGGAGGTGGTCAGTCCAAGACCACGGGAGACAGAAAACTGGGTCACAGTTAGGAAGGGCAATGGGCAGAGGCAGGGACTGGTGAGTACCCCAGTGGCTGTACACTTTGAAAATAAGTACCCATGTTTTAGTAAGGGTGGGGGAGACAGCCTACCTGGGGGCAGCGACAGCGGCCGGGCCTCTGGCACAAAGACCGGTCCTGTTGCTCAGAAGGGTAAGGAAAAGAAGAGGAGGGCAATTGTAATAAGGGACTCTATAGTCAGGGGGTCGGATAGGCGATTCTGTGGACGCAGTCAGGAGACCCGGATGGTAGTTTGCCTCCCTGGTGCCAGGGTCAGGGATGTGTCTGAACGTGTCCAAGATATCCTGAAATGGGAGGGAGAGGAGCCTGAGGTTGTGGTACATAGAGGTATCAACAACATAGGTAGAAAAAGGGAAGAGGTCCTGAAAGAAGAATTTAGGGAGTTAGAAAGAGAGTTAGGGAGAAGGAAAGCAAAGGTAACAATCTCAGGATTACTGCCTGTGCCACATGACAGTGAGAGTAGGAATGGAGCGAGGTGGAGGATAAATATGTGGCTGAGGGACTGGTGCAGTGGGTATGGATTCAAGTTTCTGGATCATTGCGACCTCTTTTGGGGAAGGTGCGACCTGTACAGAAAGGACGGGTTGCTCTTGAACCCGAGGGGGACCAATATCCTGGCGGGGAGATTTGCAAAGGCTACTGGGGAGACTTTAAACTAGTATGGTTGGTGGGAGGGACTCAAACAGGGAAAGCTAGCAGTCAGTGTGTGAGGCAGGAGGCAGAGAAGGCTAGCACTTGGACCCAAAATGTAGGGGAGAGAGAAGAAAAAGATAATAAACAGAGAATAAGAGGTGGTGGGTTTCTTAAACGTGTATATTTTAATGCTAGGAGCATTGTAAGAAAGGTGGATGAGCTTAGAGCCTGGATTGACACTTGGAAGTATGATGTTGTGGCGATCAGTGAAACATGGTTGCAGGAGGGCTGTGATTGGAAACTAAATATTCCAGGATTTTGTTGCTTCAGGTGTGATAGAATTGGAGGGTCAAGAGGTGGAGGTGTTGCATTGCTTGTCAGGGTAGATATTACAGCAGTGCTTTGGCAGGATAGATTAGAGGGCTCGTCTAGGGAGGCTATTTGGGTGGAACTGAGAAATGGGAAAGGGGTAGCAACACTTATAGGGGTGTATTATAGACTGCCAAATGGGGTGCGAGAATTGGAAGAGCAAATATGTAAGGAGATCGCAGATATTAGTAGTAAGCACAAGGTAGTGATTGTGGGAGATTTCAATTTTCCACACATAGACTGGGAAACACATTCTGTAAATGGGCTGAATGGTTTGGAGTTTGTAAAATGTGTGCAGGATAGTTTTTTGCAGCAATACATACTACTAAAGAAGGGGCGGTGCTGGACCTCCTGTTAGGAAATGAGACAGGTCAGGTGGCAGAGGTATGTGTTGGGGAACAGTTCGGATCCAGTGATCACAACACCATTAGTTTCAATATAATTATGGAGAGGGTCAGAACTGGACCTAGGGTTGAGATTTTTGATTGGAGAAAGGCTAGCTTTGAGGAGATGCGAAAGGATTTAAAAGGAGTAAATTGGGACATTTTGTTTTATAGGAAAGATGTGGAAGAGAAATGGAGGACATTTAAAGGTGAAATTTTAAACGTACAGAATCTTTATGTCCCTGTTCGGTTGAAAGGAAATAGTAACATTTGGAAAGAGCCATGGTTTTCAAGGGAAATTGGACACTTGGTTCGGAAAAGGTGAGAGATCTACAATAATTATAGGCAGCATGGAGTAAATGAGGTGCTTGAGGAGTATAAAGAACGTAAAAAGAATCTTAAGAAAGAAATTAGAAAAGCTAAAAGAAGCTATGAGGTTGCTTGTAAGGTGAAAGTAAATCCAAAGGGTTTCTACAGCTATATTAATAGCAAAAGGATAACGAGGGATAAAATTGGTCCATTAGAGAGTCAGAGTGGACAGCTATCTGCAGAGTCAAAAGAGATGGGGGAGATATTGAACAATTTTTTTTTTCTTCAGTATTCACCAAGGAGAAGGATATTGAATTATGTGAGGTAAGGGAAACAAGTAGAGTAGCTATGAGATTCAAAGAAGAGGAAGTACTGATACGTTTGAAAAAATATAAAAGTGGATAAGTTTCCAGGTCCGGACAGGATATTCCCTAGGACATTGAGGGAACTTAGTGTAGAAATAGCAGGGGCTATGACAGAAATATTTCAAATGTCATTAGAAACGGGAATAGTGCCGGAGGATTGGCGTATTGCGCATGTTGTTTCATTGTTTAAAAAGAGTTCTAAGAGTAAACCTAGCAATTATAGACCTGTTAGTTTGACGTCAGTGGTGGGCAAATTAATGGAAAGGATACTTAGAGATAATATATATAAGCATCTGGATAAACAGGGTCTGATTAGGAACAGTCAACATGGATTTGTGCCCGAAAGGACTAACCTTCTTGAATTCTTTGAAGAGGTTACTCGGGAAATTGCTGAGGGTAAAGCAGTGGATGTTGTATATATGGACTTCAGTAAGGCCTTTGACAAGGTTCCTCATGGAAGGTTGGTTAAGAAGGTTCAATTGTTGGGTATTAATGGTGGAGTAGCAAGATGAATTCAACAGTGACTGAATGGGAGATGCCAGAGAGTAATGGTGGATGGCTGTTTGTCAGGTTGGAGGCCAGTGACTAGTGGGGTGCTACAGGGATCTGTGTTGGGTCCACTGTTGTTTGTCATGTACATCAATGATCTGGATGATGGGGTGGTAAATTGGATTAGTAAGTATGCAGATGATACTAAGATAGGTGGTGTTGTGGATAATGAAGTAGATTTTCAAAGTCTACAGAGAGATTTAGGCCATTTGGAAGAGTGGGCTGAAAGATGGCAGATGGAGTTTAATGCTGATAAGTGTGAGGTGCTACATCTTGGCAGGACAAATCAAAATAGGACGTACATGGTAAATGGTAGTGAATTGAGGAATGCAGTTGAACAGAGGGATCTAGGAATAACTGTGCACAGTTCCCTGAAGGTGGAATCTCATGTAGATAGGGTGGTAAAGAAAGCTTTTGGTGTGCTGGCCTTTATAAATCAGAGCATTGAGTATAGAAGCTGGGATGTAATGTTAAAATTGTACAAGGCATTGGTGAGGCAAATTCTGGAGTATGGTGTACAATTTTGGTCACCTAATTATAGGAAGGATGTCAACAAAATAGAGAGAGTACGGAGGAGATTTACTAGAATGTTGCCTGGGTTTCAGCAACTAAGTTACAGAGAAAGGTTGAACAAGTTAGGGCTTTATTCTTTGGAGCGCAGGGTTAAGGGGGAACTTGATAGAGGTTTTTAAAATGATGAGAGGGATAGACAGAGTTAACGTGGAAAAGCTTTTCCCACTGAGAGTAGGGAAGATTCAAACAAGAGGACATGACTTGAGAATTAAGGGACAGGAGTTTAGGGGTAACATGAGGGGGAACTTCTTTACTCAGATAGTGGTAGCTGTGTGGAATAAGCTTCCAGTGGAGGTGGTGGAGGCAGGTTCGATTTTATCATTTAAAAATAAATTGGATAGTTATATGGACGGGAATGGAATGGAGGGTTATGGTATGAGTGCAGGTAGATGGGACTAGGGGAGAATAAGTGTTCGGCACGGACTAGAAGGGCCGAGATGGCCTGTTTCCGTGCTGTAATTGTTATATGGTTATATGGTTATAAGTGGGACTGGCTTCGTAAGGCAATATTTTGGCATGAATGAGTTGGACCGAAGGGCCTGTTTCAATGCTGTATAACTCCTTGATTCTATGACTATGATTCTATGACAATATCACTCTATTTGTGGGTCCTTTACCAGCAGAAATACCTCAGTTCCTTACTGACACCACACCCAGCATGAGCACATTTGTCAGTAGTGGAAGATGATCTCTGCTGGGAATTCATGAATGCCTGGATCATTTCAGCAGACGACACTGTAAAATGAGTCGATTTGTGCAGTTTACAGGAAGCACTAGGCTTAGGAGCCACTTTGACCTCCCTGGAAATCAAATATAAAGATTATTCAAGCTGGAGGAGCTAAATAAATCAACATGGCTAACATGACAATAATATTGTTTTCTCTGACACCTAACCTGTTTATAAGTTGTGATGCTGCAGCGGCATTTTTGGTGCAAGACTTGAAATGTCATGAATAAACCCCTGCCATTATTTAAAGCATAGTTTAGGTGCAAGCTACCAGAGTCTAGTTTATATAGAATAACTGATAACCTATTGTACTTCTACCGTTGTTGTTGCATCAAATGTGCCTGGAATGCTGCAGGAAGAATGCTGCTGGAAGAATCTCAAGAAGGATCTGCAGATGCTAATTTAAACCAAAGATAGACACAAAAAGCTGAAGGAATGGGTGATGTTTAGGGTCGAGACCCTTTTTCAGAAGGATCTCGACTGAATTACTCCTGCTTTTTGTGTCTATCTTAGGAAGAATCGCATTGTACCAGTTCAAATCCAGTGCATATGTCAAATAAACACTATTCTTTTTAAAGTAATTGAGTGACACAGTGTGGAAACAGGCCCTTCAGCCCAACATGTCCATACCGTCCAACATGTCCCAGCTGCACTAGTCCTACCTGCCTGTGTTTGGTCCATATCCCTCCAAACCTGTCCTATCCATGTACCTGTGTAACAGCTTCTTAAACTTTGGGATAATCCCAGCCTCAACTGCCTGCTCTGGCAGCTTGTTCCATACACCCACCAACCTTTGTGTGAAAACGTTACCCCTCAGATACCTATTAAATCTTTTCCCCCTGACCTTAAACCTACGTCCTCTGGTCCTCGATTCATAGAGATAGATAGATATGCCATTTATTGTCACTATACATGTACAATGAAATTAAAAGCTGCTCGTACTCAGTGCATACATATAATTTAGTACAAAAAACAAGAAACAGAAAACAAAAACAGAAGGGAGAAGGGGGGGGGGGGGGGGGGGGGGGGGGGGGGTGCACAATTCTGCGGCGCTATATACATATATACAGATGGAAGACCGGGTGTTGGGCATCTACTCTGGGCAAGAGACTCTGTGCATCCACCCGATCTATTCCTCTCATGAATTTATACACCTCTAAGATCACTCCTCATCTTCCTGAACTCCTGCGAATAGAGTCCCAGCCTACTCAACCACTCCCTATAGGTCAGACTGTCTAGTCATGGCAACATCCTTGTAAATCTTCTCTGCACCCTTTCCAGCTTGACAACATCTTTCCTATAACATAGTGCCCGGAACTGAACATAATACTCTAAATGCAGTCTCACCAGCGTCTTATACAACTGCAACATGACCTCCCAACTTCTATACTCAATACTCTGACTGATGAGGCCAATGTACCAAAAGCCTTTTTGACAACCTTATCTACCTGCAACTCAACCTTCAAGGAACCATGCACCTGCATTCCTAGATCCCTCTGCTCTACCATTTCCTGATGTTCCCGATGTTGGGGGAGCCAAGAACCAGGGGCCACAGTTTAAGAATAAGGGGTAGGCCATTTAGAATGGAGATATGAAAAATGTATTCACCCAGAGTTGTGAATCTATGGAATTCTCTGCCACAGAAGGCAGTGGCGGCCAATTCTCTGGATGATTTCAAGGAGAGAGTTAGATAGAGCTCTTAAAGATAGTGGAGTCAGGGGATATGGCGAGAAGGCAGGAATGGTGTACTGAATGTACTGAAAGTCTATTGTTTATTGTCATTCACTGTGTAGGTCCTTCCCTTGTTAGACTTTCCAAAATGCAACACCTCATATTTCACTGTATTAAAGTCCATCAACCATTCCTCAGCCCACCTGGCCAATTGATCAAGATCCTGCTGCAATTGTTCACGACCATCTTCACTATCTGCAAAACCACCCACTTTTGTATCATCAGCAAACTTGCTAACCTTGCCATATGTGTTCTTATCCTAATCATTGATGTAGATGACAAACAGTAACGGTCCCAGCACCAAACCCTGTGGCACACCACTAGTCACAGGCCTCCAGTCCCAGAAGCAACCTTCCACCATCATCCTCTGCTTCCTTCCATGAAGCCTATTTTCTATCCATTCAGCTATCTCTTCTTGGATCTCATAGGATCTAACCTACCATGCAGAATCTTGTTGAATGCCTTACTGAAATCCATGTTTACCACATCTACAGCTCTGCCCTCATCGACCTTTTTGGTCACGTCTTCAAAAAATCGATTTGTGAGATACATTGGCCCATGTACAAATGCTGACTATCATGAATCATCCCTTGTCCATCCAATGCCTGTATATCCTATCCCTCAGAATACCATCTAGTAACTGTCCAACTACAGATGTTAAGCTAACTGGCCTAGAGTTCCCAGCATTTTCCCTGCAGCCCTTCTTGAATAGAGGCACAACATTTGCAATCCTCCAGTCTTCCGGCATCTCTCCTGTATTTAAAGACAAATCTTAAATTTCAACCAGAGCTTCAGCAATTTCCTCGCTAGTTTCCCACAATTCCTCTGATATCTGATCAGGCCCTGGAAATTTGTTTGCCTTCATATACAATGGTATCTTCAGCACCTTTTTGACCATAACACTGACTGCCACAAGTTCCTCTGTCCACCTGTCTTTCTCCTTGGTAAATACAGAGGAGAAATACTCATTGATGACCTTGCCCATCTCCTGTGGCTCCACACAGAGGTGACCGCTTTGATTCCTGAAGGGTCCCATTCTCTCTCTAAGTATCCTTTTTCCCCTTATGTATTCATAAGATCTCTTGGGATTGTTCTTAATGTTATCCGCCAGAGCAATCACCTGGCCTCTTTTTGCTCTTTAGACTTATTTTTTTAGTTTGGTCCTCAGTTCCAGAAACTCCTCCAGGGCTGCACTTGATCCCAGCTGCCTATACCTGTCCCATACATCCTTCTTGACTGTATTCAATAGATAGTGTGTTACTATTAATAATTCCAATTTGTACATAAGCATTCTTAAAATAAGATTACTTTATTATCATGAATATTATGTTGTGACTATTGCCTAGAAATTGGATTCATATTTTAGATGCACTAAACCATTAATGCCTGTAATGTTAGCACTGAATCAGTTTCTCCAAAGCAGTTTTCAAAAATACAGTAGCTGCAACCAAGTGCATTAGCATGTCTTCTGCCCAAAAGATGTGCTAAATTGTGAACACTCTGGGTCCCAATGGGAGCACGTCCAGTTTATCACAGCTGCTGCTATTCCTCTGCCCAGCGATCAGAGAATGGTGTCAGTCCTTAAAAGCACCCTTCCCATAATAGCCAGACAGCAGTGACATGCATTATAGTTGTAAAGGAGGAAAGGAGGAGAAGGGGAAAAGATGGGAAAAAGATTTCATAGGAATCTGAGGGGTAATTTTTTCACACAAAGGGTGGTGGGTGTTGGAACAAGCTGCCTGAGGAGATAGTTGAGGCAGGGACTATCCCAACATTTATGAAACATTTAAACAGGTACATGGATAGGACAGGTATGGAGGAATATGGACCAAATGTGGGCAGGTGAGACTAGTGTAGCTGGACACGTTGGCCTGTGTGGGCAAGTTGGGCCGAAGGGCCTGTTTCCACACTGTATGACTATGGTTCTATGCAGCCTCTAATCATATTATACAAATTTAATTTGCTGCACATTGTCCATGAATGCAAGGATCATTTGGACACAAGTGAGATCTTCTCAGATGCAGTTTGGCTGGAGGTGAAGACCTTCCTCTTCGTAAACCGAGAGGACAATGAAGAACCAGCTGCCCTAAAAAAAAAACCATAATTGGCTGGTTTGATTACAGTCTTAGCACTGGAAAGTGTGCAAGTGAGCCAAGAGGTTGTTTAGGCACAGCCAAAGTTTAAAACCCAGTTAGCTTTGTTCCTTCTTTTTTGGTGATGGATAAATGTCATGATTTTGGACCCAGAATATCTTATTTTGATTAGGAAGGCTGGGAATAAGTATGATTGCACGATGATTGGCATCATTGGTCGAGTGTCTGATATTGGGAAATTACCAGATGCTGTAACATGGATCATGGCTGTAAATGCCCTCCTCAGTTTTGCATTTGGCGTGATTTCATCTGGAGATGTTCACTGGTGAAATTTACTGTGTCATGTCAATTTTGGATAGAATACAACTGCCAAAAAAAAGCAGTATGTGAATTGTTTTGAAGCAAGCATTCTTTTTATACCGTGGTGTCTGCTGTGTAACAATCTTCAAGGAAATAAGGATTAGTAAAAAAAGCACTAAAAGAAACGTTAAAAATTAATGTTCATGAGCTCATAACTTGTACGGGCAGAATTAGGCCATTTGGCCCATCTAGTCTACTCCACCATTCAATCATGGCTGATCTATCTCTCCCTCCTAACCCCATTCACCCCATAACCCCTTCTCCCCATAACCCCTGACACCCATACTAATCAGGAACCTGTCAACCTCCGCCTTAAAATTGTCCATGAACTTGGCCTCCACAGCCTTCTGTGGCAATGAATTCCACATATTCACCACCCTCTGACTAAAGAAATAAATTTGTAACTGAGATTTTTGAATGAGGTGGCAACAGAGATATAGTGAATGCTTTGGTCACCAGAGCAAATTCTGGAATTGTTCCTGGGGATTGGAGAATAGAAAATGTCACCACAGTATTAAAGAAAAGTGAGAGGAAAAGAGGCCAATACTAATCCAACATCAAAAGTGGGGAAAATGCTGGATTGTAAAGTAAACAATGTAATAACAGAACTCCGTCTAAAACACTATTAGGATTGAACAGAGTCAGTGTGACTTTATGAAAAGAAAATCACATCTGTCTGATCTCTCAGAATAAGACACTAAGTGCTGGAGTAACTCACCAGGTCAGGCAGCAAGCTCTGGAAGACATGGATAGGTAACCTTTTGAGCTGGGACCTTTCTTCAGACTAATTGCAGTATAGAAGAGATAGCTGAGAAAAGAGATGAGACAAAGCATGGCAAGTGATAAATAAATACAGGTTTTATTGACTGATGGATTGAGAAAGTCCTAAGATAAAAAAAAGTCAAAAGGCTGTAAGATGAGCAGAGAAGAGGATTAAATTGTGAAGCCAGAGTGGGGGACATAGGTGGAAGTGGATGGGGGAGAAGGGGAAAGAGGAACAGGATAGTGGAAGAAAAGGGTGCGCATCTGGGTTGGGGCACAGGGAAGAGATGGGGGAAAAAATAATGGTGGGGAGGTGGGTTGTTACCTAAAATTGAAGAATTCAATATTCATATCACTGCGTTGTAACCTACCCAAGTGGAATATGAGGTGCTGTCCCTCCAGTTTGTGCCTGGCTTCACTCTGGCAAAGGGCGGAAAGGTCAGGATGGGAATAGACAATAGACAATAGGTGCAGGAGTAGACCATTTGGCCCTTCGAGCCAGCACCGCCATTCAATGTGATCATCGCTGATCATCCCCAATCAGTACCCCGTTCCTGTCTTCTCCCCATATCCCCTGACTCCGCTATTTTTAAGAGAATGGGAAGAGGAGTTCAAATGGTTAACAACCGGGAGGTCCAACAGGCCTAGGTGGTGGGAGTGTAAGTGTTCACCAAAACAGTCACCTTATCTACATTTGGGCCAGTCCACACTATTTATCAAAATGGTTTTTGAGGATGTTATCAGTCAAGTCTAGGGTCCAGAGTGTTTCATTTTCATAGGGACTGGGAGTAGAATAATTATCTGGAGAGAGTCCAGAGGAGGTTTACAAGAATGATCCCAGGAACGAGTGGGTTAACATATGATGAGTGTTTGATGGCACTGGGCCTATAGTTACTGCAGTTTTGAAGGATGAGGGGGACAACTCATTGAATTGTATCGAATAGAGAAAGGCTTCGATAGAGTGGATGTGAAGCGAATGTTTCCACTAGTGGGAGAGTCTAGGACTAGAGGTCATAGTGTCAGAATTAAAGGCCTTTCCTTGAAGAAGGAGATGAGGAATTTATTTAGTCAGAGGGTGGTGAATGTGTGGAATTCTTTGCCACAGAGGGCTGTGGAGGCCGTCAATAGATTTTTTATGAAGGCAGACATAGATAGATTATTGATTAGTATACTGTAGGTGTTGGGGGCTATGGGGAGAAGGCAGGAGAATAGGGTTAGGAGGGAGAAATAGATCAGCCATGATTGAATGGCGGAGTAGATTAGATGGGCCGAATGGGCTAATTCTTCTCCAATCACTTATGACCTTATGACCTTATGATCTTATGACCTTACTTGCTGCAGCTATACAGGCAGATCATGCAACAACAAATGAATGAATAGATAAATAAACAAATACATAATTTCATTGACAGATAATTAAATGAATAAATAGAATGAATTTGTAGTACAATGGCACAGCTGGTAGAGCTGCTGCCTCACAGCAACAGAGACCCGGTTCAATCCTGACTTTGGGTGCTGTCTGTGTGGAGTTTACTTGTGCTCCATGTGATGCTGTGGCTTTCATCCGGGTGCTATAGATTCCACCCACATCCCAAAGATGTGCAGCCTCTGTAAATTGCCGCTAGTGTGTAGGAAGTGGATGCGAAAGTTGGACAACATAGAACGGTATGAATGGGTGGTTGTTGGTCGGCATGGACTCGGTGGGCCAAAGGACCAGTGTCCATGATAATGTTCATGTAGGAGCATAATTAGGCCACTTCACCATAGAGTCTACTTCACCATTTAATCATGCCTGACCTATCTTTCCCTTTCAACCCCATTCTCCTGCCTGCAACCCATAACCTTTGACAATCTTACTAATCAAGAACCTGTCAATCTCCGCTTTAAAAATACCTGATTTGGCCTCCACCACCTTCTGTGGCAACACATACCACAATTCACCACGCCCTGGCTAAAGAAATTCCTTCTCATCTCCTTTCTAAAGGTAAGCCCATTTATCTGAGGCTGGGCCCTCTGGTCCTAGACACTCCCTCTAGTGGAAACATCCTCTCCACAGCCACTTTAACCATGATGTATCTTTAAAAAAAAAATTCAATAAACAATAATCCAACAAATGATCAGATATACCAGGTAACCTGACCATAACAGTGCAAGACCGAGTATGTAGTGCAACCTCATATATGTTAGATAAAAGTGTACTTAGAACCCAATCAGCTTTGTTCCTTCATTTTCAGTGATGGATGAATGTCAGTCATGGTTTTGGACCTGGAAGCTCTGATTTATGTCAGGAAGGTGGGCAATAAGCATCGCACAATTATTGGCATCATTAACTGTGGGTCTAATATTGGGAAAATATCAGACACACAGATAATGATACTTCCAGTCTGAAGAAGTGTGTCGACCTGAAACATCACCCATTCCTTCTCTCCAGAGATGCTGCCTGTCCTTCTGAGTTACTCCAGCTTTCTGTGTCTATTTAGATGTGTTGTATTTGGGTTTTCAGGAAATGCCACACAAGTGGGTGGTGAGCATAGTGATGTGAAGTAATCAAATGACGGACCGAGAATTGGTTGTCAGGCAGAAAGCAAGCCATGGGAATTAATTAATTTCTCTCAGGGCAGGCTGTGCCTGGTAGGGTGCCACAGGATGATGGACACAGTGTCTTTGAGCTCATTGAAACCAGAGATCAATATTCTAGATTTGAAGGAGTCCAGGGATAAAGAAAAAATGTAGGAAAATTATGTTGAGGGAAAAGAACAATTATGATTGTGATTAATGGTGGAGCAGGTACAAGGGGCCCAATGGCCTAAACCTGTTTTTGTTTTCTTCTTATGTTCTTACTTCTGAAGAACTCGATTTAAAATTTAAGCTGATTTTCTGTCAATGGACCACCAATCCAGTGCCTTGGACAAATCACCTGTAGATGGGGGACAAATCACACCAAGGCAATTGGGGTATTTAAATTCAGCTAATTGAATTCATCTACCTAAGGCACTTGTCATGACTGAAAAGCTTTCATATTTTTCACAAATGGCCTTTAGAGGATGAAACGTGGCACTTACACACAGTGTTGTACTTGAGTCTTAACTACTCCAAGCAAGCCACTCAGTTCAAGTGAAATTAGTGAAAATGAATGGAAACCTTTCCACATCCCATGAATGGGTAATGAAAAATTATTAACATCACTAAAAACAGATTATTTGGTCATTGTCACACAGTCATTTATGGGCATTCATTGCCTGCAAATTGGCTACTATGTTTCCTACATTATGACAGTGAGTACACTTCAAAAATGTTTCATTGACTGTAAAGCGCTTTGAGACAAACTGAGGTCACGAAAGGTGAAATACAAATGAAAGTCTTTCCATTTCTATTTAAGACGAGCAATGATGGGTTTCCATTTCTCTATTCAATCAGGTTTCTTGCCACAGCGTGGTACTCCCTGCCATTATGAGATATATGCTTCATTTTGACACAGGAAGACTCTAGGCTGATCTATTTTCAAGAGTATCTGTGTACTATAAATGGAAAGCTATTACACTGTCATTTTTGTTCTGCCAATAGCATTCCATACGATGTAGCACCAACAACTAAAGCACCTGCGGTGATCTGGCGTGATCTTCTAATACCTCTACAGGGAAGTATTTTAGTGCAATAGTCCTTCTGATGAGCCTTCAGCATTTTCTTTTGAGAAACTGGTTGAACATCTCGACTCAATAGTGAGATGTTAATTGTGGAACTTCTATCTCTTTCAGAATCTTAAACATGGTCATCAGAGGAGCAAATTGAATGCAGGAAACTTCACGTCCAACAAACTCAAGAGACTGTAGACTCTGGAACAACGACCAATCTGCTGGAGGAGGTCAGTGGGTCGGGAAGCATTTGTGGGGGGAAAAGGACAGGTCAATATTTTGCGCCAAAACCCCTGGTTTCCTCCCAGACTCTACCACTCACCTACACACGGAAAAATTTATAGTAGCAAATTAACCCACCAATCCGCACACCTTTGGAATGTGCAAAATGGATGGTGGCCAAAGGGAGAACCTGCAAACTCGACACCAACAGCATCTCAGGTCAGGATTGAACATGGGTCATTGACTAAGACTCCATTAGCTGCACCACTGTGTTGCCCTTGTCGTGTTGTTCAATTTACTCAAAGAGTTTCATGGCTGATACATTATTTATCTTTGTTGTTACTGTTGCATTACAGGGAAGTCACACAAGCTGCATTACACTTTTAAATGAGGGATGAATGTCGGCCAGGTGAATTTTTAGATGTCCTCTTTAAAGATGTTATGATCTTTTTAGCAACCTAGTAGGTACTCGGGGCTATTTTCTTTACTCGCGGACATTTTTCAACATGCTGAAAAAATGTCCCGACTTACCTGATACCCCGAGTGCCTATGGCTGGCATTACGAGCCGCTACAACATATCTACGGACTCCTACGGACTCGCTACGGATATTCTCAGAGTTTGAATCAAGGGGAAAACTCGGGAGAATTCGTGAGTAACTCGGGAAAGTGGGATAGGGGCTTAACATACCTTCAGCAGCACTGCTGAAGTATGGACCTAATTAGATTCTCAGCCTTGGGTAGAATGTGCAGCTTAAAGCTCCCTTCATCTGGCTCAGAGATAAAAGGCTTGTGAATGAGCAAGACTCTTGGATATCAGATTTCAAAATGCTAGTAGGAAGGCAGGAAGGCAATAATTTTATGCAGGTCAATTGGAGGTTAATTAATGTTCAGGAGGGAATTTGTCAATTTACCTGAACTGTATATTTACATGCACAGCTAACGTACACGGTTCCCCCACTAGAACAATAATTAACTGAACCCAAAACCTATCTACAGTTACTCTCCCCCAGAAGGCTCTCACATAATGATAAGTATAGGTGAGCTCAGTTCAGAAAAGAAGTCAAAGAGGGCAGTCAGTGCCCTCCCGGGCAGCAGTGGCGGCGCTGCCTTAGCAGCTGCGGCTCGCCTGCTGTCCGTCTGTTTTTTATTTTTTTTGTTGGTTTCTTTTATCCTGTTTTAGTTTATTAGGTTGTGTACGTGTGTGTGGGGGGGGGGGGGGGGGGGGGGGGGGGGACATGGTTTTGGTCTCTTCCTTCAGGGGAGGATGCAAATTTTTTCTGTTGTATCCCCCGTCTCTGTCTCCGTCTGCACTGAGGCCTAATGGCGGAGCTGGCAGCTTCGGGGCTGTGGCGGCGTTCCGGAGGCAGCAGCGACCTGACTTCGGAGCAGTGGTGGCGTTCCGCCGGCGGCCCGACTTCGGGGCTGTGGCGGCGTTCCGGCGTTCTGGCAGCGGACCCGACTTCCTGGCTGTAGCTGTGTTCTGGCGGCGGCTCGATTTCGGAGCTGTGGCGGCGTTCCAGTGGTGGCCCGACTTCGGGGCTGTGGCGGGATTCCAGCGGCGGCGGTGGACCCAACTTCGGGGCTGTGGAGGCGTTCCGGCGTTCTGGTGGTAGACCCAACTTCCTGGCTGTAGTGGTGTTCCGGCGGCGGCTCGACTTCGGGGCTGTGGCGGCGTTCCGGCGGCGGCGGCCTGACTTCGCAGGCTCCGCCGTGGGCCCAGTGGCCAACATTGTCGGGAGCTCGCAGGTCACAGGTTGGTAACCTGTTTTTCCAGAGCTCCCGCAACAACAGCTTCGTCCGCTGGACTGGAGGGCAGCAGCTTCGGCAGCTTCGACCACCCCAGGCCGCGGAGTTTGAACCGGCCCGTTCGTGGAGCTTGGATTCAGCCGCGGGACTGACTTACTTACCATCACCCAGCAGGGTCACAACATCGGAAGCCTGGATCACCCCAGCGCAGAGGGAGAACAAGGAGGGAAGAGACAAAGACTTTAAGACTTTTGCCTTCCATCACAGTGAGGAGGTGCCTGGTGAACTCACTGTGGTGGATGTTAAATTTGTGTTTATTGAGTGTTTTTGTTATTTTTATTATATGTATGACTGCAAGGCACAAAATTTCATTCAGACTGAAAATGGCTTACTCCTGCACCTATTTTCTATGTTTCTAAAACTGTGTGTGGGTGTGTGGGTGTGTGGGTGTGGGATTTTGCCTTTGCAATGTATATCCTCAAAAACCAGACGCAAAAACGCAGAGATTTTTACAATTTTGTTTGGGATTTATCTTATGTTCAGAAATCCACTCCTTGGTCAATTATTTTCCCAGATTTTGAATAAAATTGATCACATAACTCACTTTATAAAAATATAGTCGCCGCTTGAGCTGCTGATGTCACAATGCACACATTCCCACCAATCGAGGTCCACCTGCCTCCAGGCCCCCCGCCGCTGTGGACTAAAGCCCTGCGGCCAGCACAAGTATGCTCGCGCCACACCTCCCGCAGCTGGACTCACCCGCCCACTCCAACCCCCCTCCCTCCCCATCGGTTCCCAAAATTCTCTTCAGATCGGGAGGTCACCGGAGGTCACAGCAGGTTACAGCAGGTCACCGGAGGCCTCTGGCTTGCTTCTGAATTCTGAATGGCTCAATTCCACCACCCATCTCATCCCCCCCCCCCCCCTCATGCCCCTATCTCTCCCCCTCCTTTCTTCCCCCCCTCACCCCTTCGCTCCTCCCATCTGTACTCTCCCCCCCCCTCTCCCCCCCTCTCACCCCCTCGGGGCTATACATCAGTAGATAAAGCCGTTATGGGGTAAAAGGAGTAATTTAATAATATTAATAAAACATCAAGGGAGTAGTTAGCGTGTGTGCAGGGGGGGGGGGGTGGGTAGTTAGCGTGTGTGCAGGGGGTAGGTGGTTAGTGCGTGTGACGCCGCATGCTGCCCCCCCCTCCCCGCAACCGCATGTTGAAGGAACAGACTCAACGGGTCTGCACTTGGTCTAGTAACATTTAAAACTTTATCCTTTTGCCATTTTTAGAATTAAATAAATTTCAAAATACCATTCCACAATGGTGATATCCAGTTTCCACAAAGATTGTTCTCTGTACACACTCCATGCTCTGTCACACAGAGTAAAAGGAATCATTATCTGACTCCCTGGTGCCAGCACAGAGCCTGCCCATTGGTAGCGCATGTTGGAAATTCAGCAGTTTGCTGTGCAAGACATTCCAACCATTCATTCATAATTAGGCACACCATATGCTCAGCTTTAAAAATGCACCACTCTTCAACAAATCCTTCTGCTACCAGTGCACAGACAGAAAACTACCCTTTCATGCTTTCCTCTGCCAGTCTGTCAAAAAGGGAAGCTTCGGAAATTCATCATCCCTCTCTTATATCCCAATGAATGCACGCCCTTTTGGATTGGTTAGCGAAGCATCACATATGCTGGCATGTCACTGCTGAAGATACGATTATATGTTGGAAGAAAATGTATCAATTAAAAAAAGAAAACCATGCACGCAATTAAAACAGGTTTGAGAGAATCCAGAATTCTATCAAAAACTCAATTTATTGATAGGTTTAAAACTTTACAGGGGCCAAAACTCCTTGGGCATTCAATCTCCTGCTGTTATTCCAATGGGAACAAAGAAAACGACCCAGTAACATAACAGCTTTCTATTCTATGTATTCAAACATTGAGTGAAAATAACTACCATGATCTGACATGAGGGTTTGTGTACCAAGTCATTTTTATTTGTGCCACTTATCCTTTAAAGTGCTTTGACAGCAATTGGAACACATCAATTTCCCACAGGATCTAAAGTCTACCCTTGCAATATAGATTATCATAGCTAAAAACAGCAGAAATCCAATTCTGTCAACCCACTACTATTCCCAGGACTTCCTAACATGAATTGTATAGGATGGAGATTCCTTGACGTGTTTTTAGATGCAATCCTGGGGTTTTCAATAACATGGGTTAGAGCGTGAAGAGACTGAACCCATAGTTCTTAACCATTAGACCCATTAAACGGGGCAAATAAAGAACTGACCAAGCTTAGATCCTCCTTCTCCCAATGGCAAGTGGGTGATGGAGATTCTGGCTGGGTCAGAACTGCATCCTGCTTTCTGCAGGCAGCTTACAAGTCAATCTGCTGATCTTTCAGATCTAATGGTTCAATGATACTTTATTGTCATGTGTACCTAAGTACAGACAAATTATTTTTTTCCTTGCAGTTCAGTAACAATCCTACTACACATTAGGCACAATCATATTAAATACCAGAGTGTAAAACAATGAGTCAGTACACAAGAGTTGCCATGTT
This sequence comes from Leucoraja erinaceus, assembly GCF_028641065.1. NCBI lineage: Eukaryota > Metazoa > Chordata > Chondrichthyes > Rajiformes > Rajidae > Leucoraja > Leucoraja erinaceus. The sequence continues at coordinate 61,026,282 of NC_073379.1, forward strand.
TCAGGCACCATCTTGTACCCTAGTGGATGTTACCACTAGTGGGAGAGTCTAGGACTTGAGGGCGTAGCGTCAGAATTAAAGGTAATTCTTTTAGGAAGAAGGTGAGGAGGAATTTATTTAGTCAGAGGGTGGTGAATCTGTGGAATTATTTGCCACAGAATGCTTTTTAGGCCGAGTCACTGGATATTTTTAAGGCAGAGATAGATAGATTCTTGATTAGTATGGGTGTCAGAAGTTATGGGGAGAAGGCAGGAAATGGGATTAGGAGGGAGAGATAGATCAGCCATGATTGAATGGCAGAGTAGACTTGATGGGCCAAATGGCCCAATACTACTCCTATCCCTTATGACCTTATGACACTATGAACCTTCAATTTTGTTTTCAATGTTGGAGTTCTAACTTGGCCATAAAGTTCTGGGTCAGAGTTACAGGGGTCGTCCTGGCCAGGCGATGTTTGGATGTCCTTTTCCGCTCCATGTAGCTGCAGGCCTTTCTGCACGCTCGGCCACTTGGAGTGGCGCCCGATCTAATTGAGCTCCAGGCTGCTTCAAGGCCTCTGGCGGGCCGCTCCAACAACTCAACCACATTGATGCCTTAACATTAACCTATGCTCATCATCTGTGCCCCAGGGCACCTCCCGCAGCCAACCTAGTGTGCTCCCAGTGATAGGTGAGCTCCCCCGCCCACTCGCTGCCATCTTAAAGAGATGATCTTTGATCATATACCTAAACACTTCTGAACCTTATGTTTGTTAATTGTGATTTAAATAAAAATGCCATGTTATGAAATCAATGAGCTTTTAAAATAGACACAATGTGATGGAGTAACTCAGTGGGTCACACAGGATCTCCGGAGAAATGGGATGGGTGACATTTTGGGTCAGGACCCTTCTTCAGACTACAACTAGAGGGGACGGAACTGGAGGTAAGAAAAGGCTAGAACAAAACAGGGCCAGCAGCAGATGACCAAGGTGGAGCCCATAATGATCCATTGTTGGCTGGAAAAGAGGTGATCATGAATGGATACAAGGATGCGAACAGTGGAACTAGTAGGATGGTTAGGATGAGGGATGGGGGAATGTAATGGTTATTTGAAATTAGAGAAATCAATATACATACCGCTGGGTTGAAAGCTGCCCATGCAAAATATGAGGCGTTGTTGCTCCAATTTGCATTTGACCTCACTCTGACAGTGGAGGAGACCCAGGACAGAAAGGTCAGTGTTGGAATGGGAAACGGGGTTAAAATGTTTGGCAACCGGGAGATCGTGCAGGCCAAGGCAGACTGAGTATAAGTGTTCAGTAACACTATCGGCCAGTCTGCGCTTGCTCTCACTGATATATAGAAGCCCTCACCGAGAACAACGAATATAGTAGATGATGTTGGAGGAGGTGCAAGTGAACCTCTGTCTCAACTGAAAGGACTGTCGTGGTCCCAGGATGGAGTCAAAGGAGGAGATATAGGGAGACACAGGTCAGTAAGAATTTGTTTCTCAGATCCCATGAATCTGTCGACAGTGAATCAGTTTCAGTTTCAGTTAAAAATCAACCCATGGGGTCTTTAAATAAAACCGACAAGCCTGCTTTTTTTAATGCTATTTAACTGTTAATTTGTCCACTTAAAATTATCCATAAAAAATTAGGCATTCAGTGAGCATGAAAGGTTAATGTAGCTATTACTGTAAGGTCAGAAAGCCAAGTCATGGAAAGAATATTTTCATCAGCATATCATAATTATAGGAAAGAAATCTGACAGACAGTTGCCATTGGTTGGTTTTCACTAAAATATTTCTGGTTAACAACAAAGTCAGAAATTCCATTGATCATAAAGTCCCACAGCTGTTAAATCTCTAAAGATGAAGGGCTGCTTTATTGCTTTTTCCAGTGTGATTTGTTTTATTTAAATGAATGGAATTCAGTGTAAATAAAGTTAGGAAAATTCTGCTGGGTTGATGTGTGTCTGGAGCTTCTGTGCAGTTTTTTTCTGATTTTGGAGAGTGGGACCAGAGGATATAGCTTCAGAATTAAACAATGTTCTTTTAGAAAGGAGGTGACGAGGAACTTTAGTCAGAGAATAGTTAATCTGTGGAACTCATTGCCACAGAGGGCTGTGCAGGTCAAGTCAGTGGATATTTTTAAGGCAGAGATAGACAAATTATGAATTAGAACGGGTGTCAAAGGTTATGGGGAGAAGGCAGGAAAATGGCATTAGGAAGCAGAGATCAGTCATGACTGAATGCCAGAGTAGTCCTGATGGGCCGATTGGCCCAATTCTACTCCTATAACTTGCAAACTTGCAAACTTGTACATGTAAGAAACTTAAATACCACACATTAATGACTTTGATTGCATTCAGTTTCAAGTGAGACATCACAGTGGCACAGCTGGTAGAGCTGCTGCTCCACAGTGCCAGGGACCTGGGTTTCATTCTGATCTCGGGCGCTGTCTGTGTGAAGTTTGCACGTTCTCCCAGGAACTGTTTTGGTTTTCTCTGGGTGATCTGGGTTTTCTCCCACATTCCAAAGATATGCAGCGAATAGAGCATGTAAAATGACCCAAATTCTTTACTCCTTCTATTTCTCTAATAAGCCCTAACCCAAATACTTTGTGTTTAAATCCATGGAAAACTAAAATCAATACCATGGCTTTGGAGCCTGAGGAAGGTTGTGAAAATGCAGAAGATGGTTGTGAAAATGTAGAAAGTTACATTTCAGAACTTCCTGTGGCATATTAGGTACAGGCTGTCTGAATAAAACATAGCAGATTAATACAATCCTAAACTATTAGAACTAATAGATTTGAGCTCTATAAATATATGGATTGATTGATTGATTGAAAGATACAGCATGGAAACAGGACTTTCGGCCCATCGCGTCCACACTGGCCTTTGATCACGTTCACACTACGTATATGTTATCACACTTTCACATTCACCTCACTTTCACATCAGTCTGAAGAAGGGTCTAGACCCGAAACATCACTTATTCCCTTTTCTCCAGAGATGCTGCCTGACCTGCTGAGTTACTCCAGCATTTTGTGTCTATCTTCACATCCACTTCCTACACACGAGGGGTCAATTTCAGTGGTCAATTAAACAAACCCACACCTGGAGGAAACACATGTGGTCACAGGGAGAATGTGCAAACTCCACACAGGCAGCACCCAAGGTCATGAACGAACACGGTTCTCTGACACTGTGAGGCAGTTACACTACCAGCTGTGCCGCTGTGCCACCTTTAAAGATTCAAGTTCAAGAGCAGAGTATTTCTGAACTTCTGCACAGCTGATCGCCCAGAATTAATTTTTAATCATCATTGAATGCTCTTGAATGTTTGCAAAGGTCAGAGACTTTGACAAATGTTCAAGCTGTCTGACGGCTTTGACAGCCAGTTCAGCTTGAAGGCATCTCTTAACTGGTTCTCACTGCGCTCCTCAGACCTCGCCAGTCATCTCATAACCAGCTTCTTTACAAGCTTTGTGCCATGGACCCACTACAAGTAAGAATGAGTTTAGCAGAAAGTTTAACAGCAGCAATATTTGCAAATAACTACGTGCAAAATTCAGCCCAATTATCGTGCCTCAATAAATGTGTTTTGTTTCATTCTTACAGTTTTCAGACTATCATAGATTACAATATATATTGACAATCTTATTTTCTCAGTTAAGCTGTAATTACCTCATTAAACTTTCACTGAACCCATTAGACATTTTTTTGTAATTCTCTAGTGTGGTCATTATTAATAATATAAACTATACCGCTTATCGGTATCTGCTAATATGTCGCAGGAAGCAAAATAAGTATTCTGGAGATAGAGTAACAGCACTATTACAAGATCTATGGTGCACTGTTGTGGAAGCTATTAATAAAGGAGTGAGTGGGTGGGTAGTTGAGATGCTATTTTTGAACTACTTGAGCTTTATGTTTCCAGTCATTCACATCAAAGCAACGTAAACTGGTCCCTTCACACCGATGCTGCGATCAAGATGCTGCGATCAGCACATTTACTTTCATAAAAGATTTGGCATGTCAAGAGGACAGCTTTTTGCCATCAGCCTCCTGAACTTATCTCTTTCACACCCCCTTCCCAGAAGTGCTTCCACATTCTCTTACTCTTAACTCTACCTCATTCAGTTATTCCGTCATTGCACACAGGCATTTCTACAGGGATGGAAGATTGCAACCTGGGTCCACCCTGTTTCGACGAATGCAATCGACCTGGCGTGCACTTTCAAATAAGATCAAATAGAACAAGTTGTCCTCCAACTTTAGGCTGTGCACGCCATACGCGAGATGAAGAAGAAGTATTTCTACACGCTTGCACCATTCTGTTGTTTTAGATTTGTTGTTGTATTTATTGTTGCATCTACCATTACCATAATATGTTCATTTAGGAGGAGATGAAGATAAATTTATTTAGTCAGAGGGTGGTGAATCTGTGGAATGCTTTGCCACAGAAGGCTGTGGAGGCCAAGTCAGTGGATATTTTTAAGGCAGAGACAGATAGATTAGCCATTAGTAGGTCATTTAGAACAGAGATGAGGAAACACTTTTTCACACAGTTGTGAGTGTGGAATTCTCTCCACAGAGGGCGGCGGAGGCCGACTCTCTGGATACTTTTAAGAGAGAGATAGAAAGTGCTCTTAAAGATAGTGGAGTCAGGGGATATGGGGAGAAAGCAGGAACGGGGTACTGATTGTTGATGATCAGCCATGATGACATTGAATGGCAGTGCTGTCTCGATGGGCCGAATGGCCTACTCCTGCACCTATTGTCAATTGTATATGCTTGATTAGTACAGGTGTCAGAGGATATGGGGAGAAGGCAAGAGAATGGGGTTAGAATGGAGAAGTAGATCAGCCATGATTGAATGGTGTATTGATGGGCCGAATGGCCTAATTCTACTATTCCTTATGACCTCATGACCATGTAAACAATCAACTATATGAGTCAGAAACATAAAGAATTTAATTGCACCCTGTCGAATATGACAATAACCTGAATCGTCACCATGAGAATTCATATGCTGTGAACCTTTTCAGAACATTTTTGGATTTTTTTTCCATTGAAGGTCTTTTAAAAATAAATTTGTTCACAGGATATAGGCTCCATTGGAAACCCTGTCATTTATTCTCTATCTCTAATTGCCTGGGGCAACACAAGATTAGCCATAATGGTTCATCTAGTATTACGTAGATGTCAAGCTGAAACGGATTGGTAGATTTCCTGTATTGATGGACTGCGTTTTATTCCCGTGGTTGAATGGTTATTGATACTGAAAATATTATTTTAAAAAGTGGGTGGTTTTGCAGATAGTGAAGATGGTTGTGAAAAATTGCAGCAGGATCTTGATCGATTGGCCTGATGGGCTGAGGAACGGTTGATGGAATTTAATACAGAGAAATGAGGTGTTGCATTTTGGGAAGTTTAACATAGGCAGGACTTACACAGTGAATGGTAGGGCTCTGGGGTGTGTTGTAGAGTGATCTAGAAGTGCAGGTACATGGTTCCTTGAAGGTTGAATCGCAGGTAGATCGGGTGGTCAAAAATGTTGTTGGCACATTGGCCTCATTAGTCAGAGTATTGAGTACAGAAGTTGTTAGGTCATGTTGCAGTTGTATAAGACGTTGGTGAGGCCGCATTTAGAATATTGTGTTCAGTTCTGTTGTCAAGCTGGAAAGGGAACAGAGAAGATTTATGAGGATGTTGCCAGAACTAGAGGGTCTGAGCTATACGGAGAGGTTGAGTAGGCTGGGACTCTATTCCTTGGAGCGCAGGAGGATGAGCGGTGATCTTGTAGAGGTGTATAAAATCATGAGAGGAATAGATCAGGAATTTGCACAGTGTCTCTTGTACAGAGTTGGCGAATCAAGGGCCAGAGGGCAAAGGGGAAAAGATTTAATAGGAATCTGAGGGGTAATGTTTTCACACAATGGGTGGTGGGTGTATGGAACAAGCTACCAGAGGAGGTAGTTCAGGCAGGGACTATCCCCATGTTTAAGAAACAGTTAGACATGTACATGGACAGGACAGGTTCTGAGGGATATGGACCAAACGCGGGCAGGTGGGACTAGTGTAGCTGCAACATGTTGGGCCATGTGGGAAAATTTCCAAGCTGTATCACTCTATGACTTGATGACTTTATTCAAATTTAAATGCCCCAGTTGCCATAATGGGATACAAGTTCATGTCTCTGGGACGATGCTCCAGAATGCTTGTTTGTTAAGTGAACTTTGCACATTGTTCCTGTGACCCCATAGGTATCCTCCATGATCATATTAAATGGCGGTTCAGGCTCGAAGGGCCGAATGGCCTATGTGCAGATTGCAGATTGCAGTGTTTATCACCACAGTAAGATGTCCCTCATGTGTAGGTGAGTGGTAGAAAGATACTGTGGAAAATAAACATTGAATTGAATGTCATATAAATGGATGGTTGATGTTTAGTGCAGTGCCAGTGTAGCAAAAGGCCTGTTTCCACAATGTATGTCAGTATGACTTTGTGACTCTCAGCAAAGTCATGGAATGATGCACACACAATGTGCCGATGGGCTTGCTCAAATGCTGTGCTGTTCTATCTTCTATGTTGGAACTGTGCTCCCATATATGGACACAGCTCTCTTACAGCACAATAAAAATCTTTCTTCCTTCATTGTCAAGAAGACTCATTGTTCCAGACTTCGTATAGATAATAACATTGAAATTCAATTTTATTAGCAACTAAACATGGAAATTCAAAACTTTCAGTCAAACCATCCCCACTCCAAAGATGCACTGCCACAGTCCTAACAAATAGAATCAACACTTGTATTAGTTTAATTGTGTTGGTATATGCAGTTATTCTCTGCAAAAATGGCTCAAAGAAGTGAGCTTAGTTTAATCAAGTGAACATTTATTTGTGCCTACAACAATAATGACAGCATAAATAACCTCTCGGGCCTGAAAATAATTTTACAATCGTGCAGGCTCCTTAAGAATTCCTTAAGAAGTTAATTGGAGTAGGAGTGATCGAATGCTCACAAAGAAAACTTACAAACCAAATTGTTAGCAATATGGATTACCAGCGAAAAAAATTTTTGTATACTTTTGGTCACTCTCACTCTAAATTCAAAATCTTAGTTGTCAAAAACATAAAGTGTGCTTTGATTCTCACTCCGTTTCGATGAAAGGTGATCAATCTCAAATGTTAATTCTGTCACTCTCACTACAGAGGCTGTCTGATCTTCAGGATATCCCTAGGATTTTCTATATTTATTTCAGATGCCCAGCATCGTCAGCCACTTGTTTTTCAATATGTTGATTCTAATTAAGTAGGTTTATTGGCCAAGTATTCACATACAAGGAATTTGCCTTGGTGCATTGCCCACAAGTAACAACATGACATACTGTGACAGTTACAAATGACTCAGAAAACACTAAACATTAATAATAATAAAACATTAATGATAAAACACCATTGATCAAGCATGTGAACCAACAAAATACCAGATCAAAGGGAGGCTACAGATTTTTGGCTGTTGAGTAGAGCAACTCTTCGTGGATAAAAACTGTTTTTATGTCTGGCTGTGGCAGCTTTGACAGTCCGGAGTTGCCTTCCAGAGGGAAGTGATTCAAAGAGTTTGTGGCCAGGGTGAGAGGGGTCAGAGATGATCTTGCCCGCTCACTTCCTGGCCCATGCAGTGTACAGTTCATCAATGGTGGGAAGGTTGCAGCCAATAATCGTCTCTGCTGATCGGACGATTCGCTGCAGCCTCCAGGTGTCGTGCTTGGTGGCTGAGCCAAACCAGACCATGATGGAGAAGGTGAGAACAGACTCTACGATGGTCGTGTAGAATTGGACCATCATTGCCTGTGGCAGATTGTTCTTCCTCAGCTGCCGCAGGAAGTACAACCTCTGTTGTGCCTTTTTGACTGTGTAGTCGATGGTAGCCACCCACTTAAGGTCCTTGGAGATGATGGTTCCCAGGAACTTAAATGACTCCACAGATGTGACTGTGATGTTGTTGATGGTGAGTGGGGTGAGGGGAGGGGGAACTCTCCTAAAGTCTACAATCAATTCCACTGTCTTAAGTGCATTGATCTTTAGGTTGTTGCTACGGCATCAGGACGCCAGCAGTGACACTTCCTGTCTGTAGGCAGATTCCTCCCCATCCTGGATCAGTCCAATCAGAGTTGTGTCGTCCACAAACTTGAGAAGCTTGACAGAGGAGTCTGTGGAGGTGCAATCATTGATGTAGAGAGAGTAGAGGAGACTTTAAACTATAGTGATAATTGTCATGATCGGTAGCTTTATTGACCAATCCCCACAGCAGTGTATTTTAGAAGTGTGAAAATCTGACCACTTGACTTTCTGTCAGCCAAGAAACTATGAACATATTTTTCTATTTAAGCCTGGATGTTATGTTCTGTGAAGGTGAAAAATTCAGTTCTTTCAGGTAGAACTGATCAGGTTAGGGGATGATCTAACCAGAGAAGTATGATTTAAGTAATGTTCAGGAACAGAGAGAATCATAGAACTGTACAGCACAAAATAGGACTTTGGACCATTATGCCCATGTTGAACTTTTTGCCCATCTACATTAGTCGTGCCTGGCTGCATTAGGTCCATATATTTCTATGCCGTGCCTTTTTAATGGCCTGTCCAAAAGTCTTTCCCCAATTGTATCTGACTCCATCACCTCCAAACAGATCCACAGCAGATGCCCTCTCCCTGGTCACAAACTCATCCCTGGAACACCTCACCAACAAGGTCTCCAATACCTGCCAAATGGATCTTTTTTTTTTCTTGACCATCTTTCAATATCCTTTGTCAACCTTGATCTAGCCATCTTTGCCCTGTACCTTTACTGGAATATGCTGACTGAACTCTTACTAAAGAACCATAGTCACAGAGTTACACTGCAGAGTTACGGTGACCAAGATGCCCCATCTAAACTAGTCCTGTTTGCCCACATTTGATCCTTAACCCTCTAAATCTGTCCTAACCATGTACCTTCCCACATGTCTTTTACACATTGTACTTGCCTCAACTACAGGTATCTCCCCTGGCAGCTCAATCCATATCATTCATCACCTTTTGGGTGAATAAGCTGCCCCTCAGGTTTCTATTTAATCTTTTCTCTCTCACCTTAAACCTATGTCCCCTGGTTCTTGATTCATCTAGCCTGGGTAAAAGACTATGTATTCACCCAATCAATTATCCTCCTTATTTTATACACCCCTATATGATCACCCCATTAGTCTCCTGTGCTCTCAGGAATAAAGTCCTAGTTTGCCCAATTTCTGCCTATAGCTGTCAAGCTCTGGAAACATCCACATCAATATTAACTCTCTATTAATAGACTTCCAATAGAAGGGTCTCAACCCAAAATGTCACCTATTCCTTTTCTCCAGAGGTATTATCTGACCCATTGAGTTACTCCAGCTTTTGGTGTCTATCTTCGGTTTAAACCAGCATCTGCAGTTCCGTCCCTTCACATCCAGTGGTTTTACCCACAAACATCTGTTCGCAATCCATTTTGGTAGGTTCACTTTGATGTAATAGAAATCAGCTTTCCTCAATTAAAGATCTTAAATTGATCCTTATCCCTTTTCATAAACACCTTGAATTTTACCCCCCCCCCCCCCCCCCCCCCCCCCCATAGATGCTTCGACTACCTGCCTGATTTCCTTTCCTGAGAGAAGGTTGAGCACTATCCTGTCTTCAGTATAATTGTCCACAGAACATCTCCAAAAACTTTCATGGACATGCTTAATAAATTCTGCCTCATCTACACCCCTTGCCTTAAGGTTATCCCAGTAAATATTGGGAAAGATAAAATTCCCCACTGCTATAATCATATTGGATTCACATTGTTCTGCCTTTTGCTTGCATATCTGTTCCTTTTAGTCCTAATGACTATTGGGAGACCTATATTATGACCTATCTTTTACATATTGTTCTTGCCTCAATTACTCCTCTGGCAGCTCAATGCATATAATTCACCACTTTCTGAGTGAATAAACCTTAGGCTTCTATTTAATCTTTTCCCTTTCACCTTAGTCCTACGTACTCTGGTTCTAGATTCACCTATCCTGGGTAAGAGACTATGCACTCACCTAATTAATCAAATATATCTTCCATCACATACCATCTCTTAAATATTATTATTTTGTTTTCACTACTAAGATGTACCACCCCTCTCCTCCTTTGTATCTCCCTCTGAAACCCAAGAACCCAAGAATACTAAGTTGTAAACCTGCCTTTCCCTCAATCATGTACCTTTAATTGCAAGAACATCATAATTTGAAGTGCTGCACCATGATCAAAGCTTCTCTAATTTACCTGTCCGATTCCCTGCATTATAGCAAATGCAATTGAGCCTGCCAGCTCTCTCATGCTCCCTAACTTGCCTCTGTCTGCACTGACACTGGACTTGGTTAACTTACACAATACATTTCTCTCCACACATGCGCTACAATACTTCCCATTCCTACCCCACCGCTCCACAAAATTAGTTTAAACCCACCTGAATCGTGTAATTAAACATTTCGCAAAGGACATTACTCCCCCTTTAGTTTAGATGCAACATGCCCTTCTTGCACAGATCCCACCTTCGCCCAGATTCTATCCCAATTGTACAATTGCCTCAAGTTCTCCCTCCTAAACACTCTTTTATCCTATGTTTTTGTAGCAATTTGCTGTAAAATCTCTGGCTGTTCTCCCTCCCTCTTCGGAATGTTCTGTACCCAATCCATATATCCCCGACCCTAGCACAGGGAGGCAACACACCATTCTGAGGTGACACTCTTGGACACAGAAACACTTGTCTGTTCCCTTACGAATGGATCATCTGCTACTATTGAATTCCTAAGCTTTTCCTTCCACTTCTTTGCACCAGAGATAACTGTGGTGCCATAAACTCAGCTGCTGCTTTCCTCTGAAAGGTTATCTGCTCTAACAGTATCTTAAGAGGTACACGTATATGAGAGGGAAATGGACAGAAGGAATTATTGCACAATTTATCTGCATTTACTGCTCTTTCTGATGGTCACATATCTCCTATCTTGTGATGCCCGTGTGACATACATATTATTCCCTGTTTTGCTGAAATAAATTGAAAAAGCAGCAAAATTTTATAGCAATTGGAACTCGTTCACTGGCCATAATATACTTGAAAATTAATTTACTTATTTATATTAAAACGCAAGCATTTTTTCTTCAGGGGCTGGAGCAGGTATTATGCAGTGAAGATAAACTGATTATCATAAGGAGCACAAGATCTCTTAATGGGAGAGGTCAGTGGCATTTCACGCAAGAGAATAACTGGCACATTCTTAATTTATTTAAAACCTCTCATTGTTTACTTCAGTCAAGTATTGACGGTAGGTTTAACATAAGCATAAGTGGTAATCTTATTGGAGGTCATTTTGACTTTGTATGATAATGATGGCAACTCAGCAGACCGTTTTATATCTCTCCAACTTTTATTTCCCCAGAAGATGATAGAAATAAAAATTAGGATGGATGTAAAATGGGCTGTTGGTTTGCTGTCACCTGTTTTACAGTATCACGCAAAGTCAAACTCTGCAATCCACTGTGTTTGAAATGCTCATTTACTGTGATTAACATAAACATGCTAATTTCCTAATATCCAGAGGTCTGTTACTGATCCACGCCAATTGACACATTCTGGAATTTGCTTTAATGCAAAGTAGAGCAATTTTAAAGAAACAAGAGATGGTGGCAAAAGAAATAAATGAACATAATACCTTGGGCAGTTACTGCTTTTCCCTTACATGCACTAGAAATTTTGTATAACTCAAACATATTTACACTGATGAGTTATGAGACCCCAGTACTCCTTGATCAGCAATGACTTATTCTCTGTTTAAAATTCCTACCATGGAAAGCTTTATCTCAGCTTAAAATATAGTACAGGAGGCTCTAACAGTTTTATTACTCCACGTAGGCTCAATTTGTGAAACACAAATCTATACAGCAGAATTTTAACTAGGCTACACTGCCATTTATAATTCCTGCAAGTAAGCACAAACAAATAAAAAAAAGGGCCTGAATGCTGATGTGGCATGCCTCGTGTGGAAATAGGGTCTCTGCAGAGTAATCTGAAATGGCCTTTGGGTAAAATAGATGATTGTCCCACCGACCTCCAGAAAAAAAAAATTGTATTTTTCAAACCCAAAAACTCTATGAAATTAAGTTGAACTGATTTTCAGCAATGTAATTATATTTATCTTTCATTAAATTTTAAAAAAAGGAAATGTTATTGCATTTTAGAAAGTCAGTTCAATTTAATGTCATGGAGCCTTGGGGGAAGTTGGATGCTGAGAAAAAGGAACATTTTGTTACCCATCACACAATTGAAATCCTTTCCACCTGTTGTGTTTTGGAAAGCAAAGCACTTTATATTTCGCCCAATATTAATCTGTACCAAAATCAAGGTGGGATGTAAAATCAGCATTCCATCTAACCCCATATCTTTCATGGGTGGCACGGTAGTGCAGCAGTAGAATTGCTGCCTTACATTGCCGGAGACCCGGGTTCGATCCGGACTATGGCTTCTGTTCTCTGTATGGATTTTGTACATTCTCCCCGTGACCACGTGGGATTTCTCTGAGATCTCAGTGTCCTCCCACACTCCCAAGACATACAGATTGCTAGGTTAATTGGCTTGTTATAAATGTAAGTTGTCCCTAGTGTGTGTAGGATAATGTTAATGTGCGGGCATCGCAGGTCGATGTAGACTCGGTGGGCCGAAGGGCCTGTTTCCATACTGTATCTCTAAATTAAACTAAATTAAACCAAGTTAACTAAAATGACCCTCCCCAAAATTAAAGACTTTCAGGCCATGTAAAACAGCACTGCAGAGCAGTTCCTATATATTGGCAAGACCAAGCATAAACTTGGCGATCATTTTACTCGGTTTCCTGGTTGCCAAACATTTTAACACTCCTTCCCATTCCCATACTGGCTTTTCTGTCCTGGGCCTCTACCACTGTCAAAGTGAGGCCACATGCATATTGGAGGAACAGCACCTCATATTTCACTTGGGCAGCTTACAACCCAGCAGTATGAACATTGATTTTCAAGTAACTCCTACATTCCTCTTGAGTCAGGTTATAAATGCCCTCTTGCTATGCAGATTATTAATCCCAAATATGGCAAAGCATTCCGATAAGTTTATTCTAGAAGAGTCTCGACCCGAAACGTCACCCATTCCTTCTCTCCAGAATTGCTGCCTGTCTCGCTGAGTAATGCCCCTGTCCCACTTAGGAAACCTGAACGGAAACCTCTGGAGACTTTGCTCCCCACCCAAGGTTTCCGTGTGGTTCCCGGAGGTTTTTGTCAGTCTCCCTACCCGCTTCCACTACCTGCAACCTCCGGCAACCATCTGCAACCTTCGCGAACCGCACGGAAACCTTGGGTGGGGCGCAAAGTCTCCAGAGGTTTCCGTTCAGGTTTCCTAAATGGGACAGGGGCATTACTCCAGCTTTTTGTGTCTATCTTCAGATAATGATTTATTGGAAACGTGACAAGAACCACAAGTCCAAAAACTATGCTTCCTCACATCCCGCCACCTGAAGCACTTCATCCCATTCCACCTGGCCCCTCCATCTCATCATATTTAATCTCGTTACAAGACCTTCTGTAAAGGTGCTTCTGAAATGTCTTCATTCTTCCTGCTTCCTTATCTATGGCTTCTTGTCTTTCAGATTTTACTGAGCCCTTCACCACATTGCCTCTATTTCCTCCATCACGGCTCCTTATTCTCCGCAGCAGGGTTCCAGTGCTCCTCAATCTATCCACCATCTGCCTTAACATTCAATAGGCCATCCTTTGCAATTTCCATAACCTTCAACAAGATTGCACCATTCTTCTATAAGCTTATTTTCTTCTATAACAGTAATACAGGCTGCTTTTATCTTCATTAGCTGGGCATGTCTTAGAGCCCCACATAACATGTGATGAGCATTTGACGACACTGGGCCTATACCCCCTGGAGTTTAGAAGAATGAGATGGGTCCTATTTGAAACATACAGAATAGTGAAAGACTTGGATGTGGATGGATGTGGAGAGGATGTTTCCAATAGTGCGAGAGTCTAGGACTAGAGGTCATAGCCTCAGAATTAAAGGGCATTCTTTTAAGAAGGAGAAGAGGAGGAATTTCTTTAGTCGGAGGGTGGTGAATCTGTGGAATTCTTTGTCACAGAAGGCTGTGGAGGCTGTGTCAGTGGATATTTTTAAGGCAGAGATAGATAGATTCTTGATTAGTACAGGTGTCAGAGGTTATGAGGAGAAGGCATTTCGGGGTTAGGAGGGAGAGATAGATCAGCCATGATTGAATGGCAGAGCAGACTTGATGGGCTGAATGGCATAAATCTACTCCAATCTCTTATGATCTTATGATTTCACACATTTTCAATTTCCTTTGTTTCTATTCTCACTTGCCAATATTTGTCATCTCAAAGCTACTGTTCTATTATTTTTCTCTCTTTAATTGTCCCACTGACCCTTCTACCTGATGAAATTGCCAATCAAACTTCGTTGGTCCTGGTCTCACCCTATCAGTAATATTTCCTTTGTCCTCTATTTCTCTGCAACTTGAAACTGTTTCCCGTTTTTGATGATGTGCAACCTGGAATGCAAACAAATTTCTCTTTCCAAGGACGGTGCCTGACCTGCCGATTATCCAATACCTTCTGTTTTTATTTCTGCATTTACAATTTATTGATTTTCATTTTGAAAATCTGCATATAATTAGTGCAGTGTCTCCCCATTGATAGAATTCCTAAGACTCTGTGAAAGCAGAAATATAAAATACTCAGCAACCAAGTCAGCATATTTGAAGAGAGAAACTGAGTTAATGTTTCAGCTCACTTAACCTTCATAAGAACTGCTGTGTAAGCTGGCATGAAGGATTCAGGTTCATGTGACAGTATATGTCCAGCAAGTGCTACCTGCCTAAATCAGGGTATGAAGTTGTTTTCTGAATGTGTTTGGTTCATCCAAATAAGCAAGGCACATAATGTCACTTTCTGTTATTCACTTTCATGCAAGAGACAGGTCTATTCAAAACCATGCGGAGGATACAGGAATAATTTTCTTGTTGCGTATGGATTGCACAGCGTAAAGTTGTAGGTCTACTTGTGCTGTTTGATGTACTTGTTTGTGCACGTTGGGTTGATTGCATTAGTTGAAACAGGGTGGACCACGTGAAGGCTGCAATCTCCCACCACACAGGAATAATGACAATCATTGACTTTAATGGGGCCACATGTAGAAACGGTGAGTACAGCCAGATGTTTCTGTGCACATAAACAATCAAGGAAAACTCCTTCATCCAGTAAATGAGTATGCAAAGCATTGATAATTTCTTTCAAAACAGGGTAGTGACAGTCAGCAGAACAGAAAATATTTTAAATGGTATCTAGCACAGGTGAGAAACAAATTATTTTTATGTTCTCTGCACGCAAATCACTAAAATCTGTTAGTCGGTAGAAAAAGTAATCGGAAAAGTAGTTCACACAAAGGATGCTCAGCGGGATCAGTTCTGTGGTAAGCAGAACTGATCTTCAGAGCAGACCTGAATGGTGGAATGGCCATATATACTTGTCAATGTAAATAAAGTCACACTTGTTGAGGTCATTTAGAAGATTACGAACTGCTTGAGCAATGGAGAAGGATGCAATTTGAAAGAAACATTACTAATAAACATATGCCATATTGTTTTAGTAGCAGATAAAAAACATTTAACAGCTTCAGCTTCTCACTCCTTCACATTGTCTCCTTGCTACTATTCATTAGCCATTCTCTAAGTGATGTTTCATTGCACAATCAAAGTTATGCAGCATGCATCAGCCTCTAATAAAGTGCATAGTTAAGGCTATACAAAATTAATATACATCATTAATCTCAACAATAATATACTTGCTGTATATTTGCTCATGAGTTTAGTGGACGCACGTACATCCTTAAATCTGTAGTAGAAAAGTTTATGCGGCTATCACAGATGTGCCATAAACAAGGAGTACTAATCACCTTTCTTTCTGGACTGAATAATGGTAGACTGCTGGAGTGCCCAGATAAAGTCCAAGAAGTGGCAGTCATTAATTGAGCACTAATCCTTGTGAACCAAGACAGCACAATTATCTTGGGAGGAAAGATGTATGATTACGCGGATGCAATCAATAATGCTCTTGAATTTTTGGAAAATTCTGGGTTTTCTCATATCACCGATTTACTGGTGAAAGAAACATATAGGTATTAGAAGCAGTAAACAGCATGTCAATCACCTGAAATCTCGATAAATTTTTATCACCAACATTAATGATTATGTGTTAATTTGAGGCCTAAATTCACTTGAATCATATAACAAATCTTTGTTCCATCATAATATTTTAAAGAACGATCCAATTAATCTCATTCACCCACACTCATGCTCCGTGTTCCTGCAGTTTTTTCGCTTCAATTATTTAGTCGAGTTTCCTTTGGAAGCTGCTTTTGAATTTGCTTCTACCAGGGCTGCCAACATTGGGTGAGAGTTGGGAGTGAGAAATTGCGAGCTACCAAGCCCGAGGGAACGTGGCGACCCTGGGGGGAGAGGTTGTGGGGGGGGAGTATTTTTAAGAGTTAACTTTTCAAGGGGTAACTTTTTCCACATAAAGGGTGGTGGGTGTATGGAACAAGCAGCCAGAGGAGGTATATTAACAGTTAGACTGATACATGGATAGGACAGGTTTGGAGGGATAAGAACCAAAAGCAGGTAGTGTAGCTGGGACATGTTGGCGGGTGTGGGCAAGTTGGGCTGAAGGGCCTGTTTTCGCACTGTATCACTCTATGACTACATGATACCTCCACCATGCACGAATGCTTCAAAATCAAGTGGTCAAGATTTATTGCCATATACTCAAGCATGGAAACATAGAAAATAAGTGCAGGAATAGGCCATTCGGCCCTTCGAGCCAGCACTGCCATTCAATATGATCATGGCTGTTCATCTAAAATCAGTACCTCTTTCCTGTTTTTTCCCCATATCCCTTGATTTTGCCAGCCCCAAGAGCTTTATGTAACTCTTGAAAACATCCAGTGAATTGGCCTCCACTCCCTTCTGTGATGGAGAATTCCACAGATTCACATCTTTCTGCATGAAGAAAGTTTGTCCTCATCTCAGTCCTAACTGGCCTGCTCTTTATTCTTAAACTGTGACCCTGGTTCTGAATTTCCCCAACAACGGGAACATTTAACCATATAACCATATAACAATAACAGCACGGAAACAGGCCATCTCGGCCCTACAAGTCCGTGCCGAACAACTTTTTTCCCTTAGTCCCACCTGCCTGCACTCATACCATAACCCTCCATTCCCTTCTCATCCATATGCCTATCCAATTTATTTTTAAATGATACAAATGAACCTGCCGCCACCACTTCCACTGGAAGCTCATTCCACACCGCTACCACTCTCGGAGTAAAGAAGTTCCCCCTCATGTTACCCCTAAACTTCTGTCCCTTAATTCTGAAGTCATGTCCTCTTGTTTGAATTCTGAAGTCATGTCCCTATTCTCAAAGGGAAAAGCTTGTCCACATCAACTCTGTCTATCCCTCTCATCATTTTAAAGACCTCTATCAAGTCCCCCCTTAACCTTCTGCGCTCCAGAGAATAAAGACCTAACTTATTCAACCTATCTCTGTAACTTAGTTGTTGAAACCCAGGCAACATTTTAGTAAATCTCCTCTGTACTCTCTCTATTTTGTTGACATCCTTCCTATAATTGGGCAAACAAAATTGTACACCATACTCCAGATTTGGTCTCACCAATGCCTTGTACAATTTTAACATTACATCCCAGCTTCTATACTCAATGCTCTGATTTATAAAGGCTAGCATACCAAAAGCTTTCTTTACCACCCTATCTATATGAGATTCCACCTTCAAGGAACTATGCACGGTTATTCCCAGATCCCTCTGTTCAACTGTATTCTTCAATTCCCTACCATTTACCATGTACGTCCTATTTTGATTTGTCCTGCCAAGGTGTAGCACCTCATTTATCCTGCAGTAAGCACCTAATTTATCCTGTAGTAAGTGAAAATCTAGCAGGCAAGCAGGATGCTTTCTCCAACCATCACCATTTGAAGGCCACTAACTTCCACCGTTTCTACCCAGTGCTTGGTACTTACTTCCAGCAGCCACTGGTTGTCCTCCAGGATGCACCGAGCCGCAGCATGATCCATGCCGGTCATCTGGGCGAATTCGGCACAGAGACTCTCACGGCAGCGGCGCAATGCTTCCGACACCTCTGATGGCCCAGGATTCTTGCACTGAGGCTGCTCCATGGCCAGAGCTGCAGCAAGCGACTCGCCAGCCCGGCAAACATTTGCCAGCCCCCGCATCTGTCCCTGCCGCTGCTTCTGCTTCCATCCCTCCCTCAGCCCCGGCTCTCCAACACCCATGCAGTTGATATGAGTTTTGACATTTTTGTTGATCACAGAATTTCTCACGACAGAGCGTGAGAAATTTGTGATCAGTGTGAGAGCGTGAGAATTTGGTGAATTGCGTGATTCTCATGCTCAATACGTGAGAGCTGGCAGCCCTGCTTCTACCATCTGTTAGGCAGTGCTTTTAAATCATAGACTCAGTATTTCCAGGCTAGAAGAACACTGCTGAAAATGAAGAGGGATCTCGGCCCGAAATGTCACCTATTCCTTTTCTCCAGAGATGCTGCCTGAGTTACCCCAGCATTTTGTGTCCATCTTTGGAGGAACGCATATTTCAGAAAGTAAAGTCTTACGGGCCTCATTGATAT
Source organism: Leucoraja erinaceus (assembly GCF_028641065.1). NCBI lineage: Eukaryota > Metazoa > Chordata > Chondrichthyes > Rajiformes > Rajidae > Leucoraja > Leucoraja erinaceus. Next base: position 61,045,085 of record NC_073379.1, read on the forward strand.
AGATGAGTATATGAAGGTAGGCATTGCATGGTGGGCAGGAAGGCCTGCTTCTGTTTTTTATGATTACTCCGTGACTCATCCTAAGTAGGTCTGGAAAGTCTTCCATTCCTTGGCCACCCTGTCTGACCAATCCCTACCCTCAGTTAAAATCAAACTTTAAAACTTAGTCACACATCCCCTTCTTCATCTTCAGAAAAGTAGGACTGTCTGAAAAAGGATAAAGAGACTCAATGTGAGTAAATAAAACAATCCTTGTATCCCAGCGAGAATAAGAATGAGGTGTGATTAGCATTTCTGTTGAAGTGCACAGACATTAAACAAATATCTGTAATCCTTGGTAAATAGGGATGTGTGCAAAAGGCAAAGGAGCTAAAAGCAGACATTTTTGCCCTTAGGAGAAGGTGTTACCTTCATTAGGCTTAGCAGTGATCTCTGAATTTCTAAGAGGTGGTAAGAATGGTTAGGTTTAGGGTTTGTCACAACCACATCATAAAGTGTGCCGCTGCCGTGAGAGTCTCTGTGCTGAATTCGCCCAGTTTAATTCACCTGGTCAAATTTGCAACAACCTGAATGGTGCATTAACATGTTTTGATTAATCTATGTTCAGTAAATGTAGACTCCAGACATAGAATACAGAACAGCACAGCACAGGAATGGCCTGAATGTCTGTTCCGAACTTGATACCCTGTTAAACCAAGCTCCTCTTCTGCACATGATCCTCCATGCCTATAGGTTCCAAACTCCAGTTTTCCTGAATCATCAAATATCCAATATATTTATAGATAAATATACATCAATAGTTTTAACAATATACCATGCATTTCACCATTGCTTTCCTTATTTGATATCCTCTGCTGATATGTACATCACATTCAAACTACAACTCTTCACTGGATGTGCTAATTTGCTAAAAGAAAAGCAAGGTAAAGAAAAAATATGATCAAGCTTAGAAAAATCTGATCTTTTTAGATATGCACCAAAATCTGATAGTTGAAATGACTAAACGCAGTAACCAGCATGGAAATATAACCTGCACCACAATCTTTACATTTTGTTGGTAACATTAATCAAATCTTTGGAGTTACACAGCTTGAAATGCATGAATTGTGCATTAGATTATTTTTGCCCTCTGTAAAAAAAAAAGCAAATCAATTTGTAGCTCAACATCACTGTGTCACAGACTCGAGCCTGTGTGGAATGCAAAACAGGACGAGAAGGACAAACACGATCGTTGCAGGAACCAGTTCCACTGTGGGCTTGAGAAATAAGGTACTTGTTAAAATGCAGCCACAGTCTAACCTTTGCATACATTGTATTGAAACGCTGCACTTCTTCACAAACAAAAGTAAATTAAATCATTCCAAGGCACTAACTTGTAGGAAGAGGCAGGCTCAATACAAAAGATTTATCTACTTGGACAAATAAAATTAGTTGCCATGTTCTCTTCAAATCACAATTTTGTCTTCAATTGAGATGTCTCCCAATGATTTACCAGGGTTCGATCCTGACCTCGGTTGCTGTCTGTGTGGAATATATATGTTCTCACTGTGACCCCACAGGTTACCTGCAGATCTTCCAGTTTCCTCCCACATCCCAAAGACACACCAACGTCTCTAGTTCCTTATAAAGCTTAGTAAGTTCAGCATGTCCCCAACAACCATCACCAACTTCTTCAGATGCGCTGTAGAAAACATTTTATTGGGATACATCACAGCCTAATTTGGAAACGGCGCCATCCAAGACCGCAAGAAATTACAGGGAGTTGTGAACACAGCTAAGACAATCACACAAACAGCCTCCCTTACATTGATTCCACCTACACTTCATGCTGCCTCATCAAGTTTACCAGTATAATCAAGGACCAATCTCAACCCAATCACTCCCTCTTCTCCCCTCTCCCATCAGGCAAGACGTACAAACGTTTGAAAATGCTTACCTCCAAATTCAGAGACAATTTCCAGCTGTTATCAGGCAACTGAATCATCTTATCTTCATCTAGAGAGTAGCTCTGACCTTCCATCTATCTAATTGGAGACCTATGAACTATCTTTAAATCAGACTTTAATGGACTTATCTTATAGTAAACAATTATACCCTTCATCATGTATCTGTACACTATGGGTGGCTTGATTGTAATCATGGATAATCTTTTGGCTGACTGGAAAGCATGTGACATTAATAAACTAAACATAAACATGTGGGTTTGTAAGGTTAATTATCCTCTGTCAATTGCCCCTAGTGTGTTGGAAGTGGATGCAAAAGTGGAATAACATAGAACTAGTGTGAACAGGTGATTGATATTCAGTGTGGACTCGGTGGGCCGAGTCACCTGTTTCCATACTGTATCTTTCAATCACTATTCTGAAGAAGGAATTCCATACTCCAGTGCTGATTTAATCTATCTCACCCACCAGTAATGGAGTGGTGAATGGTTAAGTATGTAGGGTGGTGCCTGTATCCACATGTGCTCAAGTGGACTTAACAGCAATAAGAGCAATTACAAATTTGCATCGCTCACTTCTCAGAAATGAAATGGAGGCAAATTGACTTCACCGCAGAAACGTTGCCAAAGGAAAAGAAGATACTGATCTCTGCAATCCCACCGCTATGACCAACCTAACAACAGGGTTCTGTGTTAACCTGAATATCCACCACAGGCAAGAAAGCCACCATGAATACATGTAAACTATGGACCTGGATACCACTTCAACATAAAATCACAGCTTCCTGCTCAACACCTAACCTGTTAGTAAATAGTAATGAGATAGGTCTTCAACTCACTTTAAAAGAGCACCCATCTGCAAGGTTACTGTGGCACAAAAGTGAATGCAGATGCTGGAATATGGAGCAAATAAAATAATTAGATGAATGCAATAAGTCAAGTAGATTCTGTGGAGGCAAATGAATAACTGATGGTTGTAGTTGACATCAGAATGATCCTGATGCAGGGTCTCTATCAAATTACCGGACATCCCTTTGCCTCCACAGATGTTGCATGACTTGCTGAGTTCCTTCAGCAGTTACTGAGCCTCCAGGCTGGTGGAACCAGTGAGAAGAGGGCATGCCAAGGATGGTGGGAATCCTTGATGATAGACATCACTTTCTCAGGGCAACGCATCATGTAAATGTTTTTGATGGTGGGGAACGTTGTGCATGTGATGGATCAGACTGAGTCCACCAGTCCCTGCCCATGCATTCCTATTCATTGGAATTGTAGTGCCAGGCATGATGCAACCAGTCAAGATCATTGCTGCAATACATCTGTTGGTTTGTTAGGGTATTCAATGACATCTCTTTAAATTATTAAGAAAGTAAAGGTGCTGGTGTACGTTATTTGTGATCACATCAATGTGCCGGGTCCAAGATGGGTCTGAGATGTTAATGATCAAGAACTTGAAGCTGCTAACTCTCCATTGCTGACCCACCAATAAAAATTCATGCAATGTCTCCCGACTTCCCTTTCTGAAGGCGATGTTTAGTTCCTTGGCCGAGACAACATTGAGCGAGAAGTTGTTGTTATAGCACCACTCAACCAGGAAGTCTATCTCTCTCCTGACTTATCACCACCAATGGTTCAGCCAACAACAGTCTGTTGTTGGCCAATTTCTAGATGGTATTAGAGCTCTGCTTAGCCATACAGAGTTGGTTGCAAAGAGAGTAGGATGGGGGGCTTGAGCTGTGCCTGTTGATGGTCAGTTAGGAGAAAATGTTGTTACTGATCCTTACCGATTTATATTTGCCAATGTGGAAGTCAAAGATTGCAATTGCAAAACAGGGTACTGTTAATTTATTTTTTACGGTAGAGAGACCTAGATTTTGGCACATTGTGATGACGGGATGGTTGTGTTGAACTCTGAGTTATTCTGATATTTATAATAATTTCTGATAACTTTGGCCATGTCTTGGTAGGACGGTTCGGTGAACTTTTGTAACCTTGTTAGCGGCAGAAACTTGGCGACTCTTGTGCACTGCCTGGGTGAGATTTCACCAGGTTGTATTCAAAACAAAGCATTTCACTGTACCTATGGGCATAAAGTATCTTTGAAGTGTTACTTAATTGTTATTGCTACTTTTATTTGGGTGGTGGAACAATTTGAAGCACCAACAAGTCTGTCAGAAGACAGCAGGTGAAAAGGATAGCTCATGGATGACCACATATTGTGCAGGGGATGCATGCCTAGGTTGGACCCAAATGAAAAGCTTCCCTTTGGAAAGCTGATTGTCATTGTCTCCTGAAGGATATGCTGTCTCTAGGATCAAGTGAACATGCACAATGGACTCTCCCATTCTACTGTGTAGGATATTAGATGCATTTATGTACTGTAGAACATACTGCATTGCACTCTCAGAAATAAAGTGCATTGACCTTGGCAATCTACTGGTGACAGCTCCAGGATTTGCAATACCCTCTCAGGATTTGTACACATACTACACTCGGGGTCCCAGAGCTCCAGCCAGCAGCACCTCTGAATGGAAACAGCTGCCTCTCCATCTATATCCAGCTGGCCTCTGATCACTAAAACAAGGTTACTCAACTTTGCACAAGGTATTCAGGTAGCTGTAATAATGTATTTATCCTTGTCATTCGGAGGCAAGAACAAAATGGGAGTATTTTCTCATTAGCTAAAGGCTTGCTTCAAGTACCCATCATGAAAAGAAATCTACCTATAGGCTAAATGCACTCAATCACATGGTTCTTTAAACTCAGCTGCACAGTTTCTTTGGAGACTTTTCAGCCTAATAGACCATCTACATGATGGACACAATGTGTGTGTAATAACCATCCTCTGATACACTGGCACCATACTTGGAAGACAAAATTAGCTCAGAAGTTAATCTTTTAGAGATACAGATGAATGGCTGATACTTAAGGTAGTCATAGTGCTGGAGTATCTCAGTGGGTTATGCAGCATCTCTGGAGAGAGAGGACAGGTGATGTTAGATGGTGATAGATGATGCCAATGGAGATTGGAGGAACCTATGAGGTAATCTTCCCATTCCCCTTATTTAAGGAATATTTGATGGATATTATGCCTGAAATCCAGAACTATGATGTCACCTGACAAAGACATATCTTCTTATAACTACATTTTGTCATATACTGAGTTTGAATCCAGACCATGCACTTGATCATTTTATTCCACCGGATCTGATGATGGCAAACACAGAAGTGGGACTTTTGAGAAGGTTAAATAGAATATATTGCTCAGATGTTGAATAACCTCTTTTGAAGTGAAAAGTAAACTCCATTAATTGATGATGTGTTTGATTTTTTTTATTCCAGTTATTATGAAATTCAAAGCAAAACCAGATGCTTATTGGTGGAAAATTCCCCACATTTCTCTCTTTCTCCGAGTCAAATTGGTTTGCTTGCGTTCCAAGGATATTATTTGACCTCAAGTCTACAAACGTAATCTTTCCTGCAACTGATAGCTCAGTTTCCTTTTGGAGGTCACATTATTTTAGTGTTCTTTCATACTGGAATGAACATCAATGATAATTTGAAATATAAGTCTCTCAGGTTTCGCTTTACACTGACAAAGCAGTCGTGGGGCTACGTTCTCCAGCCTCTCATGGCACGAGCATGAAATGTTCAGCAGAAGCTTATCGGAAATCATAGGAGCGTGAAATCAATGGCTTGAAAATGATGAGCAGCTTACTTGCTGTATTGCTATAAGCTTTCTGCTAAATGGCAAGAACTGTTGGAAAACTTCTCCATATTTGGAATGCAGCTGGAATCCAAAGTTCGGATTGAAGCTGACTAAAGTTAAGCAGAGTGAGATTTTTAGCAAGAAGAGCTGTTGGCTCCCATCACTTCATTTTGGGATTATCATCATCAGCAATCACCCAAAATCGAGCATGATTGTCCTCCTGATGTGTCCTCTCCATGGGTCTAGATGTGGCTGAAGAGGCCGATCCTGGAGCAACAGGCAGTTCCTCCGAGTGGACATATGTGCGTGACATCTTTTAACATGGGAGACTGGTGCACGAATACCCACCATGCAGTCCATAACAGATACAGCCCCATGTCCAACGGCATGACCTCCACGACAGTTGGGAGACACTCCCTGCAGCTGCCTTCTTCCACCTTCTCGGCTGCCTTCCATCTACTGGCCAGCCGCCACCTCCGCCTCTTTTATTGCTGGGCTGTGTTTTTTCATGACACTCCCCGTCAACCTGCCTGCCAGGAGCATAGCATAGCGTCAGACGTTTTAACTCTCAGGATCTTAGGCATGCTTCTCCATCCATTCACAACAATTGAGGATGAATTTATTCTGATCAGATGTCTCAGGAAGTAAATGTGCTGATGCTCTTTACTTTGATCGCCACATCAGTGTGAAGGGACCAGGCTATATTGAAGGTGATAGGATGCCTAGGAACCTGTAGATGCTGATATTATGTTCTATTTAATTTTAAAATAGATCATTTATCCTTCATTTGAGTTAGAATTCTTCAATGTCATTGCCTTAATCATTGTCACAAATTGCTGATGACTGACTTGACTATTACTCCTTACCAAACATAGAACATGGAACAGCACAGCAAAGGAACATGTCCAATCTCCTCTGCCTGAATGTGATCCATATCCCTCCATTCCCTGCATATCCATGTGCCTATCTACCAGCCTATTAACACCTCTCTCATATCTGCATTCATCACCATATTGGGCAGCACGTTCCAGGCATCCATCAGTTCTTGTGTAAAATAAAATGCTCAACATCTCCTTTAAACTTTCCCCCTCTCATGTTAAAACTATGGCTTTTAATCTTTTGACGTTTCCACCCTGAAAAAAAGTGTTCTGACTGTCCACTCTACCTATGCCTCTGATAATTGTATTTACATAGATCAGGTATCCACTAAACTGATGCTCTAGAGAAAACAATCCAAGTTTGTCCAAACTCTCCGTTTACCAAATATCCTTACATACATAGGCAGTATTCTGGTAAATCGTTTCTGCATCCTTTCCAAAGTCTTCCTGTAATGGGACAATCAGAACAGAACACAGTATTCCAAATGTAGCCTAACCAAAGGTTTATAAAGCTGCAACATGACTTCCTAATTCTTATACTCAATGGCATTTCAAAACTGTTGAATAGAATTTTACCTTCACTTGGTCGAACTAAATGTGCTGTATGATACCATCATGACTTTGTACCCTTCCTCAAGATTTTTTTCCATTGTCGACATTTAACATTCCTTTATTAATTATTAAAAACCTTATAAATTTGCTCCGTTTTTGTCTCTTCTTCGCTGAAAAATGACTTTTGTTCTGCAGTATAAATCATGGTAGGTTGACATTAAACTTTGGTGACATTGCAAAATTGTCACTAGTGAAACAGCTGTTCACATCATTCCAAGCGATTGGAAGGACTTTTGCAAAGATAAAACAAAGATAAAACTGTAAGACTTTGAGAACTTTCCAGCCTGCAGGTTCATTTCTTCTGTGACATTCAAGGGTTGTGGACTTTGTAGGTTGTCCATTCTTAGGTGCCCTTGGGAAGATGTTGGTGAGCTGCCTTGTTGAACTATTGCAGTCCCTGAGATGTAGATACACCCAGAAAAGCTGTTTGAGAGAGAAGCTTTAGGATATTGTCCCAGCTATAGTGAAGGAACATCAATATATTTGCAAGTCATATGATGTGTGACTTGGAGGCAACTTCCATGTGGTGGGATTCCCATGGTTTTGCTGCCCTTGTTTTCGAACTGATATAGGTCATAGGTTTAGATGTAGATGCAAGGAACTGCAGATGCTGGTTTACAAAAAAAGTCACAAAGTGCTGGAGTAACTCAGTGGGTCAGGCAGCATCGTTGGTCCTTGCTTTGAAAGATGCACAAATTGCTGGTCCTTGCTATGGAAGATGGTACAAATTTCTGCAACTGGAGTAAGTGGATTGTTGTGGACAGGATGCCTATCAAGAGGCTGCTACTGTATGTCTATTGTGTCAAGCTACTCGAGTATGTTTGAACTTTAGACTTTAAACTTTAGACCTACAGCATGGAAACGGGCCCTTTGGCCCACCATATCCGCGCTGACCAATGAACACACCATAGACTAGCAATACCCTGCACACCAAGGACAATTTACAATTTTTACCAAAGTCAATTAACCTACAAACCTGTATGTCTTTTGAGTGTGTGAGAAACTGGAGCACCTGGAGAAAACCCACAGAGCCAAAGAAAGATCATACAAACTCCGTACAGACAGCACCCGATGTCAGGATCGAACCTGGGTCTCTGGCACTGAAAGGTACCAACTCTACCGCAGTGTCACTGTGCCACCCAAAGCTGAACTAAGTTGACGCTGCACTCATCCAGGGAGATGGAGAGTGTTCAATTACATTTCTGGCTTGAACCTTGTAGTTGGTGGACAGACTTTGGGGTGTTAGGAGATGTGTTACTTGTTGCAAGATTCCTAGCCTTGAGCCTGCACTTGTAACCATATTATGTATATGGCTGCTCAAGTACAGTTTATGATAATCATTAGGTTATTGATAGTGGGGGTTTCAGTGATGGTAATGCCGTGGAATGGCAGGGGTTGCGATTGGATGTCGTCTTGTTAGATATTGTCGTTGCCTGGCACTTATGTTGCATGAGTTACTTGACATTCATAGATAGATAGATATAGATAGATATGCCATTTATTGTCACTATACATGTACAGTGAAACTGAAAGCTGCTCGTACTCAGTGCATACATACAATTTTACACAAAAAACAAGAAACAGAAAAACAAAACAGAAGGGAGATGGGGGGGGGGGGAATAGGTGCACAAATTCTACGGCGCTACATACATATATACAGATGGAAGTCCTGTTGGGCGGTGTAGTCAGTGCATGTGTGGATTTGAATTTATGGTAGATATAATTCTCGGGAAGCAGCTATTCCTGAGTCTGTTTGTCCTGGATTTGATGCACCTATAGCGCCTTCCAGAGGGCAGCAGGTCGAACAGTCCAAACGCAGGATGGGAGCTGTCTTTGGTGATCTTCTTTGCCCTGCTAAGGCAGCGGGAGGTGTAGATGTCCATCAGGGAGGGGAGAGGGCAACCAATGATCCTCTGCGCTGTCCTGGTTACCCTCTGAAGCCTCTCCCTGTCTGCCATGGTGCAGCTGCCATACCATGCTGTAATGCAGTATGTCAGCAGGCTCTCGATGGACGAGCGGTAGAAGGTCAGCAGCAGGTTAGAGTCCAGGTTGTGCTTCCTGAGGACCCTCAGGAAGTGCAGCCGCTGCTGAGCCTTCTTGATGACCGCTGTCGTGTTGTCCGTCCAGGAGATGTCAGCCGCGATATGGACGCCGAGAAACCGGAAAGGTGTTGACCCTCTCCACACACTCGCCGTTAATGTGTAGGGGGACTAAGTCGGTGCTGTGCCTCCTGAAGTCGACAATGAGCTCTTTTGTTTTCCTGGTGTTCAGAGCCAGATTGTTTTCTGAGCACCAGGTTGTCAACTTCAGGACTTCCTCTCTGTAGGCTGCCTCGTCTCCCTTTGAAATAAGTCCGACCACAGTAGTGTCGTCAGCAAATTTGACGATGCGGTTGTTGTTGTGGGCCGGACTACAGTCGTAGGTGTAGAGACAGTATAAGAGGGGGCTTAGCACACAGCCCTGTGGGGAACCGGTACTCAACCTGCGAGTGGAGGAGAGGTGGGGGCCAAGTCTCACAGTCTGGGGCCGGTTTGTGAGGAAATCCTTAATCCAGGCACATGTGACAGTGGGGAGGCCGAGAGTGACCAGTTTACCAATGAGGATGTCCGGGATGATTGTGTTAAAGGCTGAACTAAAATCCACAAAGAGCATCCGGACGTAGCTCTGCCCCTGCTCCAGATGGCTCAGCACAGAGTGGAGAGCTATGGTGATGGCGTCTTCTGTGGATCTGTTTTGGCGATAAGCGAATTGGTGGGGGTCGAAGTCTGGTGGTAGATAGTCCTTGATGTGCTGGAGGACCAATCTCTCGAAGCACTTCGTGATTACCGGAGTGAGGGCAACAGGACGGTAGTCATTAAGGCTGGTGATGGGAGACTTCTTCGGCACAGGGACGATTGTGGCTGATTTTAGGCAGGACGGAATAACTGCCTGGGCCAGGGAGAGATTGAAAATTCTGGTGAAGATGGCAGTGAGCTGGTGGGCGCACGCTTTGAGCACCTTACCAGGGACTCCATCTGGGCCGGTAGCCTTCTTGTGGTTCACTGCCAGGAGCACCCGTCTGACATCGTGTTCCCCGACAGTGAGTGGGGTAGTACAGGAGCCAGGTGAGGGTGGGAACAGGGCTGTAGCAGGTGAGTGCTGCTGTTGTGATGTTTCAAAGTGGGAGAAGAAGCAATTTAGCTTTTCTGCCAGCGGCGCACTCAGGTCTTCTGACTTTGTGGCACAGCCTCTGTAGTTGGTAATGTCTTGTATGCCCCGCCATACCTCCCGTGTATTATTGCTGGACAAGTGGGACTCTATGCTCCTCTTGTGATCCGCCTTGGCCTTTTTAATACCACTTTTCAGGTCGGCTCGAGCAGCCCTGTACAGAGCTCTGTCACCTGACCTGAAGGCAGCATCGCGGGCTCTGAGGAGTGTGCGGACCTGACTGGACATCCAGGGTTTCTGGTTTGGGAAAACCCGTATGTTTTTGTCTACAGTCACATTTCCGATGCAGAACTTGATATAGTCCAGCACCGATTCTGTGAGAGTTTCCAGGTCGGTGTTCGAATATGTCCCAGTTTGTCTGGGTAAAAGCAGTCCTGTAGATTGGAGAGTGCATTTTTCAGGCCAGGTTGTAACAGATTTTATGGTGGGCCTGGCACTGCGTCTGAGGGGGGTGTAGGCTGGAGAGAGCAGGAGGGAGAGATGGTCTGACTGGCCGAGTTGGGGGAGGGGGATGGCTCTATACGCGTGCTTGATATTGGTGTAAACATGATCCAGCGTGTTCACCCCTCTAGTAGAACACTTGACATGTTGGTAGAATTTCGGCAGTACAGTCTTCAAGTTGGCCTTATTCAAGTCCCCTGCGATTATGTTGAACACCTTCGGGGTGGTCCCGCTGCTGTTCGTTAATGGTGTTCAGCAGGAGAGAGAGCGCCTTGTTTACATTGGCGTCAGGTGGAATATACACAGCCGTGACAATCACGACTGTTAGTTCTCTCGGTAGAAAAAAAGGCCGGCATCTTACAGACATGTACTCGAGGTCAGGGGAACAATGTTTGCCTATGATTGTCCCGTTGTTGCACCCATTCTCATGCACGTATATACAGAGACCCCCTCCCACTGCTCTTACCGGAGTCCATAGTCCTGTCCCCGCGGAGCAGAAAGCGACCTGCTAGCTGCATGCTAGCATCAGGTATCCCCGGGTGAAGCCAGGATTCGGTGATGATCATAACACAGCAGTCACGAACATACCGATTCCCAGCGAGTTGCACTTCCAGGTCATCCATTTTGTGAACCAGGGATCTGGCGTTGGAGAGATACAGGCTCGGTAGAGGTGGCTTGTGTGGCCGATTCCTTAGCCTTAGCAAAGCTCCAGACCTGCGGCCTCGCTTCTGCTTCCTCTCCCTCCTCCGTCTGCGCCGCCTCCTAGACCCGACAACAATCCACGGGGACCCCGGTGGTCTTGCTATGTCGCCCGGGATGTTATACTTGCGGTGGAAGGCACCCGAAACCGCAGGCTGACGCTGTACAACGATATCCCCGATATCCACGAGGTTCTGTCGGGAGTGGCTTTGTGGCACAGCCTCTGTAGTTGGTAATGTCTTGTATGCCCCGCCATCAGCCCAGGTATGGATATTGTATTAGTCTTGTTGCATTTGGTTGTGCACTGGTTCATTACCTGAGGAGTGGTGAATGGTGCTGAACATTGCACATCATCATCAATGAACGAACATCCATACTTCAGATCTTATGATTGAAGGAAGATCATTGATGAAGCAGCTGAAGATGTTTGGGCATAGGACTCTATCCCGAGGAACTCCTGCAGAGATGTCCTGTGGCTGAGCTGATCAACCACTACAATATCTTCCTTTATGCTGGTATCATTCCAACCAAGTATAGAAGTTGGGAGTCCATGTTGCAGTTGTATAAGAAATTGGTGAGGACACATTGTGTTCAGTTTTGGTCACCCTGTTAGAGGAAAGATGTTTGTAGCTGGAAAGGGTGCAGAGAAGTTTTTTTGAGGATGTTGCCAGAACTTGAAGGTAGAGGTTGCACAGTACAGAACTTTATTCCTTGGAATGCAGGAGGATGTGAGGTGATCTTATAGACGTGTATAATATCATGAGAGGAATAGATAAAGTAAATGCACCCAGAGTAGGGCAATCGTAATAGGGTAATAGGAACCTGAGGGCTAATCTTTTTACTCAAAGGGTGGTAGGTTTTTGGAATGAGCTGCCAGGGGAGGTAGTTGAGGCAGGCACTATCACAATATTTAAGAAACATTTAGACAAGTACATGGATAGGAAAGGTTTAGAGGGATAGGGGCCAAATGCAGGTAGGTGGGACTATTGTAGATGGGGCATGTTGGCCGGCATGGGCACTTAGGGTGTAAGAGCCTGTTTCCATACTCTATGACACTATGGCTTCAACCAGCAGAAGGCTTTCCCCCTGATTCCCATTGATTCCATTTAGCCAGGGCTTCATAATGCCCTCCTTGATCAAATGCTGGGTTGATATCAAGGGCAGTTGCTTTCTCTTTGCCTCTGGTTCAGCTCTTTTGCCCAGGTTTGATCCAATTTTGTAATGAGATTTGGTGCCGACTGACATTGGTGGAGCCCAAACTGGGCTAGTCGTTGCTAAGCAAGGCCTGATAGCACTAATGATTATCCCTTCCATCACTCTGCCGATGATCAAGAGTTGACTAATGAGGTTATAACTTGCCAGGTTAGATTTTTGTGGTCCCGGGCAATTTTATACATTGTTGGGCAGATGTCAATGTTGTGGCTATTGGAACAGCTTGGCCAAGGACATGCAAATGCTGGAGCAAACATATTCAGTACTAATGCCAGAACATTGTCAGGCCCCATGGCCTTTGCCATATCCAATGCTGCTAACCATTTCTTGTCAGCTAGAACAATTTAGTTTAGCATAGTTTAGAGGTACAGTGCAGAAACAGGCCCTTCCTTCCACCGAGTCTGCAACGACCAGTGATCCCCACACACTAACACTATCCTACACACACTAAGGACAATTTACATGTATACCAAGCCAATTAACCTACAACCCTGTACATCTATGGAGTGTGGAAGGAAACTGAAGAACTCAGAGAAAGCCTACGTGGTCATGGAGTGAACGTATAAACTCTGTACAGACTGCACCCGTAGTCGGGATCAAACCTGGGTCTCTGGTGCTGCAAAAGCTGTCAGGCAGCAACTCTACTGCTGCGCCACCGTGCCGCCCTAACAATGGGCGATCGGAATTGGCTGAGGACTGGTACCTATCATGTTGTGACCAATGGAGGAGGCCAAGATGGATCATCCACTCGGCACTTCCGGTTGAAGATCTCTGTGTATGTTTCAGTGTTCTCTTTTGCACCGATGTACTGGGCTTCCCCCATCGTAGAGAATGGAGATATTTGTGGAGTCTGCTGCTCCATCGTTTAGTTTAGTTTAGTTTAGTTTAGAGATACCACAAGTAAACAGGCCCTTCGGCCCACCGGATTTGCGCCGACCAGCAAAACTATCCTACACCCACGATGGATGATTTTTACATTTACCAAGCCAATTAACCTACAAACCTGTACGTCTTTGGATTGTGGGAGAAAACCGAAGATCTTGGAGAAAACCCACGCAGGCCACGGGGAGAACATACAACCTCCGTAAAGACAGCACCCGTAGTAAGACAGCAACTCTACCGCTGTGTCACCGTGACTGCCCTGTGTTGTTTAATAGTTCATCAGCATTCACGACTGGATGTTAATCATACCGCACACTGGTTTTCATGGACCTGCACCATCCAGCATTTCCTAGAGATACATTTTTTGCTGAACCATTCCATGCTTCTTATATTACATGATAGTATAACCTATAATTTCAGCTGATAGTGTCAGCTATCAGCTGTTTATAATAGCAGATATGATAGCATAGTCCAGACTCTGGTAATGTGCATGTCATTACCTAAGCTAGACTGTAGAGGAATCAAATGATTTGTATCTCTTGCACTGCTTTCCAAAACAGGACCAGCAACACAACAATAATAATTATTACTGCATTAATTTATATTGTTATTATTTGTATTAATATTAGCATACAATTATGTGTCAATAGTGGTTTTAGTAAAAATGTTACATATTTGGATACAAATAGTTCTGAATGGCCTAAAAGAAAATGTTCATGTTCCTTTGTCATAGGAGCAGAATTAGGCCATTCGGCCCATCGAGTCCACTCCACCATTCAATCATGGCTGATCTATCTTTCCCTCAACCTCATTCTCCTGCCTTCTCCCCATAAACTTGACACACTTACTAATCAAGAACCTGTCAATCTCTGCTTTAAAAATATCCATTGAATTGGACTTCACAGCCATCTGTAACAATGAATTTCACAGATTCACCACCATTTGACTAAAGAAATTCCTCCTCATCTCCTTCCTAAAGGTATGCCCTTTTATTCTGACAAGACTAATGCCAAAGAGCATGTTCAAAATTCACCGTGAGCTTGCTCTGATCCTTGTGACTTCCAAATGTCCAACACATCTCAAGTGCCTACCTTCTATAAATCCTTTCCCTTGCATTTCCTCAAGGTCACTATTAAGTTTACAAACTAAGACATTTTTTTGGAAGAGTTTTGCAAAGAGCATGGAGATCAGGAAAGCATCAAAGAGCCGAGGAGATCAGTCCTGTCAAGTTGCTGTTTGGCTGCCTGTTTCCCTTGTTGATACATGAGCTGAATCGCGATGTACTGGAATTAGTTTTAGACTAATGCAAGGAGTATGAGACAACACGTGATAGGATTTGAGTCTGGGCAGGGCTGTGCATTCAGAATGAAGCTCCTTTCCTCTGATTATAGACCCAAGGAAGTTGCCCTAACTCTATTGCTGCCCCCAACCAAAACCTGGAGAGCCAATGGAAAGTCAACCTGAAACCCAGTTTTCAAGGAGTTTCCATTTTTTTATTTTATTTTTATTAGAAGTACGGTAAATTACAATACTACACAACACATATATCTTAATACATTTTTTGTACCGCTTCATTTTTTTTTTTGAGCTTTAAGAAAAAGATAGAAGTAAGGAAAGTAAAGAAAGTGCGCAAGAGTCGTGAAGTGCAAGAGTGTTGGGAAAAGAAAGCCCTTAGAAAAGAAGTTAGAGAAGGAAGTAAAGTGAGAAAATAGACCCTAGAAAAGAAAGGGTCAGAAAATTTCCTCAGTGATTATAATAGTCGGGACAAACTGGGATAGATTCAGATTCAGATTCAGATTCAATTTTAATTGTCATTGTCAGTGTACAGTACAGAGACAACGAAATGCATTTAGCATCTCCCTTGAAGAGCGAATAGCAAACGATTGAATAAAAAAATAAATAATAGTGTCCAGGGGGTGATTGGCAGTCACGTCGAGGTACGTTGTTTATTAGGTCTGACAGCCGCTGCTAAGAGGAATCTCATCTCCTCGACCTAATGGTTCAAACGGATTTGAGACCTGTAGCGCCTCCCGGATGGTAGGGGGTAAACAGTCCATGGTTGGGGTATAGCAGCTTTTTTTGGCGATTATTAGCCCCTCCGCAATACAGCGCTTCTTTGGAAAGACTTTAGTGGAGGGTTACGTTCCGCTATTCCAAAGGTGATCCATTTGGTTTTTTTTACCACCCTCTTTATTTTGATTCCGGTTTGGAAACAGATCAAATATTTCATACCCGAACTTTGATTTTTGTACAGTTGGTAAAAGATGCTCTCGGTAGTGCAGCGGTAGGCATTTATCACCAGGATCTGAGGAGACAGATGGACCTTTTATTTAGTTTCCTTTTTGAATAAGAGAATCTGGTGAGCCTTCTTGATCAGAGTAGAGGTATGTGGTACCAAGAGAGGTCATCGAAGATTTTGACCTGTAGGAACCTGAAGCCCAGCTCTCGTTTGACCTTTTTATCCCTAATTAATGTGGAATGGGGGTCTGCGTCCATCTGTGGACTTTCTAAGTTTACAATGATATTATTGGTACGATATTGGAGTTAGCTGAATCCGCCTTTGGCTTCATTGCTTCATCCTCCCTAAGTCGGAAGGCATATTATGATAGTCTTTTGTGTATTTTTTCAGATAATCACGAATTTGAAGATATTTAAAATATTGGTTATTGCAATACTTTCAGATGTAGTTAGTGAAATGTAGTAGGTGTGCAGTCAGATCTGAAGAGGGAGGAGTAGTTTTGGGGGCTCAGCACTTTCCCATTGTAGGAACGCCGGTCTTCAGGGTGATGGTTTAAAGAGGGATTATTGACTATTGTCTATTAGAACAGATAGGGGTCTGTTTTTAGAAATTCCAGTATTTGTTTGCAGAGGGAATTGTCGTTATGCCCAGGGATTACCGAGTTATGGTGATCATTTTGATTCAAATTTATGGTGTTGAATGGTCTGCTCCTATATTACTCGGGGAGCAGTCCATTTTTTCATAAGTGTCTCTGTTGTCAAGCCTGGGAGAGGGCAGAATTGAAGTGCAGTTGAGATGGCATATTTTTACTATTGTTCTGCGGTAGGCAAACTGATAGGGATCCAGGGTGCGCTAGAAAGGACAGCTTTTCAAGGAGTTTCCAAGTGTTTCATCCAGACTTAGTAAAAGCCAAAAGTCATTTTACCTCTTGCCTTTCAGTCTGTGCTGACTCTCTCTTTTGGCACCCCACGATGGAGGTCAGCTGAAGGCAAGTGGGGACAACTGCTTTGGCAAGTGACAGGTTGAAGATGTCAGTCCAGACGCAGGGATCAGCTGAGCAGCACAAAGTGCTGGAGTAATTCGTGGGTCGGGGAGCAACTGTGAAGGGCCAGCAGACATTGTTTGCATTCAGGACCTTTCCTCAGTGATTACGTACACGTCGTAGGGGGTGACTGGGATAGAGGAGGCAGAACAAAGCCTAGCAAGTGATAGGTAGATACAGATGGGGGGGGTATGGAGATTGATTGGGCAATGGGTAAAGTAAGTCGCAAAAGAGAGAAATGAAAAAAAGACAAACGGGTATCAGATAAGGAGAGAAGAGGAATTAAATGTAAAGCCAGGGAGAGAGATGTAGATGGCAGGGGACACTTGGGAGAGGGGAAGGGGGCAGAGGGTCAGGATAATGAATAGAAATGGGTGTGCACTGGAGGAAATAGTGAGGGAGAAGGGGGGATGTTTCTTAAAAATGGCGAATTCAATGTTCATACTGTTGGATTATAAAATATGACTATGACTATGAATATGAGTTGCTGTTCCTTCAGTTTGCAAGTGGCCTCACTCAGGCAATGGAGGCCCAGAACAGAAAGATCAGTATGAGAATGTGAAGGGGAGTTAAAATGGTTTGCAAACAAGAGATCCAGCGGGCCCTGGCAGTGAGTGCGTGCATTCGCAGAAATGGTTGCCTAGTCGATGTTTAGTCTTGCCGACGCAAAGAAGACCACATTGGGAATACTGAAAACAAGGTTTAAAGAGGTGCACTTGAAACTATGTCTCAACTGGTAGGATCTCTGGATGGAAATGAGGAAGGGGGTATGAGGACAGGTTTTACATCTCCTGTAGTTGAAGGAGAAAGTACGTGGGCAGATTTTGGGTTGCCTGGGAGGGGATGAGTGAACCAAGGAGTTGTGGAGGGAGTGGTCACTGCAGGAAGTGAAATTACATGGGGAAGGGAAGATGTGACTGGTGGTGGGAGCACATTGAAGGTGGTGAAAATGTCAGGGAACGATGTGTTAGATGCGTAGGTTGGCGAGGTGAAAGGTGAGAACTTGGGAAACTCTATCCATGTTCCTTCTGGTGGGAGGATTATTGAGAACAAAACTGCTAGACACAAAGGTGACATGGACGAGGGATCCATCTACTACAGCAGAGGGAAACCATGTTTATTGAAGAAAGAGAACATTTCTGATATCCTAAAATGTAAAGCTTATTTTGAGAACAGAACTGCTTGAGAAATTGAGTAAGGGATGTGTCCTTGCTAAATGTTATGTAGGAGGAGTTTAATCAAGGTATTTGTGGAGTTAATGGATTTGTAGGTGATGTCAATAGATAGTCTGTCCACTGTGATGGAGACAGAGAGATGGGGGGTGAGGGCGGGGACGGGGGGGGGCGGCAAAATGCATCAGAGACAGTCCAAGAGATTTTGAGGCAGGATGGATACGGATCCTGTTCTTCTTATAGAAACATTAAAATGTTTGACTTACCGGTAATCTCAGAATGATTTGCAAATTTACGTCTTGGCAATTAGGGAAATAATTAATTGCCCATTGATGGTCAACCTGAGAAATGTGTGCAAATGGAATAACTTGAGACGTCTCCTTCAAAAGAGAATGAAGGGTGTTCCTCATTTGTATGTTATTCAATGTGCATATGGGGTCATAATGATAATAATTTCCCTAAAGGACAGTGGGAAACCATTTGTGTTTCCATAACTATCCTTGAGACTTTAGTTCCCAGATAGCCCATCACAGCATCAATCGGCCTCCCGACAAGCCCAACCAACAAGCCCGACCGACAGACCATGAGTGATCCCGAGTTTAAAACAAATCAAACTCGTGGTAAGATACAAGATACAAGATACAAGATACATTTAATTGTCATTTGGACTCCTTGAGGTCCAAACGAAATGCCGTTTCTGCAGCCATACATTACAAACACATAGACCCAAGACACAACATAATTTACATAAACATCCATCACATCGCTGTGATGGAAGGCCAAATAAACTTATCTCTCCACTGCACTCTCCCCCACCCCCATGTCAGAGTCAAAGTCAAAGCCCCCGGCTGGCGATGGTGATTGTCCCGCGGCCATTAAAGCCACGCCGGGTGATGCGAGGTCGCACACCGGGTTCTTGATGTTAGAGCCCCCGGCGTGCGCTCGCAGAGTCCCGCGGCCATTCCAAGCCGCGCGGGGCAGAGATGTAGGCCCCGCTCCAGGAGCTCTTCGACCCCGCAACTCGGGCGGGGGAAGTCGCCGTTGCGAGAGCCCTGAAATGCGGTCTCCCTCCAGGGACCCGCGGGCTCCCGGTGCCGCCCGTCCACAGACCTGCCGTTGGAGCCTCCGACTCTCCGGTCGGGCCGCAGCAGCAGCAGCAGCAGCAGCAGCAGCAGCGCTCCTCCACCGCTCCACCCGCTCCGGACTCGGCCAGCCCCGCGACGGTGATGGTGAGTCGTAGCACCAGAGTCCCTGGTCTCTTCCTGTTGGAGGCCGCTCCTCGTTGTGGCCCCAACGACAACGGAAACCCGACGAGAAAAGGTTGGGTCTCCCATGCAGGAATCACGTAGAATTAACGTAGCGGGAACGTCGGAACTGGTGGACGTAACTTAACGCTATTGGTAGGCACTTTGTAGTCATACATTTGAAGTTTGTAGTCATGCATTATATTTCTGCATATTATGTTTAAGGTTTAATTCTACTGTGTAGAAACATAGAAAATAGTTGCAGGAGTAGGCCATTCGGGCTTTTGAGCCAGCACCGCCATTCAATATGATTATGGCTGATCATTTAAAATCAGTACCCTGTTCCAGCTTTCTCCCCCTTTCCCTTGATTCCATTAGCCCTAAGGCCTAAATCTAACTCTTGCTTGAAAACAACCAGAGAATTGACCTCCACTGCCTACTGTGGCAGAAAATTCCACAGATTCACAACTCTCTGCGTGAAAAAACTCTTCCTCATCTCAATCCTAAATGACTTACTTTTTATTCTTAAACTGTGACCCACCTGGTTCTGGTCTCCCCCAACTTCAGGAACAATTTTTGTGCATCTAGCCTGTACAATCCCTTAAGAATTTTATATGTTTATGTGTTTATTTAAATTTAGTGAGTTTTAAATTTACGATACGATCCGATCCGATACGATAACATTTTATTCAACCCCAGAGGGAAATTGGTTTGTCAACACTCACAACCCAACAAGGTACGTGAAAAGTTGAAATTAAAGGTGAAAACGAAAAGAGAAAGACAAGCGACTGTTGGCTGGCTGCCATGTGTTCAGCATCTTCACCGGAACGAACGAACAAACAAACACAGACTTATCCCCTGGGCAGAAGATTCTATACAAGAGTGTTCCCCCTCTCCTCCCCCACACCGGGTCCCCCTTTGTTCTCCCACCGTCCCTCACGGAAGTCCCCCCATGCCAGGTCCCCATTGTCTTCCCCTCACCCCCCTCATGCAGATCGACCCCTGATCACGGTCACTGGAACAAAGTAACAGATAAACCAACGAACACAGACTTGTCCCATGGGCAGACTTATCCCCATTTTCATCGCGATTATGAAGGTTGGAGTGCAAAATACACATACTTCCAATGGGAAGTTCACTGGAGAACATCTCAGTAGATGTGATGTGTGTATGCTCCTACCAAAAACACGTGATATAATGAAATGGGTCATTATTATTCAATTGATGTTCAATTACTGTCCATGTGCAAAGGGGAATGTACTTCACAATCTCTTTCACTGCTATTTATATGGGTTGAGTATTCCACTAGAATAACAGAGAAGAAAAATATAATTTTAAATATGTAAAACACCTTAGGCTAATATAATCAACTGTAATTTGTAACCATGATAAGTGGAGATGCCATTGACAGTTAAGATTATGTTTAACCAGCTTTAGGAAGTTAACTTTTAACTTAAGTGCCCTACTTGTAATATTGTCAGTATTGGCAAGGATGTGTGTGGAATAGTTTTATGAATAAAAAAATTAAAATAAACCATTCTCTTTGTTCAATCATTTTTATGTCAAGATAATCTTGCTGATTTTCAGTGAATATTTCTTCTAACAGCCAGAAACATGAATGGCAACATTCTAAAAAAACATAGAAATCAAGTCCTGCCATTTTAATAGCTATTTTCTTAATTTTATACCTGTAAATTCATGTGGACATCAATGAAAAATAAAGAGGACATTTCTGTTCTCCTAATTTTCTGCCACACTGAAGGCAAGAGGTCAGTGGAAATTTCAGTGAAAAGAACTAAACATCCATCTTCAAAGATCTGTACTAACCCTGTGGATTATGAAATCTGGTTGATTTTTACTAATGTTGCTCGGTAAGTATAAATTGGAATTTTTCTATGAAATGTATATTATAAACTTTGTTTATTTTCATTAACTAATTCATGTAGCGTTGTAGTTTATAAAGTCATGTGCTTATCAAGAGTTTCCCTAGATTCTCAAAGAGAAACTGGGAATCTAGCAGGTACGGTCCAGTGGGAATTTGCAGATTGGACATTGCTTGTTGAAAGTGGGGTTGCCACTAATGAATAAAGGGGAGAGCACATGTTTTAGAAGAAGGAATCTGAAATGAGGAACATGATCTTTTATCACCTAAAAGACATAATGTGTTTGAATTAGTTTCACAGTATTGAGACTCGTATGTTCTTTTGAGCATTTGTCTTAAGTGTAAATAAATCTAGTTGCCATTTAACTATATAATGATATTTCAATAACTGAAGTAATCACGGGCTAAGCCGAGGTTGTATAGAAGTTCACACAATAGTCTTTTTAGGATACTGCAATTGGTACTCACAAGGCAGTCTTCTCCTATTTATGAAAACCAAATGCAAATTTTGTGACAGCTTTCTAAATTGTGTAAGTACTGTTCAGACTACAGGGGTAACCGCTGAGCTTCCAGTTCTTTAATTCTTCATCTCGTTCCCACTGACCTTCCATGTACAGTTTATCCCTGCATTACAGAGGGGCTGCAAACCTAGAAACTGTCCATAGTGTGACTTAAAGTTGCTTTATTTTTTATCAGAAATTCCATATACTCAAATTATTTTGTGGTGATCTGTGAATTTCCAATAACTGAACTGTGGTAATATTGAAATACACTGTGTGCACCACTCTTTGTGAGAAATGTCCCCCACATATCCTCTACAACTTTTATTCCTTATACTAACTCCATGTCCCCTGGGTCAATTCTCCTCTGTTTAGGTGGAAAGTTGACCTGCATATTCTATCTTTACCCATCATAATTTTAGCTAGTGCAATCATGTCCAGGAATAGTAAACCTGGCCACTTTTGCCTCTCCTCATAACTGAAATGTTCCATCCCAGGCAACATCCTGGTAAATCTCTTCTTCACTCTCTCCAGAGCCATCAAATCTTTCCTATATTGAGATGACGAGAACAGAACATGGTATATTAGTTGAGGTCTAACTAATCTATATTATTAAAACTCTTTTGTTTGTGTGTGTGTCTCATCTGGGCACAATCTGGTTAATTCCTATTTTCTTCCAAACGCTAAGCCACAGCCTTCCCATTTTCACACATTCTACTCGCATTTTTCTCATCGAGGCGATAAACATCTTCCCATCCCATTCTCACCTATATTTCCAAACTTTTTAATCATTTAAAGTTTTAAAAACAGCCCGAAAACATTAATTTCGGAAAAAAACCTAGAGTGACGTCACAATGCACTCGCAAGGCAGGACAGGACACCCGACGCTCGCATGGCAGCAGATGCTGGCGCCCGATGCCCGGTGGGGAGGGTGGTGCTGGAGCTGGAGTGAAGGCCGTGACCAGGGCTGAAAAAGAAGCCGCCACTGGAACCAAGGCGAGCCTGGGTCCGTGGTCAGGGACGAGCCTGGAAATGAAGTCGTAGCCTGCACTATAGCCCAGGCGGCGGCTGAGCTGATGGCTCAAGTCTACAGTCAGGGCCGGGCTAAGTACGAGAACCAGGCCGTGTTCCAGGCACTGGCGCTGCTCTACGACCTGGGTAGGTTGTGGGGCAGGGAATGGGAGTGAGGGGAGGAGGATGAGGGAAATGAGGAAGTGGGAGAGGGGTGGGGAGTGGAGTAGTTGAGGGAGATGGGGGGGGGGGATGAAGGGGGGAGATGGAGATGGGTGGAGGTGCACCCTCCCTATTTACCCTCACTCCCACACTCTCTACCCCCTCCCTCTCTACCCTCCCTCCCCCCACTCTACTCCCTCCCTCTCCTTCACTGTACCACCCTCCCGCCCTCTGCCCCATCCCTCTCTCTCTCTACCCCTCTCCCTCCCTCGCCCTCTCCCTCTCTACCCTCCCCCCCACTCTACCCCCTCCCTCTCTACCACCCTTCCCTCTGCACCACCCCTCCCTCTCTACCCACCTCCCTCTCTAGGGTTTGAAGAGGGAGGGTGAAGAGGAGGAGGAAGGAGTGCTGGGGAATGAGGTGAAATGTGCCGTGCCTACGCAGTTGGGGGCTATTCATGAGTGGTGCAATATTGCATTGGGGGAACGGCTTGCATTGGTGGAACGGGTGAGTGGTGGAATGTTGCGTTGGGGGAGCAGACCCAACGGATCTGCAGTTGGTCTAGTGATTTATAAAGTTATAGTGTAACCTCCTTGTTCTTGTATTCAGTGCTCTGAATAATAAAAGCTAGTATCCATACATAACCACGTTATTCACATACAATGTTACCTTCAAGGATCTTTGGACCTGTATACCAAGATCCCGGTGTTCCTTAATTCTCCCTAGGACTTGTCATTACTATTCCCAAAATGCCATTCCTCACATATATTAAGATTAATCTCCATCTGCTGTTTCTCAGCCCTTTCAACACTACATCAATAATACCCGGTAGCCTAAAATTAGCCTCCATACCGTCAACAACCTCACTAATCTTTGTCTCATCAACTTACTGACCATGTCTCCCACATCCACATCCAAAGCCATATCCTACAAATAGCACGAGTCGCAGCACCGATCCCTGTGGAACACCATTAGTTGCAGGCATCCAATAACATAAATTGTCTTCTACTCTCACCCTCTGTTTGCTGTTTAATCCAGCTTTGAATCCAATTTGCACTTGATACCCTTGATGTTAAACTTTTGAACGCATCTTCCATGTGGGACCTTGTCAAATCCTTACTGAAGTCTATGTAAACGACATCAACTACACTGCCCTTATTGATACTCTTTGTTACCACCTGAAAATAAATTAAATCAGCTTGGCCCTTCTTCAGTGCAAGAGTATCCTAAGAGGAATATTAGTTTCAGTTTAGCTTATTGTCACGTGTGCAAGCTTTTGTTGCATGCTATCCAATCAACAGAAAGACAATACATGATTACAATCGAGCCATTACAGTATAGATACATAATAAGGGAATAACGTTTAGTGCAAGGTTAAGCCAACAAATTCCAATCAAGGATAGTCCAAGGGTCACCAATGAGGTAGATAGTAGTTCAGGATTGCTATCTGGTTGTGATGGGATGAAGGAATATGGTGGAATATAAAGTTAGATTGCTTAAGGACTGATATTAATTATGTTCCTAAAAAAGAGTAGTAAATCTTAATTGGCAAAGATAATCATCCTGATTTTGATGATCAATGCCATGGTGCAAAATAGAACAATTCCCATTTACCCATATATAACCAAAGCTATGGGGATTATCTAGCTACAAAGAACAACAGGAAAGGGAAGGTAAGTTCGTTTCTGGAAACCTTTTAGTTGTGTTTTGAACTGGTGTTTTTAAACCTGTTTTTTTTTTTTAAGGTTTTTATTCCTTATTTCATGTTTAAGTTTCTCAATGTCAGAGACTTGCAGAATAAATTAACAACCCTGACAGCTTTGCTGGCATGTAAGTTGGGATGTGGCATCGCTGTCTTCCAGCACATCTATGAGTCTGGGGAATCCTCCCATGCATCGTTTGAGTGTATTGAGGCCAGGCTGCCAGACTCCAGGATCTTTGAGGCACCAAGATAACACTCCATGTGGAAGATGTGGGTGCCCGATGACTACAGGCAGCAATTGTGGGTAGCCTGCTCTCTCTCTCATTGATTTGTTTAATAGCACTGTGTCTGTTTTACTTATCAGAATGTTTTTCCGAAGCAGTATATCTTTACTGAAAATGCTGTGTTTCCATGGAAACGCTGGACAATTTGTGTCAGGCATGTAAACGTGCCACATTGCATAAATTGAAATTGTGACTTCCGAACAATACCACTCCATCATGTCGGTGGAAGTAGAGCAGCAAAAATGCAAAACATATTCGAGAACTGACTTCCCATGGATCTGATTTTGAGCATTTCAAGAGCAAAGGTAGAAAGGAGAACCCACCAAGATTCAAACCTATGTTATTCTTTTACCAGATTTTACTTGGGGATCTGATGGGGGAATTGTTTCACTTGGATGGTGGCTGGAGACTGAAATATGCTGCCCAGTGAGGTGGTAGAAATGGATACTCAACATTTTAAAAGGATTTGTATAAAGACTTGCATCACCAAGGCATAGAAAGGCATAATTGACCCATTACAAGTAAATGACAAGGGTGCAAATTGGTTCAATGGGTGGCATGGCATGGCAGGTCGAAGAGTCTGTTTTTTTGTTGTACAACTCTATAACTCTATGTCTCTTTAAATTCACCAAATTTAATTTAACCCATAAGTAGCAAATTGACTCTCTCCAGCACCAGTGCATTGTGACTGCAGTGTGTACCATCTGCAAAATGCTCCACAGCAGCTCTCTGGGGGCTTCCCCGACAACTTCCCCCAATCTATCACCTTCAAGGTACAAGGCCAGCAGGCATATTGAAACACTACCACCTGTAACTAACCCTCCAAATCACACGTCATCCTGATCTGGAGATATAATTCTGCGACACAGCATGATAACATCAGCAGGACCAGAGTGGTTCAAGGAAGAGCTAATTTAGGATAGAGAATGAATGTTTTCTTTCACATATTCTTCAAATAACTATAAATAGTTATGAAGTAAGGATGGAGCACTGGAGTTTCCTTGTAGTACAGTATTGTACTTCAGATATACAAATTAATACATGTATTATTAAGTTTGTATATGTACTTCTATGTTTATGATAAAGTGCAGATATAAGTGCACACCATGGTGTGATTTGTGATTTTAAAGTAACAGTTTGCTGGATTTTCAGACATGGATTACGACATAGAGCGAAAAGCACAACTGAAGTTTTGCTTTACAGGTTTCTCCAGTTGTTCAGTGAGTAATACTGAGCATTGACCAAGCTAAAGGTCTGTGGTCCAATCTGATGTCAGTGTAGCTGGCCAGAACAATAACAAAGGACATGGGGCTAAAACAGACATTGAATCCAGGATTGTGGAATTTGAGAA
Source organism: Leucoraja erinaceus (assembly GCF_028641065.1). Lineage (NCBI taxonomy): Eukaryota > Metazoa > Chordata > Chondrichthyes > Rajiformes > Rajidae > Leucoraja > Leucoraja erinaceus. Next base: position 61,071,257 of record NC_073379.1, read on the forward strand.
TGGCAAGTGATAGCATCAGCCAGAGAGTCAAATGTGAAACTTAGACTTGGTTGTGGTAAGATTGACAGTCACGTAGCATATTGACCACAGGGAAACTGACCATTCCAATAATGTGATGATTGGCGACCAGATCTATGGATGTTAATGCCAACTGGATTATATAAGATAGTAAATAGAACACAGAACATAGCACAGTACAGCACAGGTACAGGCTCTTCAGCCCACAATGTTTGTGCCAAACATGATGCCAAGTTAACCTGATTTCATCTGTCTGTACATGTTCCATATCCCTCTAGTCCCTGCACTTCCATGTGCCTATCCAAAAGCCTATTAAATGCAACCATCGCACCTGTCTCCACACCAATCCTGGCAATATGATCCAAATCCCCTCTAATCTCAGTGTAAAAAAACTTGCACTGCACATCCCATTAAACATTCACCCTCTAGCATTTACCTTATAGATATGCCCCATAGTGTTAGACATTTCCAACCTGGAAAAAAAAGTTGCTATCTACCCTATCTATGCCTCTCATAATTTCATATGATTCTATCAAGTCTCACCAGCCTAATAGTGCTTCAACCACCCTTCAACCTCTGAAGTTACAGAGAAAATAACTCAAGTCTATTCAACCTCTTCCTGCAGCAGAATCCAGGCAGTATTCTGGTAAACCTCCTCAGCATCCTCTCCCACTATACTCCAAATGTGTCCTAGCCAAGTCCTATAGAGCTGTGGCCATGCTATTCAGTGAAAAGGGAAGGACTTGGGTGAAAATATTTTTTAACCATTGCTTAAATCTTCGCATTTTAATTATTTCCCAAATGTGCCACTATATTCCTAAATTTCTGGCTAGCCTGCCTAATGACTTCATGTTTTATGATCCATTGATTATAGAATTTGTGACTTACGTGACAAGGTGCTCAAGGAATAATATGAAATTGTGGTAATATTGCTTGACGGCTAGTTGTTACTGTAAAAACCTGATAAAATGTTTATGGTATATTGAGCTTACAAAAAGTGCAATAAAAATTTGGACATCTAAAATGAATGGGGATAAAGAACTATGGAAAACACCGAGAGGGCATTAAGAGTAGTTTGTGAATTATTCTAGCACAGAGTAATACAAAAACACAATGTGCTGAATGGTCTACCTCTGATGTGTAAATGCTTATGTTTATAACTTGCAAAATCGGAGCCATTGATATTTAGAACCGGCTACGGTTAGTGTGTGAGAGTTTAGGGCTGGCAGACAATATGTTTCCCAAGAGAATCCCTTTTTAATAAAAAAAATGAATAACTGTAACATTCCAAAGAAAAACAGATGCCTCTAAGTAGTCATTTTACTTCCAGTAATGAGAAAATATTTGACATGCCCCTACTGTGCTCAATGACTTACAGAAACTTCATTGGTTCAAAATAGCAAAATCCATATATTTACAGCTTTTGGCAGAGAATCAGGATTCACTAGGTTGCTTTACGTGATTAATTATGTTAACTGTAACAGAAAAGGAAATAAGCTTCGCACCATGAGGTCTCTTTATCACGGTGTCCTGGTGAGAATAAAACTATAATTGCTTTCTCAACGACAGAAATGTGATGCTGATGAGTATGAAAAACAATCTTCCTACCACCCTTCCTCCATGTTTGTATTCCATTGGGCAAAAAAATCCCATGAACAATTTAAACAGCTCATGCAAGTGCAGCAGTCTCTGCATATAACTTGTCAAGTTAATTTATGAGTATAATTGCCACTGTTGTTAGGTTACAAAGTACAAAGTGATTGAGCTCTAAAACATTATAGCGACTCATTTTTTTATGTGACACGAAGAGTATTCAGATATAACATTCATTTCAAGTTGAAGAATTGGTTCAGTCCCCGCATTCCTAAGAGTCAGCAAAACCAAACGATCTAAACAATAGAGGTGATGACAAGGACTGATGATTCTTCATCAGTGTCCTTCAGAATTGGCACTGAACATCAATTAAATCCCGCACTATTTAATTGTCATTGATCGAAAGGTCAATCTGATTAAAAAGGTTGTGTAATCTGAATTAGTTATTTGGATTGAAGAACCTTGTTTTGGAGCTCCCAGCTAAAACCTAACATTGAACTGAGGCTTGATCCGTTGAAAGACTAATGGGCCAGTCCCAATTGGCGATTTTTAGGCAACTATCGGCAACAACCTACGTCATCCAGGCGACAAACTACAACAGCACCTACGTCAGGAGAAGTCAAGCTACGCTCATTGGCGTCAAACCCACTGTTGCCGAAGTTTTTTCACCATGTTGAAAATTTAGCGCCGACCAGGAAGACTATACAACTTTTTGCGCGACTGAGGAGACTATTTCCAGCGACCACCGGCAAACATGTGGCAACAAACTAGTCGCCCGTAGTTGCTTAAAAAATCGGGACAGGCTCATAAGGGTGAATCCAGGGGGGTGATTGGAACTGTCAGGGGGTGAAAATATTTAAAGCGGGGGGGAGGGGGGGGGGGAAAGGGGGGGGGGGGGGGGAGGGGGGGGAGGGGGGGGGGAAAGGGGGGGGGGGAGGGGGGGGTGGAGGGGGGAGGAGGGGGGGGAAGGGGGGGAGAAGGGGGGGAGAGGGGTTGGAGAGGGGGGAGGGAGGGGGGACAGGGGGGAGGAGGGGGGCACTCACAGAGGGGGGAGAGAGGGGGGGGGAACGGGAGGACGGGGGGCAGGAAGGGGGGGAACGAGAGGGGGGGGAGAGGGGGGACATTTTTTTATGATTGGAGGGGGAAGATGGGGGGACATTGGATGGGGGGGAGGGGGGAACTATTATTCTGGGGGGGGAGGGGGATTGGAGGGTTTTTTTAGTGGGAGAGGGGTGAGAAGTGGGGGGGATGGGATTTCATGTGAGAGGGGGGGGCTATTCACTGGGAAACGAGATTTTCATTTTGCATGGGGGGGAGGGTTGGGAGGGGGAGAGGGAGAGATGAGGGGGGGAGATGGGGGAGATGGGGGGGGGGGGGAGGGGGGAGGAGAGGGGGAGAGAGAGGGGGGGAGAGTGGGGTGGAGAGGGGGGGAGGGGGGGGGGGGAGGGGGGAGGGGAGGGGAGAGGGGGGGGAGGGGGGGGAGGGGGGGGGGGGGGGGGGAGAAGGGGGGGAAGAAGGGGGGGGATAAAGGGGGGGAATAAGGGGGGGGAGGCTAAGGGGGGGGATAAAGGGGGGGAGGTAAAGGGGGGAAGATAAGGGGGGATAAGGGGGGGGAGATAAGGGGGGGAGATAAGGGTGGGGGATAAGGGGGGGGATATAAGGGGGGGGATAAGGGGGACGGAGAGAGACACTTTTAAGAAGCCAGACAACTTTTAATAAGCCAGAGATACACAGCTGCGAAGTTCGGTGGGCATTTAACAAGAGCAGTCAGATATCCTTGGTTCTGAAAACTCGTGCTTACGTTTTTTTCCTCCAATGAGCCAACAAAAATGCCCGGTCAGCAATGAACTAAAACTACCTACGACTACCTCGACTACCCATAACTACATGATGACCCCACTACAACTGCACCTACGACTACAGGATTATCGATTTTCTCCATGGCGACCAATTTTTCAACATGTTGTGGCGGCCATACTGAGGCCACGACTAGTTCCCAAATTGCGGGAACTTCTCGCGACCATGAAGGAGAATCACCAGAGACCAGCAGCGAACATGTGGCGACCATGTGGCGATCATGAGGCGAGTCTCCGGCACTCACATAAAAAGTCGCCTAAGTGCGACAGGCCCTTAAGGCAGGCACAGGTTATTGATAGGGGACGATCAGCCATGATCACAATGAATGGCGGTGCTGGCTCAAAGGGCCGAATGGCCTCCTCCTGCACCAATTTTCTATGTTTCTATGTTTCTAAACCACATTTGCATTCTGCATGTGGAGGAAAGAACTGCAGATGCTGGTTTAAATCGAAGATAGACACAAAATGCTGGAGTAACTCAGCGGGACAGGCAGCATCTCTGGAGGAAGGAATGTGCGACATTTCGGGTCGAGACCCTTCTTCAGACTAATGCCGGGGGAGTGGGCTGTACAAAGATAAAATTTAGTCGGAGACAGTAAGACTGGTGGGAGAACTGGGAAGGGGGGGAGGGGGGGGGGGGGGGGGGGGGGGGGGGGGGGGGGGAGAGAGGGAAAAGCAAGGACTACTTGAAGTTAGAGAAGTCAATGTTCATACTGCTGGGGTGTAAGCTACCCAAGCAAAATATGAGGTGCTGTTCCTCCAATTTGCGCTGGGCCTCACTCTGACAATGGAGGAGGCCCAGGACAGAAAGGTCAGTGTTGGAATGGGAGGGTGAGTTAAAGTGTTGAGCAACCGGGAGATGGACAATAGACAATTGACATTAGGTGCAAGAGTAGGTAATTTGGCCCTTACTTTAATTGACTGATGAACAAGGACCTCCAGATCCCGTTGTCCTTCCACTTTCCTCAACTTGACACCATTTAGATAATAATCTGCCTTCATGTTTTTGCTACCAGGTAGGTTTAGGCGGACTGAGCAGAGGTGTTCGGCGAAAAGATCGCCGAGCCTGCGCTTGGTTTCGCCAATATACAGGAGTCCAAATCCAAAACAGCGGATACAGTAGATGAGGTTGGAGGAGGTTTGGAGTTTGCATGCAGTTCTGATCATCCCTTTATAGGAAGGATGTGGAGGCTTTACATGTTGCCAGAGACCTGGGTTTGGTCAGCGGGGGTGTTGCGAGTCGGCTGCCCTGCCAGCAGCGTGTTCGTTATTTAGAATGTTTTTAGAATGTTTATGTTTTTTTGGTGTGTCTAAATGTTAGTTTAGATGTCTCTTGGTGTGTCTTGTGTGGGGTTGGTGGTGGGGGGGGGGGGGGGGGGGAAAAGGGGGGGGACCGCTTTCGGTCGCCTCCTCGACGGAGAGGCGACTTTTTCCATGTCGCCTCCCTCGCAGCCTAACAGCATGGATTGGGGCGGCTTTTCCCGTAGTCGGGCCCAGAGCTTCAGCAGCAGGCACAGCGTGAACTTTTCCATTGTGGAGCGGGTGAACCCTTGCCGAGGAACACCAGAGTAGCTGCTTACAGTGTAGCTGCTGCTGGCGCCGACGATGGCTGCCACGGTGTACGGCCCACATGTTTAATCAATAACGTTTTATTATTAATGTTTAATGTTTTATGTATCATTCTTAACTGTCACTGTATGTCATGTTGTCACTTGCGGCTGGAGCACCAAGGCAAATTCCTTGGAAGTGAATACTTGGCCAATAAACTTATTCATTCATTCATTCAGAGAGGAGTGCTCCGATCATTGGCCTGGTGACTTTGACATCATGGGGCTGTGGTTTGCGGAGCTTCTGGCCATGGGCATGGTGTGGACTTACCATCCGGAGTCTGGGATCCCTTGCCAGGGATCACCAGAGAAGAGTTCCGACCGCTGGCCTGCAGCCTATAACATCCTGAAGCCACCGTCGATTTGGGCACTCCAAGCCGCGGAGTGTGTTTGACCATCCCGACGTCGGAGGTTTGATCATCCCGACGAGAGGGCCTGTACATCAGGCCATCCCTAGTGGCGACTACGGAGGGTTTATGGCCCCGACCACAGATGAACAAAGGAGGAGGACTGACTGAACTTTATTGCCTTCCACCACAGTGAAGAATGCTGTGGTGGGTGATGGTGTTAAATTCTATTGTGTATTGTGTGTTCTTTTTAAGTGCATCGCTGCTGGAAAATTCATTTCACTGCACATTCGGGTGCATGTGACGAATACAATTGACTTTGACTTTGATCCTAACTACGAGTGCTGGCTGTACGTAGTTTGTACATTCTCCCTGTGACCACATGCTTTTTCTCCAGGTGCTCCGGTTTCCTCCACGTTCCAAAGACATGCAAGTTAGTAGGTTAATTGGATTCTGTAAATTGTCCTTAGTGTGTAGAATAGAACTTGCATATGTTGTAATCGTTGGTCGGTGTGGATATGGTGGGCCAAAAGGCCTGTTTCCCCTATCTCTAAAGTCAAAAGCCTCACTCTGGCAATGATGGAGGCCAGGCAGAGAGGTCAGTATGAACGTGGGAAGGGTAGGTATGTTGCAAAACTTACCTTCAGTGGCGCTGTAGTTCTGCCACTGGCCGTGTGCGTGACTTTGGCGCCTTTGAGAGGGGGGCGGGTTTAAAATGCCGTTTTCTCCAGCCTGTTGAAATCGATCTTTGTCAGGCTGTTTAGCTGCTGAAGAAAAATCGCTCCGACATCCGTTTTATCAAGTTTTTTAAAAACAGCGCTGGATAATTTAATAGCAGGAGTAAAATAAAAATCGTCTTCTAAAGCCGTCAACGCCGACAACGGGACAGATCTCACGTACGAGACAAAACAAGGTAATCATTTATCATTGCTTCTTAGTCTGCCTTTGATCAAAATTTCACGTTGCGAAAAGGTGATTTAGGCCCCCTACAAACCGGCAGTGTTTTTGCTGCCGATATGGGGTTTAAATTCACCGCAAACTGCAACGTTCCAATCGATCGCGTTCCACAATATCTCACTCGCAAGATGATTAAAATGGCCATTAATTTATGGGAATTAAACACTAAATTCCCTCCATTTGGCCTATAAATTCATGACAATGAGATTTATAAATCATGATATATTGTGAATTCTTGTGTGAATATTATTTGGACACTTAGGCTATTTTCAATGTTAACCTTTTCTTAAGAAATGGATAGATGTTTAGATCTGTTAATTGAATTTTGTAATTAGCTACAATTAGGTAACTAACTAATAATATGCTTTAATTTCAGGTCATCCAAGTACGATTGTTTCATATTTGTTTCAGAATGCTTCAATCTATAATAACTGAAAATTTCAGCGAGTTCTCTTAATTTTTAAGAAAGTTATGGGCTTTTGACTGTCCTCGATCACAGCTTTTGTGTTAAGTCAATGGAAAGTCAATAGGAAACAAGATACTAATTTCCGAGTATGAAAATGGCCATAACATTTTTAATACTGAAGATATGAAAGTGAATTAGGTGTCAAATTAAACATATTTTTATGCTATATGTGATGGGATAAATTGCAGACTTGATTTTTAAAATCTCAAAATTTTGTAACGTTGCTAGGAAGGGGAGTTAAAATAATTAGCAACCGGGAGATCCAGCAGGCCTTGGAGCACTGAGTTTATGTGTTTGACAAAACGATCTCCGAGTCTACAGGCCCAACCAAGATTTTAGGTACTGCTGACTTACTCTAGCACTTTGCGACTTTTTTTGTAAACCAGCATCTGCAGTTACTTGTATCTCTTTCTTACAGGGAGCGGTAGGACAGACTTGGATTGTTTTCTCCAGAACACCAGAGGTTGAGAGGAGACCTCATAGAAGTGTAAAATATTATGAGAGACATAGATAGGGTGGACAGACAGAACCATTTTCCCAATGTGGAAAAAAAATCAAATACGAGAGGGCATAGCTTGCCGATGAGAAGTGAAAAGTTTAAAGGAGATGCGCAGGCCAAGATTTTTACACAGAGGGTGATGAGTATCTGGAACTCGCTGCCAGGGATGGTGGTGGATGCAGGTACAATAGTAATATTTAATTGATTTTCAGATAGGCATATGGATATGTATGGTATTTAAGGATATGGATTAACCACAGGCATATAAGAGTTGGTCTTGGCATCATGTTTGGCACAGGCATTGTGGACTGAAGGGCCTGTCCTGTGCTTTACTGTTCTAAATTATTGTACTATGACACAGGTGGTTTACTCTTGCTCCTATTTTCTTGAGTGCTTATGCACAGGGCAAAGGAATAGCATTTGGCGTGAGCAGATTGTGAATTTATCCTTGCTGGAAAATTCTCCTGGCCATTGCGTTAGAACAGCGTTGGACCTAAATCAGATATTGTGGCACCAGTCACCATTGGAATCTGTCACTTGTTGTTGAAACCAAAAGCTGTCATTGGGTGAGTTAGCAAGAAGAAGGATTTTATTGAGTTTTGGAACTCTACAAAGCAAAGTGGGTTTAGCAAGATGAACAGGTGTTAATCTAAGCCCAGCAGGCTTGTGCCTGTTGTTGGCACATTCTTCAGGTATTAATGTCTAATTTTCCTATATCTCGAAAATGCCAACATGTCTTGAAGGGCTTTCGGATGAATATGTTACTGGGTTTTTTATGACCGTGAGTTGACGTTTAGCAAACTCTATGAAAGGGTAAAGTTCACACAGATTTTTCGACTCAAAGCCAGCAGCAGAAGTTGACCTACAGCATCAGTAAACCAGGTGCAACAGCAGAAAAATAACACCCGTAGCAAATGCTTTGCCACTGTCGGGCTTCACTGTGATACGGGAATTTTGCCCGAACAGACTGTGACCATAGTGCTGTGGCCATGGCGCTATATTTAAAGCCCATAGCGGTGTGGCCGGTAGCGCTATATTTAGAACACATAGGACTTCAGCCGACAGCTCTGTGTTTAAATTCCCACGCGTTAAGCCGACGAGAGAGAGAGAGAGAGAGAGAGAGGTGTGCTGCTGTAAAGGACCCCGCGCACACCAAGACAAGTATTGTTTTTGTTCTCTCTCTTGCCAATAAAACTGATTTGCAACTAAAAAGATGAGTGAGCCTTTTTCTGTTCTGCTAGTCAGATCCTTGAACCTGTTTCCTTGAAACAATCACCAATATAAAATAGGGGCAGATTAACTCCTTTCGAGCACTGAATGTCCTTTCGAACTTTCACATTTGTTAACTGCCAAATATGATATTAGAGGGCAGAGAGGATAATTGGCTCCAGATGGAGGTAAGCAGCAAAGTGGAGAAGAATGCTGATAAGTAAAGAAGAGAGTGATAGAGAGCTAGGAGTACAAGCAGGATAAAGGGGAGAGGTGTGTTGATGAGAGGCTGAAATTGTGCACCAACTTCAGTTTATCAAGCAATGAAGAAAATGATGAACACAAGACATTTTGCATATTAATCTATCTATTATTTGATTCAAAAGCAGTAAAATTATTGTAATGATATAATACTCCACCTATTCTGCGAGTTTCTCATCAACTCAGTTCAATTTTCTATTTACACTCACTACATAACTGCAGTTTATGGAAACCCATCTGAGATCAATTTAATTTATCAGAAGCAGCGTGTGCATAAATTGAAATTAGTTTAAAGTTGATAAAAACTTGCAGTGCCTCCCTTGAAATGTTTATTATTATTAATAGGCTAAGGGGAAGGTTGAGCCAATTTTAAATGGAAATTAGTGGATAATCTATGTGGCTGTGGGAGCAGAATGGGAGGGTGAGGTGACGGGGACAAATGTGGAAGGTTGCAATTCATGAAAGAGAAGGCATAGGCAAACAAGGCAGGGAGAGAATTGTAGTGGAAAAGGAAAAAAAGTGATGTGTTGGAATCAGGAAAAAAAACTGAATGGAGAAAACAGAAAAAAAATGGAAGGTGTGGGAAAAAAAGTAGACACGCCAATTTGAGTTTATTATCGTATGCACAAGTACACGAGGTACAGGTGCAATAAAATCCTGCTTGTAGCAGCATCACAGGTCCATAGAAAACACACATAAATATAAATTATATATTTTTTACATAATTTAGAGTGAAAAGGAAATGGTAATGCAAAAAAAAAAACCTTAATACAAAACACGTGAAAACGAGAACATGGTAATTCAAGAGGTGGCTGGTAGTGTTCTGTTGCCGAGTAGGGTTATGATTGTGCAGGGCAGTTCAAAAACTTGATATTTTAGGAAATAAGTTGTTCCTTAACCTGGCGACGTGGGACTTCAGTTAATCATAGGCTGCATGGATTTATTTTGCATCTACAGCACAGGAACAAACCATTCAGTGCAGGGAAAGACACAAAATGCTAGAGTATCTCAGCAGGTCAGGCAACATCCATGGAGAACATAGACAGGTGATGTTTCAGCTTAGAACCCTTCTTCAGATTGATCCTTCAGACAGTCTAATTCACCCATGTTTGAATTTCACGTTAAGCTCCTGCCATCCTGTTACATCTAGCACTATCTGCATATCCTTCTTTTCCCTTTCTTTTCATCCACATCTAGCTTCCCTTTAAAAGCCTCGCTATTTTTAACCCCTGCTCCTCCACATTCTAGGTAACCTCTGGATAAAGGGTTTTCAATTTGTTGTTGAATTTAATAATTACTACCTTATAATTACTGTAAATGATTTAACAGACACAGGTCTGGAGTTTAAATCATCTTTAATCATAACATATAGTAGAGCGGTACAGTAGGTTGTTAGTTCATCGCTACTGCTTACATGACTACTTAATGTAGGAAATGGGTGTTAATATAAAGTGTACAGTAAGGTGGAGTTAGTGATGCTACACTACTCTGATTGGTTCACATGCAATAAGTAATCTACAATTACCACCCCTGTTTTTGGACTAAATATAATTTATCTACACTTGTCCTATGAAACACCTATTTCATTTTGAAGTCATCTTTTGGGCTAACCTTTAATTTTCTAGCAATGGCAGCAATAGAAAGTGGTGGGAAATGATATGAATTAGAAGGATAAAGGAGAGGATAGGGGCAAAATTTAGGATAGTAAAATTACATCAATGGGAACAAATGACAAACATTATCGTGTGAGGTGGGGAACAAGCGGTGATGATGATTTGTCCTGCCTTCAACACCTCTCTGCTGAGACCAAACTTTCGGAGATGACTGGTTCTATTTCTGGAGTGACAACATTCAAACCTCATGGGTCAGCCATTTTCCATGTTGGACACACATACAGTTTGCTGTATTAATCTCTGCGCCTATCTCTTTTAAAGCATTGCTAAGAGAAATTAAATCATGTGGCTCTAAAGAGTACCTGTTGTGGTTACACTTCCATCCCAGCCAATTGATAATGGCACCACTTGATCTAGATACCAATTTTAAATGTGGAAACATGAACTGCAGATGCTGAAATCTTCAGCAAACCACAAAGTGTTAAAGGAACTCAGCAGGTCTGGCAGTATCTATGGAAGGAATGGTTTAAAGAAGGGTCCCAACCCTGGATGTCACCAGTCCATTCCCTCCACATATGCTGCCTGATCCGCTGAGTTCATCCAGCATTTAGCTTTGGCTCATTTTACGTAAATGTGGTCTGAATCAACGAATACCAGGTTGACCCACAGAAATCAATTCAGGCTGGTCCTCTTTAATGTACACCTCACCCCATTCTTTATGGCTCTTGTCCAAGTTTATTTCTACCCACCTCTCAGCAGAGCTCCAGCCCTTAATTATCCAAACCACATAACCCAAAACAACCTTTCCACCATTGGTCCTTAACCAATATTTTGATTGCTGGACAATCTTGACCTGAATTGCTGTTCTTTAACCCCTCCTCTTTCTCGCATTCATCCTCTACGCACCACTCTTCGCCCGATGCACTCCTACTCCTCGTCCCCAACTTACCGCCTACTGCTCTACAACAGTTGATTACAGGTCCCACCATCAACTTGTTTTCCCTCCGTACACCACACACCACCTGCAGGCTCACTCCCCCATGGTCTCCCCACCGATCCATAATCCGGCACTAGCTCTAAAATTATCCAATTATTTGATCCCCCACACAGAGTGTGAAAAGAAGAGAGGGGACCTCATTGAAACATACTGAATAGTGAAAGGCTTGGATAGAGTGGACGTGGAGAGGATGTTTCCACTAACGGGAGAGTCTAGGAGTAGAGGTCATAGCCTCAGATTTAAAGGACGTTCTTTTAGGAAGGAGATGAGGAGAAATTTATTTAGTCAGAGGGTGGTGAATCTGTGAAATTATTTCCCACAGAAGGCTGTGGAGGCCAAGTCAGTGGTTACTTTTTAAGGCAGATATAGATAGATTCTTGATTACTACAGGTGTCAGAGATTATGGGAAGAAGACAGGAGAATGGGCTAAGGAGGGAGAGATAGATCAGCCATGATTGATTGGTGGAGTAGACTTGATGGGCCGAATGGCTTAATTCTTTTCCAAACACATGACACAATCTCCAGAGATGCTCTCTGATTACAGCACTTGGTGTCTTCTTTCATGAAAAGAAGAGATAGGACTTCTGTATGAGACCAATTAAGTATGAGTTAATGCCTTAGGTGCTACTGAATTATCAAATAGCAGGCCTGTAGCCAAAATGTGGGTGAATTACAGAGCAACTGATTTATGAGCCTCTGAAAGCACCCGTGGATTTCTAGCCATTTTCTTCTCTATTGCATCAAACTTTGTTGTAATTTTAATGACATCAATCAAATCACTTCCTCGGCCTCTAGTTGCTCAGCCCTCACTGGCAGGTTTACGAGTTCATTTCTGCAATCAATCTCATTTTTAATTCCTTCATTATTACTTTAGCAACTAACATTACATAACTTTAAACACTAAAAGGCTCTATCACCGCCTACACATGGTCATTAATGGTGCCATTGTCAAAAAATTAATATTTTAATACTGTTTTCTCCTAAATGTGTTAACTTTATCCGTGATAATATATGATCTTATAACCATTACAGAGACTTGTTTGCAAGAAGTCTTAGATTTGTACCTGAATATTGAAGGGTACTTAGGAAGGATGGGAAACTAGAAGAAGGTGGATGAGTGGTTTTCTTCATGTGTGTTCGTATTAGCACAAAAGAGATTATTATCTAACTTCAGGAATTCGGGATATACCAGCAGTTTAACGATAAACATAAGGAATAATAAAGCCTAGATATAACTTCTACAAGTAGTGTACAAGGCCCCTAACAGTAACTGCAGAGTAGAAAGAAATAATGGGAGCTTTTCAAATGGATATGCCTTTTATGCCTTTTATGATGTGGTGGTGTGGAACGGAGGGAATTAATTTTAACCAATATATTGAATGAAAAATTTGATTGTGCAAAAGTAACCTGGGTGAGGTATATGTGGAGTCTTTTCAATGTATGATCCTAAAACAGCCATCTGGAGTCAACAGGAGAGTGTGTTACACTAGATCTGGTATTATGTGATGAGATGTGATTAATAATTACCCCATTGTGAAGGTTCCCCTCGGTAGTAACAGTCATAAAAGGATGGAATTTTTATGCTCCGTTTCAGGGATGAAAAAGGGGCCAAAACTAGTAAATTAAACTGAATATTAAAAGGGCAATTATGTGGGAAAATGCAATTAAGAGGGGATGAATGCAGAGCGAATGGCAAATTAGGTTAAAGGACGTGGCAAATTAGGTTAAGAACAGATCATGCAGAACAGATGCATTCCAAAGAGAACAGAAACATCCTAGAGGAGGACCCACTATTAGTGGTTAATTGAACATAAGTTAAAGTTAATATAAATCTACAAAGGAAAACAAATTATTTTACAAAAACACTTGATGTCAAAAAATGGGACAGAATATTAAAAAGCGATAGGGTCGCCAAGGAGGGTGGAAATGAAGTATGAAAAAAACAACTGGCAAGAACTATTTGAAAATGTAAACAGAAAGTGGATATATAAGAGGAAATAACAAGGTGAATATTGGTCCTATAAAAAGTGGGTCTGGAGAAGTAATAATGGAAAACAAGGAGGTCAAAGATGAATTCAACAGGCATTTTGCATCAGTCTTCTCAATGGAGATATCCCAGTAATGGGTGTAAATAAGGAATTGGAAGGGAAGAACCCGGGAGGTCTACTGAGAAGATCTTAGGAGATTGGTCTAAGTCTTTAATTGTCATGGATTTCATTCTAGGGTCTCAAAAAAAAAGGTTAGTAAACTACTTGATCCGTTGATTTTAATCTTTCATATTTATTTGAATATGAAAGATTTATTTAAAGGTACAATTGCATTGAAAAATGGCAAATGTAACTTTTCGATTCAAAAAGTGTCAGACAGAAAGCAGGAAATGACCAGCCATTTAACTGAACACCTTTCATACAGTAAATGTTAAAAGCTACTATTAAAGGCGTTACATTACATTGCCCAGTCCATCACGGGTTCTGACCTTCCCACCATCGAAGGGATTTACAGGAACCACTGCCTCAAAAAGGCAGCCAGCATCATCAGAGACCCACACTACCTTGGCCACACACTCATTTCACCGCTATCATCAGGAAGAAGGTACAGGTGCCTGAAAACTGTAATGTCCGGGTTCAGGAACATCTTCTTCCCTACAGCCATCAGGCTATTAAAGACTACAACCTCCAATAAGCTCAGAACTGCATAGACTTGGGGGCATTGGTTTTGTCTTTTTGCACGATTATTGTCTGTTTTTAATGTTTATGTATGTGTGCGTGTGTGTACAAATATATATGTGTATGTGTGCGTGTATGTATGCGTGTGTATATATTTATGCATATAAACTTTTTTTTCTTGTTTATTATATTGTTTTAAGTGTACTATGTTTATATATTATGTTGTGCTGCTACAAGTAAGAATTTCATTGTTCCCTCTGGGACAAATGACAAAAAGCACTTGACTTGACAGTACCGTACAATGAAAAAATACATCAAGGAAAGTCAAGATAGCTATATCTATTGGAGATCTTTGAAGAAGCAATAGGTGCTGTTAATTAAGTGATATTAGTGCAAAGATTTTCAGAAGATGCCACTTCAAAGGATATTGTGAAAAATATACATTTGTAATGGAAGAGGAAACAATTTGAAATAGATGGCATAAATGAGTCTTCCAATGAGTGAAATGATATAATGAGTGATTTGTGCTGGGACCTCGTCCTTTTACATTTGTATTAATAACTTGGCTGAAGGCACCAAATGAATAATTGCTAAATTTGCTAATGGAACAAGTAAATTGGGAAGAAGACATGAGAGACTACAAAAAGATAGATGCAACTTAACCTAATGGGCAAAGTTCGGATAAATGGAGTAGAATGTAAAAACATGATAAATTATCCATTTTTAAATGAAAGAAAAGCCTGTTATCTAAACAATGAGAGATTGCAAAACTCTGAGATGCAGAGAATCTTGGTGTCTCAATACGTGAATTAAGTGAGAGGCCAAATCTGCTCAACTTTATGAGGACGTAGAGGTGTTGACAAGCTCCCTTTGTGATTGCATCAATGTGCAGGGAGAATTTCAAACTAAGGGTCACTTAAAAAAAAAATAAGGAGTCATCCATTTTTTTTTCTTTTAGAGTGTCCATGTCCTGGAAATGTTCCTCAAAGGATGGTGGAGGCCATGTCTTTACCTTTCTTTGATGGGGTTGTGTAAAATTCTTGGTAAGCAACCAGGTTAAAGGTTTGCTTGGCAGGTAGGAATGAGAAGTTGAGTTTACAATTAGTTTAGTCAGAATTTTATTAAAGGCTTAAAGGATGGAGCAGGTTTGATGGGAATCCTCCTCCTAATTTGTATGTTCATATGCTTGTATGATGACAATCAGAATATGTTTGTGCTGAGGGATGCATGCTGGCTGGCTTCCCACTGAATCTGAGTGTCACTGAGTGAGTGCATTTGCCAATCAAGATTTCTCTGAAAGATAATCCATAATCCACAAGGGCTTCCGTTTATACAATCTGCTGCTGGACTATGACCACAGGAAGGTAATTCTGTTCGCCTGTACAGGGTTCATAGACAGCTGTCAAATGCTTCTTTCCAAAAGCACCTGGTCACACATCAAGACACACTTCCAGATGGGTAGCTCAGAGGTAAATGTGACCTCTTAAATATGTGGCTGATGACACCCATGATTAACTAAGCAAATAGTCCCCGAGGAGGTCCATCGGCTTGTCAGACCTGTTACAGAATGAGCCATCAGCTTGCTGAATATGCTCTGGAGGCATCCTTTAATACCCACCAGCCAGTGTCTCCAGAATATTGGACAGAGATTGGGTTTTTGTCTGTGGGAGGAACATTGCAGTGCACAAGGTCCTTGTGTAGGAGGAAGAAGGGGTGGCAAATATGCTATTGCAATCAGGATGAGTTCTGCCATGCTAGGGATGCATACTGGCTGGCTTCCCACTGAATCTGAGTGTCACTGAGTGAGTGCATTTGCCAATCAAGATTTCTCTGAAAGATAATCCATAATCCACAAGGGCTTCCGTTTATACAATCTGCTGCTGGACTATGACCACAGGAAGGTAATTCTGTTCGCCTGTACAGGGTTCATAGACAGCTGTCAAATGCTTCTTTCCAAAAGCACCTGGTCACACATCAAGACACACTTCCAGATGGGTAGCTCAGAGGTAAATGTGACCTCTTAAATATGTGGCTGATGACACCCATGATTAACTAAGCAAATAGTCCCCAAGGAGGTCCATCGGCTTGTCAGACCTGTTACAGAATGAGCCATCAGCTTGCTGAATATGCACTGGAGGTATCCTTTAATACCCACCAGCCAGTGTCTCCAGAATATTGGACAGAGATTGGGTTTTTGTCTGTGGGAGGAACATTTGCAGTGCACAAGGTCCCTTGTGTAGGAGGAAGAAGGGGTGGCAAATATTGGCATCAGGAATTCTTCCATGATTGTGAGATGCATTCAGGCCCTATCAATCCACCCTTTTAACATTTAGTTTAGTTTAGTTTAGAGATACAGCACGGAAACAGGCCCGTCGGCCCATCGAGTCCGCACCGACCAGCGATTCCCGCACATTAACACAAGCCTACACACACTAGGGACAATTTACACTTATATGAAGCATACAAACCCAAGCCAATTAACCTACATACCTGTACGTCTTTGGAGCGTGGGAGGATACCGACGATCTCGGAGAAAACCCACGTAGTAATGGGAGAACGTACAAACACCATACAGACAGCACCCATAATCGGGATCATACCCGGGTTTGAATCCACCATCTGCTCTTGCTCATTTGAGTTACCAGATGAACGTCAAGCCAACGTTCTTACCTAAATCCACAACATATACAGTAAATGTCCTTTCCTTCTCCAATGGACATGAACGTGCTCTGGCACAGAATTCAGGTACAGAGGAACACACTCCTACTCATGACTTTTTTAGGCACCTCCGGTCATGTTTCTCATGTCACCAACAGGCTTCTTCCTGCTGTCCATAGACCAAATGGGCTGAATGGCCTCCTTTGTGTCATAGTAAGAAGTTATATGATAGAAGGTGTAAGAATGCTACAAAATCATGTTAGCAAATGGATTATTTGATTATTATCTGGTGGGTTGGAAGATGTATGTGCACACTGACAAATCTATATTACTAAAAGTCTGTTCTTGACCGCTTTTGCCCATCTGTGCTGCGATTTCCGAGAGAACGCCGCCACTTATGGCCGTCATTTTTGGCCACCTCGCTCAGAGCCCTCCTCCACCATATATGTGCCGAGGACTTTTGCCGTCTATTAAAAATGACAGAGATATTAATGTTTTTACAAAATTCCCCATTCGTTTTGCTGCCCCCGCTGGCGGTAGGG
Organism: Leucoraja erinaceus; assembly: GCF_028641065.1. Taxonomy (NCBI): domain Eukaryota; kingdom Metazoa; phylum Chordata; class Chondrichthyes; order Rajiformes; family Rajidae; genus Leucoraja; species Leucoraja erinaceus. The sequence goes on from NC_073379.1 coordinate 61,088,546, forward strand.
GGGAGGGACAATAAAACCAGGAAGTGGTGTGCCACAGTCTCTTCAAGATGGAGGAAGGCAGAGGGTCACGTTTCTCTGAGCTGTGAATAACACTGAACACATGTCTACTCAAATGTAAGTGCCCTTAGTGGTTCTAAAATGCTTGCAAAAAGTGGCTCTATTGGTTCTAAAGCTTGCAAAAAGTGTCTCTATTGGTTCTAAAGCTTGCAAAAAAAAGTCTATTGGTTCTAAAGCTTGCAAAAAAATGCCTATTGGTTCCAAAGCTTGCAAAAAATGTCTATTGGTTCTAAAGCTTGCAAAAATTGTCTCTATTGGTTCTAAAGCTTGCAAAAATGTCTATTGGTTCTAAAGCTTGCAAAAAAAAATGTCTATTGGTTCTAAAGCTTGCAATAAAATGTCTATTGGTTCTAAAGCTTGCAAAAAAAATTGGTTCTAAAGCTTGCAAAAAAGTGCCTATTGGTTCTAAAGCTTGCAAAAAAATGTATATTGGTTCTAAAGCTTGCAAAAAAATGTATATTGGTTCTAAAACTTGCAAAAAAAAGTCTATTGGTTCTAAATCTTGCAAAAAAAATGTCTATCTATATGGTTCTAAAGCTTGCAAAAAATGTCTCTTGGTTCTAAAGCTTGCAAAAAGTGTCTATTGGTTCTAAAGCTTGCAAAAAATGTCTATTGGTTCTAAAGCTTGCAAAAAGTGTCTATTGGTTCTAAAGCTTGCAAAACAATGTATATTGGTTCTAAAGCTTGCAAAAAATATTGGTTCTAATGCTTGCAAAGAATGTCTATTGGTTCTAAGGCTTGCCGAAAAAATGTCTATTGCTTCTAAAGCTTGCAAAAAATGACTATTGGTCCTAAAGCTTGCAACAAAAAGTCTATTGGCTCTAAAATGGTTCATACTAGCGTTCCAGAAAGCCCCCCCCCCCTCTCCCTCCCCCTCTCCGCTGGTTGGCTTGGCTTGGGTGTGTCTTGAAATTGAAAGGCACTACTTACTGCAAATGGTGGCTTGGGAGCTCTTCATTTGGATAGTCTGATCTGCATGTCTCACAGATCAGCTATTTTAAATGTATTACACTTCTTTGTGTGTATGATCACTTTTTAACTTTCCCCAATAGCTCAATTGACCAAATAACTTCTGCAACCTACCCCCCACCACAACCCTGCTTTCATCGTATCACTAATACTCCTGATGCAGGGTCTTAACTCCACACATAAACCATCCCTTTGCCTCCATAGATGCTGTTCAATCTGCTGAGTTCCTCCAGCAGGTTATTTTTTTGCTTCACCTGAGCCCATCCAACTCAACACTCACCCCCGCCCCTACCTTCTCTGCTCATTAAGATTAACTCGTTTCCTCTCTGTGCAATAATGATAATAATAATAATAAATTTTATTTTCGGGCGCCTTTCAAAGTCTCAAGGACACCTTACAAAAGTGAACAGAAGAGAAAAAAAACAGATAGTCAGAGAAAAATAAATAATAAAGACATCATCAATATACAAATTAGATAGAAATCGTTCCAAAGACACAAAATCAAAAAATCAAAAAACACAATGTGAAGAGGGATGGATTGCAGCTGAATTGGAGGGAGATCACTATCCTGGCCATGCTCCTCTGGAGGGTTTAAACTAGATTGGCAGGAGTAGGGTCCCAGAGCTGAAAGGAGTCTGATGAGGTTGGGGGCAAATACTGTTGTCAAAGAGAGCAAGATTAGCAGAGAGGACAGGCAGGTGTACAAAAAAAGAGAAAAAATAGCAATAGTTTGAAATACATTTATTTCAATGCTAGAGGATTAAGAGATAAGGCGAGTGATCTCAGATTTTGGATTTTGCTCAAGGAACTGGGATATTATAGCCTTAACAGAAACATAGCTAGGAGAAGGTAAGGACTAGCAGATCAATGTCCCAGGGTATAGATGCTACAGGTGTCATAGAGATACAAATGAGCAAGGAGGGAGAGAGGGAGCGGGGAATGATCATTTTATTGTATAGGACCGCATTATAGGCCTCCCAATAGTCAGCGGGAGATGGAGAAGCAAATGCGTAGGTCGACTGCAGATAGCTGTAAGAATAATAGTATTATTATTTGAAAAATTAAAAGATTTTTTTATTATTAAAAGAATAGTAATATTAGTGGGATATTTCAACTTCGCCAATGTTGACTGGATCTCTGCTAGTGTAAAGGGCTTGGAATGGATGGAATTTGTTAAATGTGTCCAAGAAAGCATCTTTAGTGATTGAAGTGTCAGTGGAGGAGCACTTTGGGATCAGTGATCATAATTGCATTAGTTTTGGAATAGTTATGGCAAAGGATAGAACTGGCCGACAAGTTATGTCGTATGGTCCCAAATAAGGGCAAGGCTGATTTTGAAGACATTAGATGGGAACGTGCAGAGGTCAATGGGGAACATCTGTTTGCAGGGATGGCTGGCAGGTGGGAGGCTTTCAAACATGAGATAGCAAGAGTAGAAGGGTGGTATATTCCCAACAGGGTGAAAGGCAAAGCTGGCAAGTTTAGGAAATGCTAGTTGACAAGAGATATTGAGGCTTTGGCCAGGAAAAAAAAAGCATATATCAGATTTAGGTAGTTCTGAACAAGGAAATCCTTCCGGGTGTCAGAAATGTAGGAGTAAACTTAGAAATACAATCAGGAAGGAAGAACAATTCTGTTATATTTGCATGCTTTAATCAAATAATATATTGAACAATGCAAAACTTAACAAACACTTCACAGATAATATGTTGTACCTGGACGCACTAGTCTTATCCCCATGTACAAAGAATGTAAGCAGTTTGGAAAGAAGGAGAAGGAGACAGGAATAATAGAGGAGCAAATATATAAAATAGACAGCTAGCAAGAGAAGCAAAAATTAAAAACAAATTATGAGAGCATTATTAGGGAAAGAATCTTTGTGCCAAAGTGCAAATAGAAATTGCTATGTTATGATGCTGCAATAAGGCCAAAACCTTTTGGCTCTCTTTAGAAACTAATTGGCAGTTAGAGTGTTCAGAATGGCTTCCACCGACACTCTAAATGCTTATTTTTAACTAAAAAATGAAGTCGCATCTTGAGGAACAAAAATCAGGCTAATTAAGAGCTGAACTGGTTGCAAAGACAGAAGATATAACCCTACAGCGACATTAATTTGTTTCAAAAGCAGCTGTTCAGATGAAAACCTTCTGCTGAGCCATTCCAAATATAATCATGAATCTCTTCTCATGAGTAATGTGATCACCAAACCCAGCAAAACCTGTAAGCTGCATATTATTTACAAACAACCGTTGCCATCTCAGAAATTCGTAGACATCCTTGCCAAGTCTACAAAGACTCTATAGCATTTACTTGCTGTTAAATAAGTTATTTACTGCGAATACCTACAAGTCAATGGCAGTCATAAGATCATAAGGGATAGGAGTAAAATTAGGCCATTTGGCCCATCAAGTCTACTTTGCCATTCAATCATGGCTGATCTATCTCTCCCTTTTGAACCCATTCTCCTGCCTTCTCCCCATAATCTCTGACACTCGACTGATCAAGTACAGGCAGTGTTTCCCTCATGAATGGCAGAACCACATCGCTATACATTTCCACCAGAGCACTGGGTTGTGTCTGAGAGGACAGACTTCACTTCATTGTGACCTTGCTAAACCCCCTTGATCTGCCATATTTCTCTTCCTGCAGCCAAGCTGATTGAATAATCTATCAAACTGAAGACAACTTTGCTTGCTGAGGTCTGTTTTGTTCCATTCAACACTGCAGAGCCATGTGAAAACTAATGTAAGGGTCATGCCAAAGGGATTGTACTAGAGATGCTCTTCTAGCTATCTCACTCCAAATAGATTTGATACTTACAGTAATACCGAATGTATTGGTCTGCATGTGTCAGAACCCAAAAGCTAATTCCCTGAAGTTTTCAACAACTCTCTAAGCCTAATATACATTTGTTAAATATCTGGGCCTGGAATCAACAGGATAAATCTATATAACCTTGCCCTTCAACAAACGTCTCATCATTCGTCCTTTTTCACTTCCATGTGCTCCTGCCACTATCACCCACTCCTGGCTGACTAGATTCTGATGCAGTGTTTCCAGAGGACAGGCATAATATTAAGAGACTTTCTCTGCTTTTTCACAGGGTCGTATATGCGTGTGCATAAATAACAACCAGCTCGGGTGGACTTTATGCACAGCAGCCAAAGGCAACCAGCTGGTACAATACAGCAAATGGTTCTCAGCTTGTGAGCCTATGCTGCTAATCTAAATAAAGAGTTGGCACTGTCTTGTTTAAACAAATACTGTGCAGGGATATATCCAGCTGCATCATCACTGAACCTCTTGCAAAAGGACATCATGCCCTTAATTTACTGAGTACCAGTTTCATAGGGTGCAGCTAGTTACTATCTTGCAGTTCCAGTGTGCATTCAATCCTGACCTCCAGTGCTACCTGTGTGAAGTTTGCATGTACTCCATGTGATAATCTGGGTTTCTTCTGAGTGCACCAGTTCTCTCCCACATCCCAAAACATGTGGGTTGATAGATTAATTAAACATTGTAATTTGCTTCTTGTTTGCAGAGAATCTACTGTATATGGAGAGGAGATGGGATAAGGGAAACAATAGACACAGGGAACATTAGTGAGGGAATGGAATTGTTCTGTGTGGATGAATGGCCACCTTCTATGTCATAGGAAATGTGGAAATGCATGAAATGCTGCCTCATATTGAATTTAGATTCATGGTGCACTTTTAAGGCTTTACTTTCCAATGAATAACCATACCTCAGTCTTGATAGCACCCAGACAATGTGTTACCTCCAATATAAGCTGGTATATCAGAAGGATAGTGAGGTGAAGAATTCAAAGCTTTTGGAAGCTCTGAATGGAAGGATGACAGCAGGCTAGAGACTGTCTACTTTTCATGAAGTGGCAAATTCAATGACAAAGTGACAAACTCCAAACCGACAGCACTGGAGATCAGGATCAAACCCCAAGTTGCTAGAGCCCAGTATTCATTATGAGCTTCTATTTGCCAGTTGATTTCATTCTCAAACCTACTCCCATCCTGACTCTCTCTCTCTCTCTCTCTTTGGACTCTGACATTGTTTCAATAAACACTACACAAGTTGTGGCAGGAATCAACAAGTTCAGACTATTAGCCTTTCCAGTTTGTATCAGAAGTGGTTAAAATGACTTTGCTTTTCTTTAATAAATGTTGCCCTACCTGCTGAGATTTTCATCATTCTGTTTTATTTCAGATTTCAATCAACTGTGGTGTTTTGTACTTCACCGTTCCAATATTTATTTTTCTCTCCCTCCTTGTCTTCATTCATCTTTTTGATATCTCCAGAAGTCATATAAGATCACAAAACCGTACCATTCGTTTTCTATTGACACTGTTAATTCATTCTCACTTGGTCTCCAACCTACCACAAGCATTGTCATTGTTCCTTCCATCCCTCCCCCTTTTGTGCATCATTTACTATGAAATGTTTTCCTACCTCTGATGAAAGATAAGCGACATGAAGCATTCTGTTTTTATCTCCACAGATGCTACATGACCGATTGAGTATTCCCTGGAATCTCTGCCTTTACTTCAAATTTCCAGTACTGCATTTTTGTGCTTGTATATGCAATACTCAGATTGTTTCACTGTCGTCCTGTGAAGTTTCACTGCGTCTATAAATCGTTATCACCTAGCCCACAGCCAACAATGGACCATTATGGGCTTCATATTTCCTTGACCATCATTACTTTCATTCATATGTTCTATATCTCTCTATTTCACTGTATATATCTCTTGTTTCCCTTTCCCCTGACTCTCAGTCTGAAGAAGCCTTGACCCGAAACGTCACCTTTTCTCCAGAGATGCTGCATGACCCGCTGAGTTACTCCAGCTTTTTGTGTCTATCTTCAATTTAAACCAGCATCTGCAGTTCCTTCCTACACACTCGGTTACCCAGTCCACAGTATAAATGTCATTAATCTAAAAAGAAGCTGCTGCTCCATATTAGAGAAAACAGTGGAAGAAATAGAACTCCGAGCCCTTAAGCTTTATTGTCTGTACGGATCAATGACTCACGTTTTCAATAACCATCTATCCCACAGAAGGTGTGTATTACATTTTCAACAATATCACACACTCAGTATTTTGCAGATAATCTGAACTAGACCTACAGCACTAAAAATTACCGTGCCGGCTGTAGTGAAAATTTACAAAGGGGTATGGCCATTTTCATCAACTTTTAAACAGCATTTGTGTACTGCTCACATACCAAAGATAAGCATAATCGCAGGGAGGGAGTTGGCAGGTGAATGCTGAAACAACTCTTGGAGTTAGAGGAGATCTTGTTTGCTGAATGGTATTGACAAAGAAGGGCATCCAGCATAAACCCTCCACTAGATTTCATCCTTAGGTGCACTGAAACTTCATCCACTGTTTTTGACTAGAAAGCCAGTTCCTGAGAGATCTATTATAAGTCTTCCTCTCCCTACTAATTCATCTTGAGATGGTGAGAGCAGAGCATATTTCTTTCTATCTCAAGGTCATCCCAGCTGACTGAGTTCATGAGGTGTCATGAGCAAAAATTCAGTCAATGTTAGGTTTGAGCAGTAAACAAGTGAAGCTGAAAAGAGAAAGTGCCCATCTTCGCGTGTATGGTCTCAGTCACACAAAGCTCACATCCAGGAGCACTAGAGGAAACCATACCCCATGATTATCAACCGATGGATCCCAAAATATCGACTGACTTTTAAATGACAGAAATTAAAAAACAAATTTAATGTTGCTGCTACAGCATTACATTGGGAATGGATATGTTTTAAATACAGCTTATGCAGTTGGAATCATGTTTTTTTTTTTGAAATATTTTAATTTGCAAAAAATATTTTTGGTTGTAGAATAAAATTTGAACCACACTCCTCTAATTTTAATATCATGCTATATAATCACTAATCACTACCAGAATAAGGGCTGCTCTTGTTTAAAGTTGACCAGTGAATTTAAAATATTTTTATTGCTGGCCTGTAACCTTGCTGAATTGGACAGACTGAGCGTGATGCCAATTCATTTCCTAATTATTATTTGTAAAGGAACATAATATCAAGGAACTTATAACCATAAGTTGGATCATCAGCTGATAAAGCCGTCCTCCTGTTAAGCAAGATGCTGTGTCAATAGGGATAGTTTGAAGAGCTGGCTCCCAAATGACTGAGATAAGATGCAGAAAAGAATGCAAAGTTTCCAAATAAAAATGGCATTTTAGCACTAAAATGCATTACCTTGAATAAGATTATTAACCAATTCACATTATATAATGCACATCGTAGTTTGATGTAGAGAATGAGATGAAGATAATTGAGTGGATTTTACACAGAGTGACAGTGATCATAGCATAGTTACAAAAATGTGCATCCGGGAAAAATCACTCAGCAAGATAAGAAAAAGAGAAACGTTGACAATGAATGTCAGGTTTTTCAAGCTAAGTACCAACAGGAGTACTTTTTATAAAATCTTATATCGTCCTTTGTCTCATTTGTCACAAAGCTATAGCAGTGTGTAAAGGACATGATCTCAAGAGACATGAAAACCTACAGTAGGAAAAGCATCACTATCTGTAAAGGAGTTTCTGTGTTGACAACAGAAAAATTTTGAAAAGCTTTCATTTCAGGAAAATCCTTTCAAAAATCAGTAAAATGGCTGCACACTGACAGGTATTGACAAACACACCTCACACATGGATATGAGGTTTAGAGACTATAATAAAATGCTAATTCAATTGTAGCACCTGAACAGGTACTCCAGAAAGCTGCATAATGGAGAGAACATTTATGGTTCCTACTCCTGACCTCTGTGCCATTCTTCCGAAGGGTCAGTGCATGCTGAAAAAGAGCAGGATCAGTCTTTGCTGTGATTATCTCGCCAAACCATGGGGGGTGGGGGGTAACGGTGGCGCAGTGTTAGAGTTGCTGCATCAATTGTAAATTGTCCCGTGTGTGTAAGTGTGCGGGGATCACTGGTCTGGTGGGTCGAAGGGTCTGTTTCCGCACCTATCTCTAAACTAAACTAAACTAAAACTGAAATATCGAGAAGATGGTTATACTTCAACTTCTTTATGTAATTAAAAAGAGTGAGAAGAAACCCAATGTCGTGAGTGTGCACTTACCTTCATTCTCCATTCACTGGGTGGCCCCAAATATTTTGGTTCTCCTGCAATTTCCCAGGATACATGGCTACATGGTCTAAAACCAGTTGTGCAATCATGTGACAAATATCCATTTCAGAGGTCTTTGGAAAATTGAACAGAAAATGCTTATAGTGTTGTACGTGCAAGGACTTCTGACGTATCATGAAGTGCCTTTTCTAATTACATTCCCATTAGTGGCCATTCCTTCACCTCATTGACCAATCTTTAGGTTCATCTCTCAGTGTTTTCTTTATCTCAGGATCCATAATGCTCCACTTACATCATCGTGAAGCATTTTCAAATTTAATTTCATCAGTGATATTATATGAATGGAAGCTGTGGCACTGAATGAATCAACATTGTGTTTTGTTTATTCATCCAGGGAACAGAGGCATGGCTGGTGACCTCAGTATTTTTTGCCAATCTCCAATTGACCATTAATTGAGTAGACTGGTGGTAAATGTTGATGCCAGTTTGGCATTACCGCATGGTATCACACTGGAAGTGGTGTAGAGTTCTTTCCATGAGGGGTTGAGGGGTTTTAAGGCAATCCAGTTATATCATGGTCTCCATTACTTTTACTAGTTTCCTTAACAATAATCCAAAATTATCTTATCATGAATTCAGGTTGATTTATAAAGGGATCTTTGGGTGCAAGATCATAGCTCCTAGGAAGTGGCAGCATAGGTACTGTAGATGGGGTGTTAAACAAAGAGTATGACATACGTGCCTTTATCAGTAAGGGTGTTGAGTATATTAGCCAGGACATCATGTCATCTATATTACTGAAAGTCTGATCTTGACCACTTCCTGTTGTTCTGTATATCCCCCCCCCGTTCCTCCCTTTGCGCAGGAAAAGAGGATTTTCCCATCGATGAAAAATAAAAGAGTTATTAGTGTTTTAAAAATGTTGAGATTCTCTCTCCTGAAGGCCACACTCCTTCCAGAGGGACTATAAAACCCGGAAGTGTTGAGTGCCTCAGTCAGTCTCTGCAAGATGGGGGAGCGAGAGGGTCACATCTCTAAACTGTGAGTGGTTTTATTGACTTGTCAGTGCCCTTAATGTGGTTTGACAATATAGTTTAGAAATGCTAAAGCTGCTTTGCCTTTGGTTTGGAAATGTTAAAGCTGTGTTGCCTTTGGTTTGGAAATGCTAAAGCTGTGTTGCCTTTGGTTTGGAAATGCTAAAGTTGTGTTGTCTTTGGTTTTGAAATGCTAAAGCTGTGTGGCCTTGTGTTAAAGTTGCCTTGTTTAATTAAAGTTGCCTTGCCTTCTCTATAATTAAAAGTCTAAACTTGACCACTTCCTGTTTGCGCTTTATATTGATTTTAGATAAAACGCTACCACGTACGGCTGTGATTTTTTGCACATCTTACTCAGAGTCCCATTCCACTCATCAGGTGCTGAGGATTTTTCCCATCGATGAAAAGAGTTATTAGTGTTTAAAAAATGTTGAGTTTCTCTCTCCTGTCAATCAGGCCATGAAGGCCACGCCCCTTCTGGTGGGAGAGGGGGAGGGACTATAAAGCCCAGAAGTGTGGGCGTGGCTCAGTCTCTGAAAGATGGAAGAGGGAGAGGTCACGACTTGCTGCCTAGTGGCCTTGCACCCTGCTTGAAATGGTATGAAACTGCACTTGAGGATAGAGAGGATAGACAAATTCTTTTTTTTTCTCTGGAATTTTGGAGGCTGAGGAGTGGCCTGACAGATGTTTATAACATTATGAGGCTGGAGAAGGTAAAGTGTCAGAGTATTTTTCCAGATAGTAATGTCAAATACGAGCGGGCATAGGTTTAAGGTGAGAGTGAGAAAATTTAAAGGTGTTTTATATGGCAAGTTATTTTATGCAGAGAATGATAGTTGCTTGGAACACACTGCCAGGGGAAGTAGTAGAAACAAATTGTTGCAACTTTTAAGAAACATTTAGTCAGGAACATGGGGGAGGGGAGGGTTGGATGAATGGATTACATTTCTTGTGGCAGATGGAATTCTCTGCGTACTCAAATGTCTATTGTAGACTGTAGATTGTTGACTGAAGTCCTCAACCATGTTGAGAGTGGAAATTTCTTGTTGCCCAGAACCAGTCTTTGGTTTGTCATGGTGGCTGACATGTTGCGAAGTGACGCCTGGTGGTGAGTAGTCACCCAAAGAGTCGTACCTTTTCAGGTCACCGCTGGATTTTCAACATGTAGAAAATGTTCGTCAACCTGCTGCGACTATGACGGGTGCCGGTAAGTCGCCGAAGAAATTGCGTAAGTGGGACAGGCCCTTTACACATGAAAAAACTTGCAATAGCAAGAGTTTGCAAATACAGTATAACTCAGATTTTTCAGATTTGATATGGTTTGGAGCCTGGCTCCCTGGTTTCAATCCCGCAATCTCTTTAAGCACATTAGGGCCTGTTTACATGGTTCTTTTAAACTCACCTGGATCTAGCCTCTGCCAAAGCAGGTTGAAACCTGAAATAACTAGGAAATGTGAAGCATTTGGTGAATCACTGCAACAATCAGAAAAGAAAACAGCCAGAAACAGCCTGTAGGCGGTGGATGATTCATTTGATGCACTCATTCCAGATGAAATAGGAGGTAGAAAGGAGAAGGCAATCACACAACCACTGTCCGACAGGACAGTTCCATGTTAATGGAGTGAAACAAGTCTGAGGAAATTGATATTCTATGGTATATGCTCAGAACCCAGAGAGATCAGAGCCTTATTTTGGAACCCTACATGAACCATTTTAAAATAAAAAAATAGAACTCTTTGCATCTGCTGCCACATAGAGGAAGTTGAACATTTTGCAATGGCATCACCTCCTCATTTAGTAATCTCACCTCATTGTCAACCCCTACTATTATCCTGGTCCTGACATGGCCACTCATCGCATACAATCAACACTAACACCAGCCAACCTCCAACTTAACTCATGCTCACAACCTTTCATCCTATCAATCCGTACACTCATCTGATATCCCATGCAGTGAATGGCTAATGTGCTCTGCAAGCATTGAAGACATTCCAGAGAAAATATCTATTCCCTAGATCCTTGTGTAGGTCCTACATTAAGTATTATACACCTGCCTAGATATTACCTCTTAGTATTGTCAGAAGATCATTTTGAACCTTTCCTTGTCAAATTGAGCACATGTATTTAACTCTCAATGGGTAAAATGTGTTAGATACAAACATGATTCAAGAATTTCAGAGTGTAGAATTGGAGGACATTTTGCTATTTTCTCTTTTGTTAATGGAAAACAGAAAATCAGTTCTTTAAGTTCTGCATTTTGGACTTCAGGGTTATGTTCTTGATGGACATTAATCATAAATCAGAAAAACATTTTCATTCACTTTGGTTGTGAATATAAATTCCTGCACTCTGATAAAAAAGCAGAAGATATTTTGTGCTTTCATTGCCAATAGCCAATTTATTTTTAATGAGTTTAAAATTATTACTTGGAAACGACCATACTTCATAATTATAAATAAATGGATCTTGAGGTAAAACGTACATAAAATATTGTTTATAATTAAAATATTTTGCTTGATAGATTTAGAAAGGAGTTGATTCTGCATTTCATCTCTGCCATAGACACAATACAATACTTGGCCATGTCCTGAACAACCTGCTGAAGTAGAACAGAAACTAAGTGGAACCTTTATGAAATATACATTCCCAACTGCACATGTGTTTACCTTGGGGATTCAGCAGTCAACATCTTGCAGGAATTGTTTGGCAATTGGACACAAGCGAGCAAGATAGTCACAGATGGTGTCTGCTGTAAATCAGATTTTTGATGATTTAAACAGTTGATTTAAATAGTAGAATGTGTTCCCCTCTTGGTCTGAATGAAACCAATTTTAATTTGTCATTTACTAGTTAGGTAAGCAGTCCAGCCAATCACTCTCAGTTTGAATATTGCATTTACAAAATCATAGAGCACTAAACTGGTACAACAAAGTGCATTTGGGAATATTATTAAGCGAGGAATTTTGTCATTGTTCTCTTTTTAAAAGAAAGGGTTATGTTATTGTTGATATTTCAATAATATTTATTTAACCATCAAATGTTAATTACATCTTTAGTAGATTCGCTTTCTGAAATAATTGCACCCAGCAGTGCTGAGTTGATTACTCAATGAACATTGTTAAAATTATAAAGATTTTTAAATCATTAAGAGTAAATGACTGCATCTTCGATAATATTGATTTCTGTCACACAAATAATTGGGGCTCAGTAATTCCTCCAAGCCAATTATCCTTTAGTATATATATATACACACACGCATTGTGCAAACAAATATCCAGTTTTTTAAAAGGGTACTTCTTTGCAAATGTGGGTACAAAAAAAGTATTAAAAATCATTTTAAAACCAAACATTATTTTAATCCCAACGGCATCATAAACATGGTGATGAGGGATCAATTTTCATTCTTTGTTCTTCCAGCCCTGAGCTTTGTGCTTGGATAGAACTTTTCCAGTTAATATCACCCCTGCCAATTCCCACACACACAATTTTATACACATGGTGTGTGGCAGATGGAAAATCAAACTCAAAATACTCTCAAACTCCCCATAATACCGAATTACTGAAAAAGTGTTATCATGAGGTGTTTGACGTTATCAATGTCCTTTTCATTTGTTTTGTGTAGAAAGAGATTTCCGGGACAGGCAACTTCTATTGCTTGGTTGTTTCATTGCTTATAATTGATCAATCATTCATATCTACTTCTTTTTTTTTAATCCAATGCTTACTTTTCCAAGATCTCTACTTTCTATTTTTGTTAATCCACTCAATGACATAGAAACATAGAAAAAAGGTGCAGGCATAGGCCATTCAGTCCGAGCCAGCACTGCCATTCAATACAATCATGGCTGATCAAAATCTGTACCCCATTCCTGCTTTCTCCACCTATCCCTTGATTCAGTTAACCTATATCAACTCTCTTGAAAGTTAGATATAGCTCTTAGGGCTAATGGAATCAAGGGATATGATAACAATTGCAATTATTCTGCTCTTCAGTGATTGCCCTGTCTAACATGCCTTTCTTGATTGTCTTTGTCTGAGAATTCAGTGTTGCCCTCTCACTCTTGCATTCTTTCACTCTTTCTCATTGATTCCTCTTTTAAGCCAGCTAGCCTTGATTTTTCAGTGGTATTTTTCAGAGTTATGGTCTATATGACTGTATAGACCATAACTAAGAGTGCTTTATGCCACTTTCTTATGTCCCAAGAAGCTGCCTGGACCTTTTCCAAATAATCCTCCTTTGCAAATTTGATCATTGGCTTTCCAATCTGGCACATCAATAAGACCATCAACCCAACACTCTTACTGCTGACCAATCTGAATGCTGGTATTCTACGAGGGCATTGATTTCCTTATAGTTTATTACTCAGACTGGTGTATCAGTCTGATGGCATTCCCATTCCACCTATAGTCTCACTACTGATTTAGACTCAGATTCAGATGAGTTTATTGTCCAATACACCAGGGCAAAATGAAAGTCCTTGTTTGCATGAAGCTCAGAGAGCAAACATTAAAGCCGTTAAGAACATAATATACACAATGGTGAATGCAAGAACAGCAGAATGGTACAAATATTGCATTGCAAAACAAAGTAATACAAAAAATACTGAAGTGCAATAATAGAATAACTGAGTAAGGCAGTGTTAAGAATAAGAGTACATACAGTAACAGCACCACTGGGAAGGGGGTGTGAAAGAGGAGATTGGTTCAAGAGTCTGATAGCAATGAGGAATACGCTATTCTTAAGTCCGTAACTCCTGGCTGTTAAGATCCTGTATCTTCTCCCAGAAAGTAGATGAGAGGAAAGGGAACAGCCGTTTAGCATTAAAACCTTACACCAACTTCAACATTTTCTTCTCTGTGCTGCTGATGTTTAGGCCCTGATTCCTCTTTGGTGAACAAATCCCATGGTGTACCTGTATTCCTCTATAAATTGAGTTTGCATAAAGTAATTTTGATCTGCGTGTTCAACTACAAATTGTGAAATTACAAAAAAAAAGAAAACATGAATAATAAATAAAATGTCCCTGCCGGCAGGAATAGATTTGATAACAGTTTGAGCAAGAGCCTAAAACAGAAAAAAGCAGCAGTGAATGCAAGCAGTTGCTGACATTTCCTGAGGCCCTCAAACACCAGTGGGAGCTTGTAAACCAAAGCCAGCTTATCACAACACCACAGATGCATTGCCCATGACTTCCCAATGAACCTACCATTGGATGTAAGTTTCCACTCACAATTTAAAGCTTCAGAATATTTGGCTTGGTTTTCTTATTTGCACAGAGGAAAATACTTGATCTCAAAATATTAATTCATGCTTGAAAAATGTAAAATCAGCAGACTTCTCTAATCCTACAATAACCTAATACTATAAGACTTGCACCCAACTTATATGAGAGAATATGACAGTTCACTACTAGCACAATGACAGATAGCTGCATGAATTATTACTGTGATCAGTATTTTATTATGGTTGAGGGCAGGTGGATCTACGTGACATAATATTCATAAGCAATATGACTGGGAATAGAAAGCATAGTGCCCTAGTTTATGATAAAAGACTGCAGAGGTTGATGTTTTTCTCCCCTTCTAAATACATCCCCTTTTTCTAACTATAAATATAGGGTGGCACAGTGGTAGAGCTGCTGCCTTACAGCACCAGCGACCCAGGTTTGATCCTGACTACGGGTGCCATCTATACATTCTCCCTGTGACCTTGTGGGTTTTCTCTCGATGGAATGGAATACTTTATTGTCACATGTGACTAGACACAGTGAAACTTTTTGCTTGCATGCACAATGTATACAAATAGCAGCCACTTATGGCACTGACAACGTTACAAAGCATGTCAGCTCTCATTCTGTTCTCCCCCCCCCCCCCCCCCCCCCCCCCCCCCCCCCCCCCCCCCCCCCCCCACCCCCCACCCCCCATACAGCGCTCCCTCCATGCCGGGACCTCCTTGTTCTTCCCCCCTCTGGCTGCCCTGGTTTCATCTTACATTCAAAATACGTGCAGGTTTGTAAGTTTATTAGCTTCTGTAAATTGTCCCAAGGATGTAGGGTAGAAGTAGTGTACGTTGGTCAACATGGACTTGGTGGACAAAGGGCCTGTTTTCACACCGTATCTCTTAAACTAAACAAAAAACTTAAACTAAAAACTAAATATCAAGGAAGAAAGGAAACAAAAACAGTAGAGGAAACATGATTTCAGGATTAAGCCTGCAGTCTCATCAACAACGATAGTTAATATTATGAGGTGTAAGCCACCAGATGGGAGCTTTGTTGGAAAATTAAGAAATAGAAAGAGGATTTTGTGTTCTGTTGGAGTTCTCCAACAACCCATCATCCAGCAGCTTTTCCATTTCACATACTCAGGAAAGTGGATACCCAGTCTATGTTGGTAGAGGAAAACAAGGTCTAGATGAAAAGTGCTTGCAGGCGCCCTGTCTGACATGTTCAGTGCACGCACTATAGAGCCTGGAAGAGATGTGGTGAGCAAGATCTAGAACCAGGGGAAGGAACATCAGAGATGCTGCTTCTCGTGAGGATAAATTACATATTTATTCTGCTGCAACTTACAGAAAAGAAGGCTTAATGAGGTCCAGTGTTATGCAATGTATGATGCGTACAGTCGTCTGTGGCATCAGTTATGATGTAAACTATCAACTGACATCAATTATAAACCCATTGACTCCCATAGCTATCTAGATTAACTTCTTCCCATCCTGCTTCCTGTGAAGACTCTATCAGCTACTCCCAATTCCTGTCTACACAGCATCTGCGCCCAAGATGAGGTGTTCCATACCAGGTCATCAGAGATGTCCTAATTCTTTAGGGGACGGGGATTCCCCTCTTCCATTATATATAGACCCCGACCTCGGGTGGACTATGAGGAGAACTGGATATTTTTAGTGCCTTCCCTCACAGTGAATTCTGCTGTGGGGGGACGTTTCTTGTTGATTTCTATAGTGTACTGTTCTGTGTCTTTTTTATTTTATATGGATTTATTGACATTTAATCTATTCAATTAGTTTAATTAATCTCTCTCTAAATCACTTTGGTTCAAAGTGATTTGGTTTAAAAGTGCTATATAAATAAATATTATTATTATAGATGAGGCACTCACTAGGGTCTCCTCAAAATCCTGTAGCCCCGCTCTTGCTCCCCCTCCCCCATTCGTAACAGGGACAGAGTCCCCCTTGTCCTCACCTTCCACCCCACCAGCCATTGAATACAACACATAATCCTCCAACATTTTCACCACTTCCAACACGATCCCACCACTAGCCACATCTTTCCATCTCCACCCCTTTCTTCTATCCACAGAGAACATTCCCTTTGCAACTCCCTGGTCAACTCGTCCCTTCGCACCCAAACCACCCCCTCCTCGGGTACTTTCAACTGCAACTGCAAGAGATACAACACCTGTCCCTATACCTCCCCCCTCGACTCTGTCCCCGACAGTCTTTTCAGTTGTGGCAGAGGTTCACTTGTACCTCCTCCACCCTCATCTACCGTATCCGCTGTTCCAGGTATAGACACCTGATATTGGCGAGACCAAGCGCAGGCTCAAAAAACGTTTCGCTGAACACCTCTGCTCAGTCCGCCTAAACCTACCTGAAACCTACCTAAAGGGGGAACATTTTAACTCCCCCTCCCATTCCCACACAAACCTTTCTGTAGGAACAGCACCACATATTTTGCTTGGGCAACTTATAACCCAACTGTATGAACATTGACTTCTCTAACTTCAAGTAACCCTTGCTTTCCCCCTCTCTCCATCCCCTCCCCCTTCCCAGTTCTCCAACCAGTCTTACTGTCTCCAACTACATTTTATCCCTGTTTGCTTTGTTGTTACCTATCTCCCAACTAGCAATGATCTATTCTACATGCTCCTTGATCTCCATTCCCTTTGTCCTGTTTTCATACCTTACACTTCCTTATCTATGTACCTCCCTCTCCCCTGTCATCAATCTGAAAATGTCACCCATTCCTTCTCTCCCGCTGAGTTACTCCAGCATTTTGTGTCTATCTTCGATGTACGATGCTTGGTGTCTGAAGAAGGGTCTTGGCCCAAAATGTCACCCACCCCTTTTCTCCGGAGATGCTGCCTGACCCATTGAGTTAATCCGGCACTTTGTGTCTATCTAAGATGCCTACAAGTCTTCTTCTAAAATAATACATTTCACATCTAATAAGTTACAAGCTTGTGTTTACATTATGTGAATTTGCTTGCAGGAATCTTCTGTAATGGCAACTTATGACATGAAAACCTTTAGGAATTGTTCCATCAAAGCTCATCTCTCCAGTGTCTTTCTTCTGCACCTTCATATTCAATTACAATTTGAACAATTTCAATGTACAAGCCACAAACTTCCAGCAAGTTGTTTCTGACACAGTTTAGCCAGACAGTAATAACCATGTTTCTTGATAACCCTTTTAATTTTTATCTTTGCTTATTTTCATTCCTGCCCTTTGATCCTAATTTTCCTCAGCGTTCTCCATGTGTTTTTTAGAATTGGCACACACCGATGAAATTTGTGCCTCTTTCCAGTTTTCAAAATAAACGCTAAAGAGCAAGTTGGCTGGTGAATGGAGTGAGGAAATTCAACCTGCATAGCATTGACTTGATCTGCAATCCGCCACGTTTCCCAGGAATGAGAAATCCGTTAAGTATCCGCTATGATGGTGACCTGCAGAACCCTTGTTATATAAACAAATTTCATTTAACTGGATCTCATTCCGGATCTTGCAGCCTTCTCAACACTTCCCTGCTAATCCCACTGCTCAACCATCTGCAACAAGCACAGCAGTGTACGGATTGGACTGACTTATACAATAGGGTTCTTCAGCCCAATCTTCTCACTGTTTCAGATGGCTGAGCAGTCGGATTACTGGGTAAACATTGAGAAAGCTGCAAGATCCAGTATACGATCCGTTTAAATGAAATTTGTTTAAGTAGTTTATTTTACCAATGATATTTACACACATATTTTTATTCACGCTCTCGTGGTGTTTCGGCCTGATATTTTGAATTTGCAGGACTTTAATTTCCACCTCCACTTCTTGTCTCTAAATCCTATTTCACCTTCATCATCTTGAGGTGAGTAGGAAGAGAATTCCTTGAAGACACCAGCGAGTGGCACAGAGCCATAGCTGCCTCACAATTCCAGCAACTAGGATTCACTCCTGATTTCTGGCGCTGTTTGTACATTCTCCCTGAGTTTTACTCCAGGTGCTCTGTTTTTATTCTTCATCCCAAAGAAATGAGGGTTGGCAGGTTAAATTTCCTTTGATCTATGATGAATAGTGGCAAATTGATCGGAATATGGAGAGAAATCAATGGTTCAATGGTTCTTTATTATCATGTGTACCAAGGTACAATGGAAACCTTTTTTGCATGCAGATAGGTAAGATTATTGCCATACACAAGCACAATAAGCACATAATTAAGCACAAAATTACATATATAAGCACATACGTACATATTAAGTACACAATGCATATAAACAGCCCACTGAGTCTATATGCAAGTTTTGCCAGTTATTGGCACCATTTTCATAGACCCAGCTACAGATGGCCATAGAGGCTAATTACTGTCGTCCCTCTCCTTGCTTGCCCACCATTCAGCATTTGGAATGCCTTCTGCAGCTGACCTGGAGGGCACGGAAGGCATGACCCCCGACGGGCCTATTTCCACTTTGTATCTCCAAGACTAAACTAAAGACTAAAATTAAAACCTAAATGTCAAAGAAGAAAGGCAATAAGAACAGTAGAGGGTACATGATCTCAGGATAATGCATTCTTATCAACAATGAAAGATAACATAATGAGGCGTAAGCAAGTGGATGGGAGTTTCGGGGTAAGATAAAGAAACAGAAATACATTTTTGAGGGTGTGGTCGGCAAGACCCCTTTTTCTTCTTAACGTCCATTTGTCCAACACCTGCTGCAGTTGCGGACTCCCACCACCCTCGTCTCCGGTTCCCGGCCTTCGGTGGCGAGTAGGGGCTAGGCTCGGCAGCTTCCCTCTCCCAACGGAGCGAGGGCCTAGTGCCACAATTGGGCCACGGCTCACAGGGACATTCTGCCATGCTTTGCTCAACGGATAAGTGTAGAATTAGGGTAAGTGGATGCTTGATGGTAGGTGTGGCCACTGTGAGTTTAAGGCACTGTTTCTTTGCTCTTTGATGTGGAAAAGAAGAATGAGTCTTCTGAGGAACAAGAAAGATAAATGCAGCTGTCTGCCACAACAATCTACCAAGCTTTTTTGCTGCAGGAAATACACTTATAATACTTTTCCTGAGTATCTCTGAGGAAACTTGTAAACAACTCCACAAAGAAGAACATTTCATTGCTGTACCATCCACAGGAAATGTTGTTGCAAACAACTTGTACCACAGGGACTGATTTTCTCTCGGACATAGAGTCACAATTACGACATGATGGTTCCAAGTCATTGCTGATATTGTGTCAAATTACTCGGCTAGCTGTCTGCAGATGCATTGAGTAAATGACGGACGATTAGAAATGACAGTCACACATTCCAACTTGGATAACATAAAATGCTCTAAATTACACTATGCACCTAAACTTCGATCATTGCTGGTTACTCTATAAAATCAAATAATTTTGGTTCTCTACCCTATCCAATGCGATACACATTATTTGTGTTGTGGAACCAACAAGGAACACAGGACTTCAAGTGTTAATTTTCTCTCCCTGTTTGATGCAACGCAGCCACTTCAAAGTGTTTTTTTTTGTATCATCGTTCATGAAGAAGTTGTTATCATTTCCCCATATTCTAATGCTGCTGAGAGAAATACACCTGCACTGATAGTGTTTTTGTTCTTTGATCCACTGGATAGGACATATTGTTTATGAGAGAGCAATTAGAGTACCTCTTTCTCTCTATCAGGATAACTAGAAAGTCACACTGAAGCTGGTTTAGTGCTGGAATTTAATGCTTCGAGTGACAAGAAACTGACAGGATCACCATGTGGGATAGTGGGGAATCTGCGATAAAAGCATAGATTGGCAAGAACTGAGGTGGAAAACCCAGGCTGTCCTGGTTGGAGCTTGCTCCACATGCAGCAAACATTCTGTGTGGGTGTCTATGGAATAAGTTATCACGTTGTAAATGAAATCAATATTGCTGCGGTGCACTACTTGGGAAGTTCAGTTAAAATGTTCTCTTTTAATAATAACTAGATCATAACTAGCAACAGCTTCATGCAGCCAAAGATTGCAGCCAATTTGATATGTGTATGTCATTTTGTTGACAAAAACCTGTTCAATTGCTTCTCAACCTTTTTTAATTTGCTTGTACCTCAAGCTGCATTAGTAGTTTGTCCATATAACTATAGTAATCCTGTATTTCCTCCGATTTAAAAAATATTCAACAACTGCCTTAATAGGCCTCTTCCTGTGATTTGAAAGTAGTACATCGGAATAAACATTTTAGCAATGGAACTTGGAGAATGCAGAACTGCACTTGTCCATCAGCCGGCTGTTCAGCATGATTAAAATGACTTATACATGAAGTATAAACCCTTAAGGTTGGCAATCTAATCAGCTGTGCTTTCTTCAGAATCATCAATCCATATTTGAGCACAAATGGATCACATATAAATACTTGGAAACAATAATAATATTTATTTTGTGTTATTTTATCTCAGATTTTCATGAGCTTATTGAGATCACTTTACAAGCTAGAAGCAGAGTCTGAATATTTTAATTCAGAGATAGGTATTTGATAGGCCAGCAGCTGAAAGGTTACATGGAAAGGTGGGAATGTAGAATTGTGGTTACAGTCAGATTAGCCATGAATTTATTAAGTGTCGAAACAGACTTGAGAGGGATAGTGGATTAAAACACAGATCATAAAACATGGAACATTACAACATAGGAACAGGCCCTTTGGCCCCTGATGCCTGTGCTGAACAATGCCAAATTTCCTCTATCTGCATGTGATCCATCACCCTTCATTCCTTGCATATTCATGTATCTATCTAAAAGCCTCTTAAACACCAACATCATGTTTGCTTTCACCACCACCCATAGCAGCATGTTCCAAGGACTCATCACTCTCTTTTAAACTTACCCCTTCTATCCTCAAAGTTAAGCCAAAAATATCGCGTCGAAAACGCATTTAATACATTGCGATCACGTGACCGGAAGTGATGTGTGGCTCGCTGCCGTTGCTGAGCGTTTGCCGATTGTCAAGTCAAAATATTGCAAGTCGAAGCATCGTAAATTGGGGAGGTCCTGTAAATGTTAAATTGTTCCTAGTGTGTGTATGACACATGTTAGTGTGCGGGGATTGTTGGTCTCCTCCTCCCCTCCCCCACTCCCTCCCTCACCTCTCCTTTCCCCTACCCTCAGTCACTCCCTCCCTCCCTCCATAACCTCTCTCCCCTCCCTACCCCCCTCTATCCTCCTCTATCCCCCACTTCTCACCTCCCTCTATTGCACTTTCCACTCTCCCTCATCACCTCCTCCACTCCCGACCTCTCCCTCTATACTCCTCGCTAACTCCTCCACCCCTCCTCCTCTCCCTCTATTCCCCCTCCTCCCCACTCTCCCTCCTCACCTCCCACACTTGCCATTCCCTCTCCCTCCCTACCCCCTCTTCTCCCTCAATGCCCCCACTCTCCCATCTCACCTCCCCAGGATCTCGATGTAAACTACCGTTGACCCTATTTTCTACTTGAGGCAGAGGCTGTCGGGGAGGATGGGCCGAGTGGCCTGGAGCTGAGGGAGGGAGAGGCCAAGTTCGCGGCCTAGTTCCCAAACAAAAGATTCCAGCACTCCACTGCCTCCCTCAGCAGTGCTCTTTAAAATAAATTCTAAGTGCACTTGCCCTGCGTGTTGCAATAGCAATTCGCCCTCCCCCGCTAGCCAAGCCATTGTGATGTTATCAGTTGAAGCCGGTTGTTTTAAATTCAAAGTCTTTCAATTTTTTTAAACTTTAATCAGTAATGTCGAGAAATAAAGCATAAAATGTTCAGTAAAGATGCTCTCTGCCTAGAGGGGAAACATGTGAATCCGAATATGTAAAAATCTTGTGAAAATTTGCATTTTTAAAGCTTTAATCATGAATAATGTGTTAAATATATGATTAAAGCTTCAGTGAGGCTGACCACTGCTAGCCAAGCCACCATGATGTCATCAGTTGAAGCTGGTCATTTTAATTTCAAAGTCTTTTTACTTTTTACTTTTAATCAGTAATGAGTCGATAATGTCAAGAAATAAAGCATACAATGTTCAGATAAGGTGATCTTGGCCTAGATCAGAAATATGTAAATCGGAATATGTAAAAATGCTATCATTACCGCGTCATGTTTTTGCGAAGATGTAAAGACAACCACATATACACACACATATACACATGTGCAAGATCAGTCTTTTAATGTACTAGACTAAATGGGACCCGTTGGGGCCCATGGTCACACGGGAGGGCTTTTGGCCAGTGGGGGGGCTTTCTGGAGTGCTAGTATGGGTGTTGTGGGCTGAAGGGACTGGTTACAAGAGGGCTAGTATGGATACTGTGGGCCGAATGGATACTTGGGCTGGCAGCTCAGTCACTTAGGCCTGGTGGGCTGGCAGCTCAGTCACTCAGGCCTGCAAGGGAAAAATACTGGGGCAAGGTTTAATACTTGCAGGGGGAATATTTACTGATGGGCCGAAGGGACTCCTCCTGGGCAAGTACAGGCCTGATGGGCCTAAAGGGCTCTTTTAAAAAATATCTGAGTGAAAGGCAATTTTTCTGGACTTTTCCTGGCCTGGCATGGGCCTTTTTAGCCAAAATGCTCCTACTGGGCTAATACAGGCATTTTGGGCAAAAGGAACTGGTTTCCCGGCTAATAAGGGCTTTGTGGGCCAAAATTAGTGTTTTCATTTCCATTGCTGTTGCAGTTTCAAGCACAGGGCAGGCCAAGCCAAACAGCTAATTGCATGTACACAAAAAAGCTGGAGAAACTCAGCGGGTGCAGCAGCATCTATGGAGCGAAGGAAATGGGCAACGTTTCGGGCCAAAACCCTTCTTCAGACTGCGGGGGGGGCGGGGACAAGAAAGGAAAAAGGAGGAGGAACCCGAAGGCTGGGGGATGGGACTAGACAGCAGGGGGACTGAGGAAGGGGAGGAGACAACAAGGACTAACAAAATTGGGAGAATTCGATGTTCATGCCCCCAGGATGCAGACTCCCCAAACGGAATACGAGGTGCTGTTCCTCCAATTTCCGGTGCTGCTTGCTGTGGCCATGGAGGAGACCCAGGACAGAGAGGTCGGAGACGGAGTGGGAGGGGAAGTGCTGAGCCACCGGGAGGTCAGCTTGGTTATTGCAGACCGAGCGGAGGTGTTCCGCTTGGTCTCACCGATATAGATCTGCTGACATCTAGAGCAGCGGATGCAATAGATGAGGTTGGAGGAGATGCAGGTTGCAGTTTCAAGCACAGGGCAGGCCAAACCAAACAGCTGATTGCATTTTCACTGCATTTCCATTGCGCTTGCAGTTTCAAGCACTGGGCAGGCCAAGCCAAACAGCTAATTGCATTTTCACTTCATTTCCATTGCCATTGCAGTTTCAAGCACAGTGCAGGCCAAGCCAAACATCTCATTGCATTTTCACTTCATTTCCATTGCCATTGCAGAATCAAGCACAGGGTTGGCCAAGCTAAGCACCTCATTTTGGGCAAAGGAGACTGGTTTTGCGGCTAATAGGGGCTTTGTGGGCCGAAATTAGTGGTTTCAGGCAGGCCTAACAACTCATTTCATTGCATTTCCATTTCATTTCAAACACATGGCAGGCCAAGCACCTGATTGCATTTTCACTTCATTTCCATTGCCATTGCAATTTCAAGCACATGGCAGGCCAAGCCAAAGAGCTGATTGCATTTTCACTTCATTTCCTTTGCCGTTGCACTTTTACAAGTACAGGGCAGGCCAAACCAAACAGCTGATTGCATTTTCACTTCATTTTCATTGTCGTTGCAGTTTCAAGCACTGAGTACGCCAAACCAAACAGCTAATTGCATTTTCATTTTATTTCCATTGCCATTGCAGTTTCAAGCACAGGGCAGGCCAAGCCAAACACCTCATTACATTTTCAATTCATTTCCATTGCCAATGCAGAATGAAGCACAGGGCAGGCCAAGCCAAACAACTCATTGCATTTTCACTTCATTTCCATTGCAATTGCAGTTTCAAGCACAGGGCAGGCCAAGCCAAACACCTCATTGCATTTTCACTTAATTTCCATTGCCATTGCAGTTTCAATCACAGGGCAGGCCAAGCCAAACAGCTGATTGCATTTTCACCCCATTTCCATTGCCATTGCAGTTTCAAGCACAGGGCAGGCCCAACAATTCATTTCATTTTCATTAAGGGCTAACAAATCATTTATTGCAAGTACATTGCAGGCTTACAGTTCAGTTGATTCACAGCCGAGAATGAGATTTGTGGCCTCTCCCTTGCAATCTTGCAGAGTGACTGAGTCATGTTCAGGCATCTGGGGTTTTATAGTCCTGTCCCCCCCACCCGGAAGGGGCGTTACTTTCATCACGATGATTGACAGGCGAGAGGATCTCAAGGTTTTTTTTAAACGCATAACTTTTGTTTTCCATCGATGGGAAAAATCCTAGTGGTCTGCTCAGTGGAGGAGGGCTGTGAGTAAGATGGCCAAAAATCATAGCGATATATGGTAGCGCTTTTTCGAAAATCAATATAGAGCACAGACAAGTGGTCAAGATGAGACATTTAATTATACAGATATGATGATATGATATACTAGTCCAAGTGAGACCCGTTGGGTCCCTGTCACACATGAGAGCTGGTCCCCCAAAGCAACCTGTTCCCCAATGCATTACAGACTGCATTCAGGGCAGAGGAATCAATAATTATTGGTTTAAAGTTAGAGGGAAAAGTTTTAATAGGAACCTGAGGGGCAACTTTTTGACTCAGATGTGGTGGATATATGGAACGAGTTGCCAGAGGTGGTAGTTGAGGCAGTTACTATCACAACATTAAAAGACACTTAAACAGGTACATGGATAGGAAAGGTTTAGAAGTATATGGGTCAAACACCGGCATTATCAGAATGCAACGCAGCATGGTTTGGAAACAGCTCCATCAAAGACCTCAAAAAATTGCAGAGAGTTGTGGACGTAGCCCAGACCACCAAGCAAAAACAACCTCCCTTCCATTGACTCTATCTACACTTCAAGCTGTCTCAGCAAGGCAACCTGCATAATCAAGGACCACTCACCCCGGTCACTCCCTCTTCTCCCCTCTTCCATCACGCAAGAGGTATAGAAGTTTGAAAGTGCATACCTCCTGATTCAGGGGAAATATTTTCCCAGCTGTTTATCAGGCAACTGATCCACTCACCAACCAGAGAGTGGTCCTCTCATCTACCTCATTGGAGACCTTTCAACTCTCTTTATTTGGACTTTACTGGTCTTTAACTTGCTCTAAACATTACACCCTTTATCCTGTACCTGTACATTTTGGACGGCCGTATTGTAAACGTGTATGGAGTTTTCGCTGACTGGATTTCACGCAACACAAAGCTATTCACTGTACCTCGGTACTAGTGATAATAATAAACAAAACTAAACTAAATTTTTAAAAAATGGGACCAGCTTATAGGGTCATCTTGGTCAGCATTGACGAGTTGGGCCAAAGGGCCTGCGTCTGCTGAGTGACTATGACATTTAATATCCATGTCTCAACAATAAAGTACAGATGGTAGGAACATGGGACTGATTCTGATTGGTGGAAAGTTGAATGTTGTATTGTTTGGATGAAACACCAGTTTTGTACATTTATTATGTTTTAAAGCATTGATACAAATACATCGATAGATGCTCCTGAACACATCATCAGTGATGTAACCTGGGGTCATTGATTGTTTCGGGCCTTTCAACATCAGACACCCTCACCCAGGTGACCCAGCCGTGGTTGATCAGACCACGACTTGTGTTCAGGTGGCATTCGCTCCTCCCCATGGACCTCCTCTCCTGATCCAGCGCCATCTCGAGGCTTTCTCCGCTGCCTCTCTGTGGTGTTCTTGATGGCCCTTCTCCTTGCAACTCCGTTGATGCCCAGTGCATTCAAGGCTTTGTAGAGTGATTGCCCTGCAAAACCTCTGCAGCCAACCTTGCCTTCCAGCCCTGCTTGCGGCAGTCTATGACCAGTTCTTCATATTTGGCCATCTTCCTCTCGTGGGCCTCCTCCAGACGGTCCTCCCACGGCACTGTCAGTTCCAACAAGACAATGTTTTTGGTCGCCTCTGAGACCAGGAGGATATCTGGCCTCAGGGTGGTCGTGGCAATGTGCTGTGGGAACATGGGACTGATTCCGATTGGTGGAAAGTTGGATGTTGTATTGTTTGGATGAAACACCAGTATGTTTTAAAGCAAAATACAGTAAAATGTTTATATTTCGAGTCTATACTGAAATCAGTAAATGTTACATGTACACACTAGATCTGTTAGCATTTGGAAAAAAAAACCTTTCCTTTTCTCGGTAGAGATCAAAACTAAGGATTTTCTTTTTAATCTCTAGTCATTGCTTCCTTGTCAGTTTTTCCAATGTTGGCAGTTTGTTTCTTTAAATACTTCACTGGTTTCAAATTAATGGACAGAAACTAGTAGAAAGAAAGATTAAAAGATGTTTACCTGCTGTTCTGGAGTTCTCATGTCTATTCTGTTGGTTACTGCATCTATGCTAAAACATTCTACAGAAACCTGCTGCCAATATTGTTACAACAAGTATTGTAGTGCACACATACTTGTATCATCATCCCAAAGAAGAATCGATAAACTCAAATTGTTAAACACAAATCAGCTTTTGCAAGTAAAGGAGGCCATAATACTGTTATTATGCTAATGCACAGGAGATTTGATGGTCAAAAGGAGGGTGCTTCATGGCATTAGTGTCCTGGATGGTTGGGATGGAATTTTAAAACCATTTTCCAAAGCAGGCATGGGTTTTAAAGCTTTTATCCATTCACTCAGACCAGCAACCTGCCTTCATTTTTACCTTCCCTTCACCATGTATGATTCTTCTGTCACTTACTATACTCCAGTCCATCTTTCACCATTGCCGCTGCGTCTGGCTTCTGTTTGTGCCATAATGTTTAAACATTAATGGTTTCCTCAGTGACTGTCCCTCTTGAAAGGTCTACAGACTCTGAAATGGGTGAGCACACCATCCGTTCCAATGACTCCTATTAGCTTCTAGGTTGGTTCATCCTTAAAATGGAATTGTCATGCATCTTTTAGATATTATTGATAACCCCGAGGACTGTTCTTAAGTGTTTCCATTTATTTTTATTTTGGTAAAGAGGTACTAATTCAGAAGTATGCTTTGAAAAGAACCTGTTAGACATTATTCACAATTTGCTCATGAGCCCAGATACCAGGTTGTTGCACATCAAGAACATAGCAGTGAACAATTGGTCGCACCTGCACTTAGAGTTCCTCAATTCCAATAGGTGCGAGAATGAACATCAAAATAAAAATTACAGATGCAGTTTTCAAACAAAATAGAGAACAATATGAGGAAGGGTCCCGACCCCTAATATCACTTCTCTGTGTTCTCCAGAGATGCTGCCTGACCTACAGAGTTACTCCGGCACTTTTTGTCTTTTTGTTTTATAAACCAGCATCGGCTGTTCCTTGTTTCTAGTCAATTGATTTGTTGGAAATCCACAGAAACAAAGTTAAAACTGGATGGCTTTCAAATATAGGTTAGTCTGTAATTGTATGTAATCTTTAATGTGGCTTGCAAAGAAAACTTGATGGAGATTTTTTTTCTTTCAGGAGCAGCGGTTTCCAGGGAGGAAGTGGCCGCTCCAGACACTCCAAGCCACTGAGAGTGTTCACCCGACGCCAGAACTCCATCATCCGGCGAGAGGGCCTGAAGCATCGGGCTGATGTATCGGTGACTGCAGAGGCCTCAATAGGCCCGACTATGGGTGAACAGGGGACGGGACTGGACTTTTGCTGCCTTCCCCCACAGTGGGAACCATTGTGGGGGGATGTTTTTATGTTTACTGTTAAATTCTTTGATGTTGTGTCTTATCTTTATCTGTGTGCTGCAATGGCAAGTCAAATTTCACTACACCAATTGGTGTATGTGATAATAAATGTCCTTTGTATCCTCTGTATCCTCTGTACCCTTTGTAGATTAGTTCTTCCCATTAAGATTGACTGTCTTCACTTCAATATAAAAAGCCTGGACAATTTCTGCCATTGTTCAGAAAGGCTGAGAAGAAACTATAAAAATTCACAATACAATTGAAAATATTTAAGTAAAACTGCTTAGTGTACACAGTGAAACTATTAAATAATGAAGTATATTTATTTTTGTTTTCAGTGATGTGAAACCAGTCAGACTTGGTTCTCGTTTAAAAACTTTTTTTCTTTTGTGATTACCGTTTTCTACAACTTTAGTCAAATTGCATTAGGTAGCCAGAAAGGGGGTGGGCGGCAGGGAGGGGGAGAAGGGGTGTTGTTAGATGCTACCTAAAATTGGAGAATTCAATGTTCAAACTGTTGGGTTGTAAGCTACAGTGTACCTACATGAAATATGAGGTGTTTACAACCCAATGGTTTGTACATTGAATCCTCCATTTTAGGTAACCTCTAACAGTCTCCCCTTCCGCCTCCCTTTCTCTGTGACAATCTCATTGTAATAGATCATAGAACTTAAAAATTTATAGCTCAGGGCCAGGCCCTTTGGACCTGCACGTCCGTGCTGAACATAATTTCAACATAAACCGATCTCATCTGCCGAAATATAATCCATATCCCTCCATTCCCTGCACATCAATGTGCCTTTCTGAAAGCCTCCTAAATGTTACTATCATATCTGCCTCCACCACCACCCATAGAAAAGTTGTTTTGGGCACCCACCACCTGCTGTGTATAAAACTTGCTTCACACATCTTATTTAAACTTTACCCCTCTCACCATTAAGCTAAGCACCCTAACCCTTGACATTTCCACACCGGGAAAAAGTTCTGACTGTCTACCCCATTTTCTTAGGCCCCCTTCGGTCATGGCTGGCCATGGGTGTCTCCAGGGTTGGAGGACGCCAGTGCGTGACTTTGTTTAACGTGGGGAGACTGGTGCACAGACAGCCACCACATGGTCCTTGTCAGATCTGCGTCAGGATCAAGTGGCATGGAGTCCTCGACGACCAGAGACCCTTTTCTGCTGCAGCCTTCATCCACCTTCCTAGCCATTGTAACGCTCCACTAAGGTCAGCCATCATCATCCACCGGTTCTACCGTTGAGGTCTTGGTTGGATTGCTCTTTGTCAGTGTCCTCCCCCTCCACCTTACCACCATGGGTGGCTCTACCAGGAGCATAGCTCCGGATGGCATCGCTCTCAGGATCTCAGGATCACACAAGCTTCTCCACCACGTAAAGGTGACAATCCATGGATAATCTATGCCTCTCAAAATGTACTATACTTCTAACAGATCGCCACTCAATCTCCAGTGTTTTAGAGAAAACAAGTCTGTCCAATCACTCCTTGTAGCTAATACCCTCTAATCCAAGCAGCAGCCTGATAAACCTTTTCTGCACGTGGTTCAAAGCCTGTACATCCTTCCTGTAATGGAGAGATCAAACTGCATGCAATACTCCAAATGCAACCTGACCTAAGTCCTATAAAGTTCCATCATGCTGACTCTTCAACTCAATGGTCTGACCAAAGAAGGAAGCTTGGTGCACGCCTTCTTAACCACTCTGATAATGCTAGCATCAGATAAATAAATGCACCATAAACTGGGCATAAATATTTGTGTACTGGCCAAAGAAAACCTTTATTTCTGATGCATCTTTTTTTTTCGGGGGTGGGGGGGGGGGGGGGGGGGGGGGAAGGAGATGGATGGGTCTCATCATGAGCAGTTTGCATCATTTTGTTTTAGACAATACATTGCTGGAATCTATAATTCTCCTGTCCTGTTGATGTATTGTTTCACCAAAATATTCAATTCCTGCTCCACAGAATAAGGCTTATGCATGACTGGGGCTTGTTTGGCATTTTTGTGCAAAAGTCAGAGTCATTAATAAAGGTCAAAAGTGTAATTTCACAGTTATTAAATTGTTTAATGCACATTATTACCTCCCATTTCTATTGGATGGCTTAACTTGCAGCAAGTGATAAATTAACATGAAAAATTCCAGAAAATTACTTGTTTCGCTTGGCTAGTAACTAAGTTTAATTGGAACACATTTGCTATTCAAGTAGACCTAATAATCACAGACAGCCTGACATGATGTTGTTTATCATTTAACACCTTTATGTCTGTAAAGTTTTCTGCAACTATTAACGCACTTTTTGACATTGCATTTCAAGTTTCTAATAAAATAGCCCAACTGAATGTATCACTCCTTGCTCCCCAAACATGGAGAGGGTCAAGCTCGATAGAATAGAAACACATGCTCAATATTCACCGTGCAAGAGCACATTTTGATGAGGTTTATAAGGAAGATGGATATCAGTGGATACCTTTAAGGCAGAGATAGGTAGATATATGATTAATACATGTGTCAGGGGTAATGGGACGAAGGCAGGAGAATGGGGTTAAGAGGGAGAGATAGATCAGACATGATTGAATGGCAGACTAGACTTGATGGGCCGAATGGCCTAATTCTTCTCCAATCACTTATGAACTTATAACCTAAGATGGGCATCAGTACAAACAACCTCTGCCATCAGTTGCAATCTCCCCCTGAGTCAAGAGCTACTCCAGAGGTTTGAGCATAAAATCTAAGCTGATGCTCCAGAGCTTGGAGTAAGCGCTGACTTTTGGGCATACATTAATCTGTTCTCCCAGCAGAAGATGAAAGATTCCATAGAACTATCTGGAAGCAGCAATGAGTTTTCTCAGTGTCTTGGTCAATATTTATTCCCATACTAACATCACTCAAACCAGTTCCCTTTTCCTTTATTTAATTTCTGTCAAATCAACTGCTAAGTATCCTACAGTTTCACTGTAACTGCACTTCAAGGACATACTTTTTGTATTAGCTGCAAAACAACCTGGGGCATCCTGAGGTCCTGATGCTGCCTTTAACACACCAGTTCTTGTTTTGCCACACCTTCCACCCACACAAGAGGAAGGAAAATAAATAAACACAAATCAGATCTTGCTGCTGCTAAAAAAAATGGAAGAATGTATCAGATTCTTGTTTGAAAATATCAGGATCGATGCATGGTACATAGTTACAATACAGAGTCATACAGCACGTAAACGGGCTCTTAGGCCCAACTTGCCCATGCTGAAATGGCCCATCTAAGCCAGTCCCATTTGCACACATCTGCCCATATCGCTCTAAACCTGTCCTATCTATGTTCCTTTCATCCTAGCAGGATGAGAAATGAGGACCAGGGGAACTCAACCTTTATTCTGTCAGGAGGGAGGTGGGGGTGAGAGCTGAAGTTTGAGAAATGAAGGAAATGGGAAAGGGCCACCTATCAACTCTTCTGTCCTGCCCTCCCTCCTCCCCAGCCCCGCACCTCTGCTCCAACTGTCTACACCCTTCACCTCTTACATAATGGTTCATAAGTTCCTAAATGATAAGGTATAAGTTACAGTGAAACTGTAGGATAGTTAGCAGTTGATTTTACAGAAACACAAAATTAACACAAATCAAGAAATAAATAAACACAAATCAGATCTGCTGAAAAGGAAGAACTGGTTTGAGTGATGTTTGTATGGGAATAATGCATTGTATATAGTTTTTTTTTTTTTTTTACACACAGAGAGTGGTGAGGCCTCTGGAACTCTCTGCCACAGAGGGTAGTTGAGGCCAGTTCATTGGCTATATTTAAGAGGGAGTTAGATGTGGCCCTTCTGGCCAAGGGGATCAGAGGGTATGGAGAGAAGGCAGGTACGGGATACTGAGTTTGAGAAATGAAGAAATCAGCCATGATCATATTGAATGGCGGTCCTGCAGGCCCTCGAAGGGCCGAATGGCCTACTCCTGCACCTAACCCTCTATGTTTCTATGTTTCTATGTTTAAGAGCAGAATTAGGTCCATCAACTCTACTCCGCCATTCAATCGTGGCTGATCTATCATTCCCTCTCAAACCCCATTCTCCTGACTTCTCCCTAGAATCCCTCATCATTATCACAATGAATGATAAGTATTACCCTAATGAAGCTGTCCCACCTTCATCCTTCACTCCCCCTACCTTGCTCCATCTGCCCTATATCTTGTCATTCTGTCTCCATCCCCTCGCCCTCCCTCACTTGACTCAATCTGCCTGTCATCCATCACTATTTCACGATCTATTAACTCAATGGCCCCTGCCTGACCACTGCCCATCTCCTCTTTATACTGGCTATTTTCCCTCTTCACTTTCATCCTGATGCAGGGTTTTGACCGAAAGTGTTAACAATCCCTTCCTCCCTACCGATGCTGTTCAGCCTGCTAATTCCTCCAGTAGATTGTTTGTTATTCCAGATTCCAACAACTGCAGTCTCAATGTGTCTCCTTAAATCAAAAAAATTGCTGCACAGTAAAATAGACAACAGACAATAGGTGAAGGAGTAGGCCAGTCGGCCCTTCGGGCCAGCACCGTCATTCAATGTGATCATGGCTGATCATTCTCAATCAGTACCCCATTCCTACCTTCTCCCCATATCCGCTGACTCCGCTATCTTTAAGAGCCCTATCTAGCTCTCTCTTGAAAGTATCCAGAGATCCGGCCTCCACCACCCTCTGAGGCAGAGAATTGCTCAGACTCACAACTCTCTGTGAGAAAAAGTGTTTCCTCGTCTCCGTTCTAAATGGCTTACCCCTTATTCTTAAACTGTGGCCATTGGTTCTGGACTCCCCCAATATCGGGAACATGTGTCCTGCCTCTAGCGTGTCCAAACCCTTAATAATCTTATATGTTTCAATAAGATTCCCTCTCATCCTTCTAAACCCCAGAGGATACACGCCCAGCTGCTCCATTCTCTCAGCATATGACAGTCCTGCCATCCCGGGAATTAACCTTATAAACCTACGCTGCACTCCCTCAATAGCAAGAATGTCCTTCCTCAAATTAGGGGACTAAAACTGCACACAATGCTCCAGGTGTGGTCTCACTAGGACCCTGTACAACTGCAGAAGGACCTCTTTGCTCCCATACTCAACTCCTCTTGTTATAAAGGCCAACATGCCACTCACTTTCTTCACTGCCTGCTGTACCTGCATGTTTACTTTCATTGGTTGATGAACTAGGGCCCACAGATCCCGTTGTATTTCCCCTTTTCCCAACTTGACACCATTTAGATAGTAATCTGCCTTCCTGTTCTTGCTACCAAAGTGGAAAATCTCACATTTATCCACATAAAACTGCATCTGCCATGCATCTGCCCACTCACCCAACCTGTCCAAGTCACCCTGCATTCTCATAGCATCCTCCTCACAGTTCACACTGCCACCCAGCTTTGTGTCATCTGCAAATTTCCTAATGTTACTTTGAATCCCTTCATCTAAATCATTGATGTATATTGTAAATAGCTGCGGTCCCAGCACCGAGCCTTGTGGTGCCCCACTAGTCACCGCGTGCCATTCTGAAAGGAATCCGTTAATCCCTAATTCTGTCCGCCAACCAATGTTCTATCCATGTCAGCACTCTACCCCCAATACCATATGCCCTAATTTTGTCCACTAATCTCCTCTCACAAAATGTTTGCTTTGTGTGAGTCGTCCAGATTTTTTAAGGTTTCAAAGGTATCAAAGGGCTTTGATGGTCAAGTGTACCAATTAAGGTACAGTGATGTGAATTCTATTTGTATCTGTAATAACTGTACCCCTATAATTTCTACATTAGCAGTACTGAATTTAATCACTCCACGGAAGGTACTATCATGTCATCTCTCAACGCCCTAAAACTTGGATCTAATTTCATTCCACTGCTTCTCCATATTTTGCCTACTATTAGGTTCTCATTGAACACATTTTGACCATTTATTTTCTAGTTGGTCTTAATTCCTGAGTCTTAATATCTCTTTGTGTGCTTCTGCTTTAATACATATTTCTAGCTAAGGGTCCTTGACATAATAAGTTATCTGATTCTTTTTCCACGGGTGTTCTCTGACTTAATGTTTACAGCATTTGTTTTAGTTTCAGAATCCTAACAACTGCACTAAAAAAAAAAAAATCTAATATATATTTTCTTCATAACGCTATTGTAAAGTACCCCATCTCTCTAAGAGCTCCCCTCCCACTACCCCCCACAATCAGTCTGAAGAAGGGTCCCGACCCAAAATGTCATCCATCCATGTTCTCCAGAGATGCTGCCTGATTCTCCCGAATTAATCCAGTATTTAGTGTCTTCTCTTGTAAAGTTGCTTGGTATAAAATTGGCACATTAAAGGCATATAAATATAAAGGCATATAAATGTATTCCCAGTAGGAATCCTCCTCCTAAAATACTTAAGAATTGGATGTACTATCTGTCAAAGACCACAAACTTTTTACTGCTGTCTGGAATTATGGCAAGAAGATCTTCAGTCCATGAAAGATATTGTCATTGATGCAGTAGATGTGTGATGTTTTTTGAATTATCAGAAGAGATGATGTGAAACTTGATTGGTGAAAAGTCACACCAAGAGTGGAAGCTCAAATTAACAAAGGCGGAATGCGAGTTACAGAAAGGTTTCTGGCAATGTTGAGATTTACATGAAATACATCTTTGAGCTCAAAACAAGGTTATTTGAAGACAGTCTTCTCTTTGAGAACATTGTCATCGAATCCCAGGGCCTACTTTCTCTCTAAAGTCTAAAGCCCAAGTACTTTTATGTGGCAGCTTGGAAAGGTAATTGTACCATTTCCACCAGATGGATAGGTTGGGAGCAGTTATTGGAAATGGGGACAGACAAACAGGATCTTGCTCCATTTTAGGAAGGATTACAGTTCAGCATTTATCTCAATGCATGCATTCATTCCAACCAGTTTTAAAAGGTTTTTCAGGAATTGTTCTGCAACCCCATTAAGGTGAGGAAAAAAGCAGATGGAATTTACTGTCATCCAAAAAGCAACAGAAACCAGATTTGCCTATGAATGAATATCTATGGCGATGTGGAAAGGCATCATTGATAGGCAGGGACCCTGACATGGAAACTTGCCTCTGGAATCAGGCTGCCTGGCAATGAATTGAAAGGTCTACACAAAACTGGTCTAAAATCTGGCATTTAGAAATAGAGGCCTAAAATGGGACATTTCAGAATGTGAATTTGGCTCCTCGAGTATCTCCAGTGTGTAAGGTGCATTCCTCACAATTAATTTTGTTCAGTGGCAGCCATCAGATCAATTTTATTTGTGCTCATATGGGCAGCTCTTTGAGCAAATGTTCACAATGGTCCTTCAGCACTTTGTGTGCCTGCGCCAGAGCTGTAATTATTTGTCCATAGTCTGAGTTAAGTGTATCCCTGCAGCTGAGGCTCCTCCAGCTGCTCTCTATACTGATAGGGCTAAATTGTGCTTCAGCAGCCCCCAGGCATTGTGCCTTGTTTGTGTGTTCGCTGTCTTGTAAGTGAATGCACTTTTGTGTGCCTCTGATTTTTACGTCCATTGAAATTAGACAAAAGTAGCTTTAAAACGTCCAGGTGCTCTTTCATCCTTTGCTTTATCCTCCAAAGGAGGAGATGACAAGTCACAATATAAATAATTGGATTTTTCTTCCATCAGCATTCAGTGCTGTATTTGGAGTCAGCACCTTTAATTGAATAACTGTATTATCAGGCGGCTTCACATTCAACTCCTTCCTTCCAACAGCGGTGGAAAGAATACAGCAATTCAGTGAAAGGTGGGCTGGCTCATAGGTTGCTGGTCTGTTCTGAAGTATCTGCATCGAGCCGAGTCTGAAGTTGTCAGGATGCCAGGGCTCCTGCACCTGAGAGCCACCCAATGATTTCTGCCAACGAGCCTGTCCTTTGTGGAATCAGCGGTTAGAGTCAGGAGAGAAAGGAAACAAATTGAAACAATTCAGTGTAGTGCTGAAGAGTTGAAATATGGAGCAATTATTACTGAAGCAAAGGCCTTTCCACATAATAACGAGGGGGCAGGCATAGTAGGGGGCAGATGGATGCAAGTTCTCAAAGCTACAACTACAACCAGCAAAAAGCATGTGGAGTTTAAAAAGTTGCTCAATGTAAGAATGAGTTCAGCAAGGAAATAGGTTATAGAGTCATCGAGTCATACAGTGTGGAAACAGGCCCATCGGTCCAATTTGCCCACACTGACCAACATGCCTCGTCTGCACTAGTCCCACCTTCCTGTGTTTGGCACATATCCCTCTAAATATATCCTATCCATGTACCTGACAAAATGTTTCTTAAATGTTGCAATAGCAGCTGCCAACTACTTCCTCTGGAAGCTCTTTCGATATACCCCTTGTGCAAAAATGTTACTCCTCAGGTTCCTAATAAATATTTCACCCCTTACCTTAAACTTATGTCCTCTGGTGACCAATACCCATATTAATCTAAAGACTCTCACAGACAGCTTGATTACATGCCCATCCATTTTATTTCTTGAAAAGTCTGATGATGACCAGAATTTCCCAATTTCTGATGACAAGAATTTCCCAATAATGCCTTCAAATTGTCTTCCTTTTTTCTTTACCATGGCTTCCCCTTTACTATACTTGACAGGGTTAACTTCCTATAACCAGAGTAAGGATGAAATTCTACTTGTCCTTTCCTTTCACTCCATTGGCCTCCACATTCAATAGATCTTTTTCCTAATTGTTCACCATCTCCAGCTATATTTTACATCTTCCTCTCTCCTTCCCATTCAGTATTATGAAGAGATGTTCCCTACACAATGCTCTGGCCCATTCTTCCACTCCCACCATCTACTCTTCTTCTCATCCCACTCTCCAATTCTGGGAGATGTAACATCTGCCCTTCCCAGCAACCATGACTCCACCATGTCATTCCAGATGGAGGAACAATTTAATGTCACTTCTTTCAAGTTACTTTAAAGCATTTGATGCTTGCAATGTAGTCAGGAGAAATCAAAACAAAGATAGAATGACCATTTTGCAGCTTCTTGTGTTCAATCAGGAGGGTGAACCTGAGCTGCAGTCTTCTGTCACTTTCCTCCTCTATCCCACTCTCACTCTCTCTCTTTGCCTTCCTATATTTTTCTAATTCTACCCCATAAAAATGCATGACACACAACATCACCCTCAATTTGGACATGTTACACCCCTGGGGACTCAATGCTGAGTTAAACAGTTTCAGGTAACTTAATTTCTTTCCCCTCTCTCCACAAATATGGCTGCACCTTTCTGCTTAAATTCGTTTATTTTCCATCCTATCTCTATCATTTTTTTAAAGTAATTGTCACCTTGACAACTCTGATCTCTACCCTACCACACACATTCCCTCTGTTCTCCCCACCCCTCACTCTCTCTCTGCAACTTAACAGACTTATTTCCTTGATTTTCCAAATCTGAAGAAGGGTCCTTAAGCTAAAATGTTTTTCTCCCTAAGGGTGCTGTCTGACATGCTGGGTATTTATAGAGCTTTTTTTTTGTATTCCCAGCAATTGAAGTTTTTTTTTACTTCAATAGTTAAAATAATGTCTTGTGGTCTTCTGTGTGCCTTTCTTTTCCCACAGCTACAGCTACTCCAAAATGTTCCACATGTCATTGAGGCATGGCTGGTGAGAGGCTACTTATCTGCTGTGATTACAGTTGACCTTGGAGAATGGTCTTGAGAAGGCTTTTTGAACCATCTTGGAAATCCTGCTAACATGTTGGTTTTGGTATCAGCTTATTATTATCATATGTATTCCACCATACATGGGTACTACAGGCAGTGCAAAAGATCAAATGGACAGAGTGCAAAATGTAGTTACAGCTACAGGAAATAGCAGAAGAGTTGAACAGGTACTTCGGATCGGTCTTCACTAAGGAAGACACAAACAATCTCCCAGATGTACTGGAGGACAGAGGATCTAAGGGGGTAGAGGAACTGAAAGAATTTTTCATTAGGCGAGAAATAGTATTGGGTTGGCTAATGGGACTGAAGGATGATAAATCACCTGGGCCTGATGGTCTGCATCCCAGGGTCCTCAGGGAGGTGGCTCAAGAAATAGTGATTATTTTCCAATGTTCAATAGATTCAGGATCCTGTGGATTGGAGGATAGCTAATGTTATCCCACTTTTCAAGAAAGGAGCGAGAGAGTAAACGGAGAATTACAGACCAGTTAGCCTGACTTCAGTGGTGGGAAAGATGCTGGAGTCAATTATTAAAGAGGTAATAATGGAGCATTTGGATAGCAGTAAAAGGATTAGTCCAAGTCAACATGGATTTATGAAAGGAAAATCATGCTTGACTAATCTTCTGGAATTTTTTGAGGATGTGACAAGTAAAATGAATAAAGGGGTGCCAGTGGATGTAGTGTAATTAGACTTTCAGAAAGTCTTTGATAAGGTCCCACACGGGAGACTGGTGACTAAAATTAGAGCACATGGTATTGGGGGTAGGGTGTTGACGTGGATAGAAAATTGGTTGGCAGATAGGAAGCGAAGAGTAGGTGTGAACGGGTCCTTTTCAGAATGGCAGGCAGTGGCGAGTGGAGTGCCGCAAGGTTCGGTGTTGGAGCCACAACTGTTTACCATATATTTTAATGATTTGGAAGAGGGAATTAGGAGCAACACTAGCAAGTTTGCGGATGACACAAAGCTGGGTGGCAGTGTGAGCTGTGAAGAGGATGTTAGGAGGTTGCAGGGTGACCTGGACTGGTTGAGTGAGTGGGCAGATGTGTAGCAGATGCAGTATAATATAGATAAATGTGAGGTTATCCACTTTGGCGGCAAAAACAAGGGGGCAGATTATTATCTCAATGGGGTTAAGTTAGGTAAGGGGGAGCTACAGCGAGACCTGGGTGTCCTTGTACACAAGTCACTGAAAGTTGGCGTGCAGGTAC
Source organism: Leucoraja erinaceus (assembly GCF_028641065.1). Lineage (NCBI taxonomy): Eukaryota > Metazoa > Chordata > Chondrichthyes > Rajiformes > Rajidae > Leucoraja > Leucoraja erinaceus. The sequence goes on from NC_073379.1 coordinate 61,127,696, forward strand.
AGCAGGCAGTGAAGAAAGCTAATGGAATGTTGTATTGTATTGTATATCTTTATTGTCATTTCCTGAGTATTCACATACCCAGAGGAAACAAAAAAACGTTGCTCAACCAGTGTCCATTCAGTGTGCATTAAAAATAAATAGAAATAAAAATACATGTATCATGAACAAATTTAACACTCTACTAAACATTTAACAGGCGTTCCGATCGGCAGCGGCAGAACAGTGGCTCTGCTGCAGTGTGTCCAGGTTGGTGGTTGGTGCGCGATACTTGGCAGGGGGCAAAGTCCATTTAGCAGTCTTATAGCCTGTGGGAAGAAGCTGAGGAGCATCCTGCTGGTTTTGCAGCTAATGCTCCTGTACCTCTTCCCAGATGGCAGGATGGAGAAAATGTCATGCGATGGGTGGTAGGGGTCTTTGATGATGGAGATGGCTCTGCTGATACATCTCTTCCTGTATATGTCCAGCAGGAAAGGGAGTGGAGCACCAATAATCCTGCTGGCGGTCTTCACAATCCTGTCTAGTTGGTGCCGTTCGTACGCCTTGCAGCTCCCGAACCAGGAAGTGATGCCGTAGGTCAATGTGCTCTCGATTGTCCCCTTATAAAAAGTCCGTAGGTGTGTAGTGGGGAGACCTGCTTTACGTAGTCTTCGGAGAGGGTGTAGTCGCTGCTGGGCTCTCTTGACCAGTGCTGTGGTGTTGGCCGTGGACGTCAGGTCATCAGACAGATGTAGTCCTAGGAACTTCACGCTGCTGACCCTTTCCACATCAGCTCCGTCGATGTGCAGAGGTGTATGGTGTTGTTTCCCTGCCCTCCTGAAGTCAACCACCATCTCCTTAGTTTTTCCCACGTTAAGAATGAGGTTGTGGGATTTGCACCAACCTGTGAGCAGCTCCACCTCCATCCTGTACGCCGATTCATCATTGTCACTGATGAGACCCACCACTGTTGTGTCATCAGCGAACTTGTTGATGAAGTTGTTGTTGAGTCTAGCAGTACAGTCGTGTGTCAGCAGACTAAACAGCAGGGGGCTTAGGACACAGCCTTGGGGTGAGCCAGTGCTCACGGCTATGGTTTTTGATGTCCTACTGCCCACCCTGACTGTCTGCTGCCGTTGCGACAGAAAGTTCAAGACCCAGTTGCATGTGCCAGCATCAACCCCCAATAGCTCCAACTTCTCCACCAGCTGCTGCGGAATGATTGTATTAAAAGCAGAGCTGAAGTCTATGAAGAGGATCCTGGCATAGGTATTTTTCCGATCGAGGTGTGACAGTACGAGGTTCAGTGTTGTTGAGACTGCGTCCTCTGTGGATCGGTTGGCTCTGTAGGCGAACTGCAGTGGGTCTAGGTCGGCAGGTAGACTATTTTTGATGTGCTGCATAACCAGTCGCTCAAAACATGTTGGCCTTCATAACAAGAGGATTTCAGTATGGGAGTAAAGATGTTCTTTTGCAGTTGTATAGGGCTCTGGTAAGACCACATCTGTAGTATTGTGTACAGTTTTGGTCTCCTAATTTGAGGAAGGACATCCTTGTGATTGAGGCAGTGCAGCGTAGGTTCACAAGATTGATCCCTGGGACGGTGGAACTGTCATATGAGGAAAGATTGAAAATACTAGGCTTGTATTCACTGGAGTTTAGAAGGATGAGGGGGGGGATATTATAGAAATATAAAATTATAAAAGGACTGGACTAGCTAGATTCAGGAAAAATGTTCCCAATGTTAGGCGAGTCCAGAACCAGGGGCCACAGTCTTAAAATAAAGGGGAGGCCATTTAAGACTGAGGTGAGAATAAACTTTTTCATCCAGGGTGTTGTGAATTTGTGAAAATACCTGCCACACAGGGGAGTGGAGGCAAAATCACTGGATGGATTTAAGAGAGAGTTAGATAGAGCTCTCGGGGCTAGTGGAATCAAGGGATATGGGGAGGTCAGGCACGCGTTATTGGTTGGGGACGATCAGTCATGATCCCAATGAATGGTGGTGCTGGCTTGAAGGGCCAAATGGCCTCTTCCTGCACCTATTTTCTATGTTTCTATGTTACAGAAAAAGCACAAATAAAAAGTAAAAAGGAAGGACCATATGAGGAAGAATGGAATTTTAGAAATACATTTTTAGCATCTGAGCGGTCTGTTCAATACTCTGATAACAGCGTGGAAGAAGCTGTTCTTGAATCTGGTGGTAAGTGTTTTCAAGATTTTGTGCCTTCTGCCCGATATATGAGGGGAGAAGTGAATGACCGAGACGGGGGAGAATGGGTGGAGACAACTTTTAAGAAGCAAGAGATACACGGCTGTGAAGCTCGGCGGACATTAACATTACTGGTCGGTTATCCTTGGTTCTGAAAACTACTGCTTACCTTTTTTTATTCCCAATGAGCCAATGCAATTCACCGGTCAGCACCAGCTACAAACTACGAGAATCTAAGAGAACCTTCGATCTCCTGGCAACTCACTAGGACCTCCTGGTGATCCACCTACGGCACGAGTATTCTCGCTACTCTCCATGGCGGCTCCATTCTAGTTGCCGCTAATTTTTCAACATGTTGAAAAATTTGCGGCGACCATAATGAGGCCGTGATTAGTTCCCAGAATGCGGGAGCTCCTCACGACCATGAAGGCGACTACCCGGCAACCACCCGACAAGATGTGGCGACCCTGGGGCAACCGCATAGTCTCCTGCAGTTGCCTAAAAAATTGCCTAAGTGGGACAGGCCCATTAATATTCTGGGAAAGGAGACATTATTTTTTTAATCAAAAATATTTATTCAAATATTAAAGAAATATATATATACAGTAAAAAACAAAACAGAACCCACCACCATAATACACGACAAACGATAAACTATTACACAACTATCATACACTCCTTGTCAAGGATGCATTCAACCCCCCCGTGGTGCCCAGTGGTCCCGGAAATCCCCCAAGGCGCCCGTGGACAGAGCATAGTCCCTCTCTAACACAACCCGGGCACGTACGTAACCCCGGAAAAGGGGCAGGCAGCCGACTCGGGCAGAGACCCGTTCCAACTGGTGCCGTGACCCACGAATGGCCAGCTTGGCCAGGCCCAGGAGCAACCCAACCAGGACATCCTCGGCCCTACCCTCTCCCTTATGCACAAGGTGTCCAAAGATGTGGATGGTGGGTGAGAAGTGCAGCCAGAAGGCAAGGGGCAGCCCCTTTAGAAAATGGAACAGGGGCTACAACTTCACACACTCCATATACACGCGGAACACAGACTCCTCCAGCCCACAAAAGTGGCAGGCGGCTGGCGAGGGGAAGGAGAAATTCCAGGATGCATTTTCTGTTGCTTCTTTGCACAAGTTCATTGTTGTAAATAAAGTAGTCTAAGGCAGCTGATCTTACTCGGTAGCAGAATGACACTGTTAGTTTTTCACCCAGTCAGTGCCAATTTAATGCCAATCTCCTTAATGTCCTTTCACAAACATGCTGGATGTTGAGGCTGCCTGCCACTAGGCATGTCGCTGTGCAAATCCATCAACCTTTTCCCGTTCAAAAGCACAATGCAGTAAATGTTGGAAATATTTAATTTTTTTAGTGAAAGGTCACTAGCTCGAAATATCAAATGTTTTTCTTGTAAATGTAACTATGCCAAGAGGGATTCCCGACACTAAGGGATATTGAATGATGGTGCACAATTCACATTTACATCTTTTCTTATAATACAGAAGAAGGCTTCTTGTCTCATCGTGTCTCTGCTAACTCGCAGAGTAATCCTGTTCCACCACTAATTTTTACAGAACCAAATTTGTGCACTTTGATCAATTACCTCTAAGATTCTAATTGTCCCTTCCACATTTAAGGCAATTTACAACAACCAATTAACCTACCAACTTGCAGATTTTTGGGATATGGGAGGAAAATATAGCACCAAGGGGAAACCCATGCTGTCACAGGAAGAACATATAAAACCTTCACAGTCAGCACAGGAGGTCAATATCAAATGACAGGAGACCGGAGCTGTGAGGCAACACTCTACAAGTTGGAACACCAGTGTCCTTCTGTTTAAATCTGGTTTAAAGCACAAGATTGATAATTATAAGAAAGGGTCTGAGGCACACTCACAAGATTGTGCAAGAGCTAAACTTTCTGAGAGGCCAGACCTGGTGCTGGATCTGAAACCTCATTGATTTCAATAGGGTTCTGGTCCAGCAGATCATATAACCATATAACCATATTACAGCCCAGAAACAGGCCACCTCGACCCTTCTAGTCCGTGCCGAATACATATTCTCCCCTAGTCCCATATACCTGCGCTCAGACCATAACCCTCCATTCCTTTCTCGTCCATATAACTATCCAATTTATTTTAAAATGATAAAAACGAACCTGCCTCCACCACCTTCACTGGAAGCTCATTCCACCCCTAAACTTCTGTCCCTTAATTCTAAAGTCATGTCCCCTTGTTTGCATCTTCCCTCCTCTCAGTGGGAAAAGCTTATCCACGTCAACTCTGTCTATTCCTCTCATCATTTTAAAGACCTCAATCAAGTCCCCCCCTTAACCTTCTGCGCTCCAAAGAATAAAGCCCTAACTTGTTCAACCTTTCTCTGTAACTTAGTTGCTGAAACCCAGGCAACATGCTAGTAAATTTCCTCTGTACTCTCTCTATTTTGTTGACATCCTTCCTATAATTAGGCGACCAAAATTGTACCCCATACTCCAGAATTGGCCCCACCAATGCCTTGTACAATTTTAACATTACATCCCAAGTTCTATACTCAATGCTCTGATTTATAAAGGCCAGCATGAGGAAGGCCAGATGAGGAAGAAAACCACGGGCAAGCAAGCTTTTGTTTCATTTCATCGTTCTCTCAGTTGATTATATAATGTCAGCTCACCTTGTTTCTCCTTAACTATTCAATTATTTATGCTCCAGTTCTAATAGCTTTTTATTGTCTCCGAATGCCAAAGCCTTTTAAAAACATTTAATTTGGATATCAGCATTGATCAGCTCCTATATATCTGTCAGAGTTGTTACAAGGTGAGACATCTGCATCATGCTCACCAAGGCACCAGTTGTCATCCAAACTCAAGGCCAGTGAGACCAGCCTTCTACATCCACCCACAGGTAAGTGTAGGCATGTGGGGTATAGGGCTGTGATCCTGACTGTCAGCCCTGGGCCAGCATGATTAAAATCAGGCAATTATGCATTCACAAAATGTAGACGCCTAGAATTCTTCCAGCAGCCTGGATATGGCTACAGTGAAAAATTCATCTAAACATGAAAAATAATTTCATTATAATAAATTTCCATTTATATGACATTGGAAGGATTGAGCTTTATATTATTTTAAGAAGTTATTTCCCCATGGACAGCTGAGTTTATGCCGTGTGCTGCCTAAGATAAGAAATATCAACGGCTGTTTGCTACAGGTATTTTGTCTTAAATGCAAACAAGAGTGTAAATGCGATGGCAGTCTGTGAGATTGACTCACATTCTTCTGACAAATTGTGCAGAATATGTTAAGTAACAGCAAGATAGTCGTGTCATAAATTCATATTTCTCTGGGGTCTCACGCTGAAATCAGGGGCACGTCCACATATTTTAGATTTGGAATGTTACTTGTTTTTCATGCGGAGTGACTCATTCTTTCTAAATATTACATGAGAATGTACAACACTGAAACCAGCCCACTTGCTGAGCATTTAGATTTGTCCCTTAGTTGGTTTGCGATGTTGGGCACCACATTCGGAATAATGCCCAGTCAAGTGACATTCCTCCCCAAAAAATAAATGGTGAAGATGACTCTAAGTGCTGGAGTAACTCAGTGAGTCAGGCAGATTCTCTGGAGAACACAAATTGGTGACATTTTTCAGGCTGATTGTGAGGAGGGAGGGGAGGAGAGAGGGGGCGAGAAAGCCAGGGGAGAGAAGAAGCAGGACAAAGCATGGCAAGTGATAGGTAGACACAGGTGGGGTTTTTTTTGTTAGGCAGATGTTTGGAACAAGGGCCAGAGTTTGAAACCGAAGGAGTGAGACAAAAGAATTGAAGAGTTGAAAATTATGAAGCCAGAAGGAATGTGGATGGAGGGGTAGGGGGAGTGGAAAAATAGATGCGAGTCACAGGTGGGGCATAGTGGAAGGGGGAAGAGGGGAAGTGGTGTAGGGGAGAAAGGAGAGGTGGTGGGGGAGAGAGCAGATGTGTTGGATGCAGAGGCTGATAGGGTGAAAGGTGAGGACCAGGAAAATATCTTCGTTCCATCTGGGTGGAGGGGAAGGGAGAGAGGAACAATGGAATACAGAGGAGATGCAGGTGAGGGATCCATCTATAACAGCAGGGGGGGAAACTAAGTTTACTAAAGAAAGAGGCAGCTCCGATGTCCTAGAATGGAAAGACTTATCAGAGACAGAGGAATTGAAAGCAGGGGAATAGCGTCTTTGCAAGAGGCAGGGTGAAAAGATGTGTGGTCCATATAACTGTGGGAGTTGGTAGGTTTGTGGCAGACATCAGATAGAGACAGAAAGATCAAGAAAGGGGAGCGAGGTGTCAGAGATAGTCCAGGTGAATTTGAGGGCAGGGTGGAAGTTAATGGTGATGTTAATGAAATCAACGAGTTCTGCATGAGTGCAGGAAGCAGCCCCGATGCAGTCGTCGATGTAGCGGAGAAAGAGTTGGGGGATGGTGCCAGTGTACATTTGGAACAAGGACTGTTTGACGTAACCAGCAAAAAGGCAGGCATGGCTGGGGCCCATGCGAGTGCCAATGGCTACATCTTTAACTTGGAGAAAGTGAGAGGAGTCAAAAGAGAAGTCGTTGAGTGTGAGGACAAATTCTGCCAGGCAGAGGAGACTGTTAGTAGAGGGAAATTGATTGGGTCTCTGCACAAAGAAAAATTGAATTTGGGCAAACCGTATAAAAAAAATGGTCAGGATGGGCTTTACCTAGATTCATGCATTACAATTTAACAAGCAGTTTCCATGCACTTCAGTCTTAAGGAACCTTAACCATAGAGATTGAAGGTGTGGTAATATTTTGGGAAGTACGGAGGCAGCAATCTCCAGTCTGTGGGGTGGCACAGTGACGCAGCAGTTGAGACCTGGTGTCAGGGACTCGGGTTCAATTCTGACTACAGGTGTTGTCTGTAAGGTGTTTGTACGTTCGCCCTGTGACTGTGCGTTTTCTCTGGGTGTTCCGGCATCCTCCCACACTCCAAAGTTGTTCAAGTTTGTAAGTTAATTGGCTTCTGTAAATCGTCCCCAGTGTGTAGGATAGTACTAGTGTACAAGTGATAGCTGGTTGGCACAGACATGGTGGCCAAAGGGCCGGTTTCCACACTGTAGTTTTATAAATTGTCCAGTGTGTTGTCCTATATGTTCTAATGGTCTGATCGAGTCCCATGCTGCAAATGTATCTGTGCCACTGCATTACTGAGGTGCATAACAGATATGCCACACTAATCAAGGGAAGCACAGTGATGCTTCTGCATATGATATGAACATTAAAGAATGAGTCTGCCTGCAGCCGTGAGTGAAACATCGAAGACACGCTGGGGACACTTTACATCCCTCTGCTGATCTGCTGTAGGGTTTGCTCCGGTGTTTCTTATGATTATAAACAAAGATTGATCGCTGCACTCTAATTCTCTAATTTACGCCGGCCGGCACTGTGTTTATACGATTATATCATTAGATGAACGTCTAATACTAGGCACATGGCAGATGCACTAAGATAAAATAGACAGAGACATACTTGGGCCAGTTTCCAATGGTCACTAAGTGACTGGGAAATGACCATTTACAAGCACTAACTCAGGAAAATTGCTTTCTTGCAGTTTTCAAGTGAATGGAGGAAGAACATCTAATTAGTACAAAATACGTAACACTCTGGGCTGTCATCTAACACTCAGTCTGGGTAGGTCTGTGTTCTCAGAGCAAGGAAACTCATCATTGCTTTGATATTGGGGAGATATCCTCTGGTACCTTCACCTTGCACAAGGTGCAAAAGGGTCAATCCTTTTTGTACAAAATAATTTCAGCATTTAGCAATGTTTGCCCATTTAGAGAAAAGTGTATCTTATATTAATTGCCATGCCATTTGATCATAATTGAAATTAGATAAGATGCCCTGTGTACAAAAATCCAGCCCTGACTGTGCCCTCCTGGTTGAAAGTGAGTTTCAGTGGGGTGGTGGGTGTAAGAGGAATGGGGTTGATTGCACTGTCTGTCTTGCATCCCTCCAAGTGCTAGATTCTCATGAGGTGGAACAGCATATTTTGCAGTGACACAATGGGACCATGTCCCTGCTATTTTCCAGTGATCTCATCGAGTCATGGAATCATACGGCTCAGCAACGGACCCATCAACTCACCAATGTTAACCATCAAGTAGCCATAGAGACATTGAGACACACAACAGGGAGATAGGCCATTCAGCCCAACTTGTCCATGCTGACCAAGATGCCCCATTTATGCCAGTACCACTTACCTGCATTAGGCGAATATTCCTCGTACCTGTCCAAATGTCTTTTAAATGTTACTATTGTACCTGTCTCAACCATCTCCTCTGGTAGCTTGTTCCATATACCCACTACCCTCTATGTAAAAAAAGTTGCCTCTCAATATCCTATTAAACCTTTCCCCTCTTACCTTAAACCCATGTTCTCTGGTTCCCTGATTCTGCTACTATGGGAAAAGACTCTGCATTCACTCTATCTATTCCCCTCATTATTTTATACACCTTAAGAAGATCACCTCCCCCTCCCCCTCCAGCTTCCTGCCTCCAAGTCATGAAATCCTAGTTGCCCAACTGAGGCCCTCAAGTCCTGGTATCATCCTTGTAAATCTTGCCTGCACTCTTTCCAGTTTAAAGGCATCCTTCCTATAGGGTTCCTGCCAATCAACCCCATTTCGCCAACACCTACCATCCCCACCAAACCCCACTTTCACTCAGGAGGCCAATCAATGGCGAGTCTTCATACACAGGAGGTCTGGTGTGTTTTCAATAGTGATCTAATGGCATTCTATAGGATATAGGAAGGACCATTTCACAGGGCCAAGTGCTCATGGATCGTGGAACATAGAACAGCACAGCACAGGAACAGGCCCTTCAGCCCAGTGTCAGCACCAAACACGATGCTAGTTAAACTAATCTATTCTGTTTGCATGTGATCTATATCCCTCCATACCCTGCATATCCATGACTTATCTCAAAGCCTCTTAAATGCCAATATCGAAACTGCCTCCACCACCACATTTTACAGCGTGTTCCAAGCACCCACCACTGTGTATAATAATTGTTTAACTTAGCTCATTGTTTAGTTTAGTTTGTTATCACGTGTACCAAGGTACAGTAAACAGCTTTTGTTGCATGCTAACCAGTAAGTGGTAAGACAATACATGATTACAATCGAGCCATCCACAGTGTACATGATAAAGGGAATAATGTTTTGTGCAAGATAAAGTCCAGTAAAGTCTGATTAAAGATAGTCTGAGGGTCTCCAATGAGGAGATTGTAGCTCATGACCACTCTCCAGTTGTTGGTAGGATGGTTTAGTTAGCTGATAACAGCTGTGAAGAAACTGAACCTGAATCTAGAGGCGTGTGTTTTCACACTTATATACCTCTTGCCTGATGGGAGAGGAGAAAAGAGGGAATGACGGGGGTGAGTCATCCTTGATTACGCTGTTGGCCTTACTGGGACAAGCAAGAGGTGTAAATGAAGTCAATGAAAGGGAGGTCGGTTTGTGGGATGATCTGGGCTGCGCCCATGCCTTCTGTGGACATGTTCCTGGACAGCTCCTTTAAACTTTGCCTCTCTCACCTTAAAACAATGCCTTTTGGTGATTGTCATTTCTTCCTTGGGAGAAAAGGATCTGACTAAGCATCGTATCTATGCCTCTCATAATTTTATATATTTCTATCAAGTCTCCCTCGGCCTCCAACACGCTAGAGAAAACAAGCACTGATTACCCCTCAAATACTTCCATACTCTAATTTAAACAGAGTAACTGATCCCTTGAGCCCTTACTCCACTCCACTGTAAGAACAATATACTTTACTCCTGAATGAGAATTAAAACAGTAATGGTAGAAATACTCACCTGTTGCCAACTACTTTCCTCAACAAAGATCCCTCACTTACCAAAGTGCACACTTTGAGACAATTGGTCAGGAGCTGCAGCTAGACCAACTGGCTGCACTTTCAGGTTTGCTGTACAATGGACGCATTTGTAGTGCAAATGTACCAAGACCCATCAGCAACTTTGAGGCCTTCAAATCGAATCATTTCATTGTAACTAACTATTCCCATAAAGCAGCATAAATCCCTTATGCCTTATAAAAACTCAAACCAGGTTGCAACCCATGAAACAATAATGAAGCAGGGCTTTTATATAACAGTTCAACAGATTCACTCTATCACTGATGCCGACTCCAAATTAACATTCTTAAACGAGTGCTGAGAATAAAACTTACAGTGGGCTAAGCTGGAATGTCTCTGAAATCTATGTGGGATCATGGCGTGCAATTAACCCACCCCTGTCCGACATAATGTAGGGAGCAAACCAAATTCATGCTTCCTGGTTATTATACGACTTTGCTCCCCATTGAGCACCAGACAGAATGTTTTTTTTTGCTTCAATAATAACCTCAAATACTTATGGTCTAGTATCAGATACAGGAAGCCTGCAATACTGCTAGTCAGTCTGCACCTCTTACAGGGGAGCAGCACTGAACTGGACTAGATGGTACCACTCATTATATTATAATTGCAATTTGCCGAAAGAGTTAGGGCATCGCACACACGACACAACAGGATCCATGTGTGTTTTCTGCTTCACTGAAGGTCAATGCATGAGGTAGAGGGGTGGAGAGATGTGCTGTTTACACAGAAGAGCCTAGCTGAGAGGAAGTCCAAACATTCCAGAAGCCACTCCATGCACTGAACAGTGCTGCATGCTTCTCTCATACACCTCCATGTGCTGGCCCCTATTCAGCCATGATGGACACACTCCCATAACATAGAAACATAGAAAATAGGTGCAGGAGTAGGCCATTCGGCCCTTCGGCCTGCACCACCATTCAATATGATCATGGCTGATCATCCAACTCAGTATCCTGTAGTTGCCTTCTCTCCATACCCCCTGATCCCTTTAGCCAAAAGGGCCATCTCTAACTCCCTCTTAAATATAGCCAATGAACTGGCCTCAACTACCCTCTGTGGCAGAGAGTTCCAGAGATTCACCACTCTGTGTGAAAAAAGTTCTTCTCATCTCGGTTTTAAAGGATTTCCCCCTTATCCTTAAGCTGTGACCCCTTGTCCTGGACTTCCCTAACATCGGGAACAATCTTCCTGCATCTAGTCTGTCCAACCCCTTAAGAATTTTGTAAGTTTCTATAAGATCCCCTCTCAATCTCCTAAATTCTAGAGAGTATAAACCAAGTCTATCCAGTCTTTCCTCATAAGACAGTCCTGCCATCCCAGGAATCAGTCTGGTGAACCGTCTCTGCACTCCCTCTATGGCAATAATGTCCTTCCTCAGATTTGGAGACCAAAACTGTACGCAATACTCCAGGTGTGGTCTCACCAAGACCCTGTACAACTGCAGTAGAACCTCCCTGCTTCTATACTCAAATCCGTTTGCAATGAAAGCTAACATACCATTCGCTTTCTTTACTGCCTGCTGCACCTGCATGCCTACCTTCAATGACTGGTGTACCATGACACCCAGGTCTCGCTACATCTCCCCCTTTCCCAATCGGCCACCATTTAGATAATAGTCTGCTTTCCCGTTTTTGCCACCAAAATGGATAACCTCACATTTATCCACATTATACTGCATCTGCCAAACATTTGCCCACTCACCCAGCCTATCCAAGTCACCTTGCAGTCTCCTAGCATCCTCCTCACAGCTAACACTGCCCCCCAGCTTAGTGTCATCCGCAAACTTGGAGATATTGCCTTCAATTCCCTCATCCAGATCATTAATATATATTGTAAATAGCTGGGGTCCCAGCACTGAGCCTTGCGGTACCCCACTAGTCACTGCCTGCCATTGTGAAAAGGACCCGTTTACGCCTACTCTTTGCTTCCTGTTTGCCAGCCAGTTCTCTATCCACATCAATACTGAACCCCCAATGCCTTGTGCTTTAAGTTTGTATACTAATCTCTTATGTGGGACCTTGTCGAAAGCCTTCTGGAAGTCCAGATACACCACATCCACTGGTTCTCCCCTATCCACGCTACTAGTTACATCTCGAAGCTCCTATGCAGCTCTACCCATACCGATTCCACATCCTCCAAACTAATGTCCTTCCTTTCCATTGCATTAATCCCTCTCTAATCAGTAACGCTACCCCACCTCCTTTTCCTTTCTGTCTATCCCTCCTGAATATTGAATATCCCTGGATGTTCAGCTCCCAGCCTTGGTCACCCTGGAGCCATGTCTCCGTGATCCCAACTATATCATAGTCATTAATAGCTATCTGCACATTCAACTCATCCACCTTATTACGAATGCTCCTTGCATTGAGACACAAAGCCTTCAGGTTTGTTTTTACAACACTCTTACCCCTTATACAATTATGTTGAAAAGTGGCCCTTTTTGATTTTTGCCCTGGTTTTGGCTGCCTGCCACTTTTACTTTTCACCTTGCTACCTATTTCTTCTACCCTCATTTTACACCCCTCGGTCTCTACGCTCACACATTTAAGAAACCCTTTGCCTTTAACTCCATCCTCCACTATCCCATTCAACACCCCACCCCCCTTATTCAGTTTAAAGCCACCCGTGTAGCAGTGGCAAACCTGCCTGCCAGAATGCTGGTCCCACACCTGTTAAGATGCAATCCGCCCCTTTTGTACAGTTCCCCCTTACCCCAAAACAGATCCCAGTGATCTAAGAATCTAAATCCCTGCCCCGTGCAGCAGTTCCTCAGCCACACGTTCAGGTCCCGTATCTCCCTGTTCCTGCTCTCGCCAGCACACGGGGAACTGGAAGCAAACCGGAGATAACAACCCTGGAGGTCCTGCTTTTCAACATTTTTCCGAGCTCTCTAAAGTCACGCTGCAGAATATTCATCCCCTTTTTTCCGACATCGTTTGTGCCGACATGCACTACCACTTCCGGCTGTTCACCTTCGCCCTTGAGGATTTTCTGCACTCTGTCCGTGACATCCTGGATCCTGGCACCGGGAAGGCTGCACACCATCCTCGCATCCTGTCTGTTGCCGCAGAAACCCCTGTCCGTACCTCTCACGATGGAGTCTCCCACTACAATGGCCTTGTCTGCCTTAGGCCTTTTTGGTTTTGGCTCAACAGCCCTATTCACATCGCCAGCCAGTCCACGTCTTCTGTCCCAACAGCTTCTAAGCGGATGAACCTGTTTACAAGAGGTACATCACCCGGGGACATTGGCATTCCATGCTTCCCTCCCTTTCTCACTGTCTCCCACCTTCTCTCTTCCAGTACCTTAGGTGTAACAATCGTACTGTAGGACTTGTCGAGGAACGACTCCGTTTCTCGGACGAACCGGAGGTCATCCACTTGCTTCTCCAGTTCCCCAACACGGCCCTTCAGGAGCTCTACCTGGATGCACTTTTCGCATTTGTAGCAGCCAGAGGCACCAGCGGTGTCCTTGACCTCCCACATACTGCAAGCATTGCACTGAATCAGCTTGACTGACATCTCCTTCTTTCGTCTCCCTCTCAAGCGTATTGCGTGGTCTCCTCGCCGAAGACTGTCGAGCCAAAGACTCACACTTTTCTCACAGGGCACTTCCCTCACAAGGCCGCTCACTCACTGCCGCTCGCTAAGAGCTGTCCTGCTTAAATTGACTGATAGATTTCCTGATTTACCAATTTACAAAGCAAATTCCTCAGTTTTCAACTGTTTTCACCCCTCTGACTCACTTCATTCCTCCCACTTGGGCTAGAGCCAATCAGTCGTATCTCTTGTTAATCTGCTGCTGCTGTTGTTCCTCCCAAATCTACAGCAGTTCTGTATTAATGTATTAATGAAAAATGTATTAATCATGCCTAATACATTCTGATCCAAATCATTGATTATAGATGGCAGACAGCAAAGGGCCTGGCACTGATCCCTGGGACATACCACTAGCCGCAGATCTCCAGTCTGAAAAACAACCTTACACCACAACCACCCTTTCACAAAGCAAATTCTATATCCAGTCAGCCAACTCTGGATCCCATGTATCTAACCTTCCAGAACAGCTTACTAGGCAGAATGAAAAGCCATTTAGTCCCTCAGACTGCTGTGCCTTTCAATAAGATCTTGATCGATCTTTTGTGTAGGAAAGAACTGTAGATGCAGATTTAAATCGAAGTTAGACGTTTCAGGTCGAGACCCTTCTTTAGACTGAAGAAAGGTCTCGACCCAAACGTTACCCATTCCTTCTCTCCAGAGATGCTGCCTGTCCCACTGAGTTGCTCCAGCATTTTCTGACTACCTATGGTCGATCTTTTATTTTTTCCTCGACTAACCACATTTCACTTAAAGGAATCATCTCAAAATCATATGTTCTCATGCTTTCTGTCTTGATTTGTGATTTGAATAGCCAATTTCTCATTTTGTAACTCTGATTTTAAACTCCCTTTTTGCGAGCACAAACATTAACTGCTTATCTACCCTGTCAAGTCCCTTAAGAATTTTCTGTTTCAGTAAGAATGTTTCTGTTTCTGTTTCTATAGAAGAGGCTCTCACCAGGGTCTCTTCTATACCCCGTAACTCTGCTCTCACTCCCCTTCCCCCTCACTCGTAACAAGGGCAGTGTCCCCCTTGGCCTCACCTTCCACCCTACCAGCCGTCACATACAACAAATAATCATCCAACATTTTCCCATCTCCCACCACTGGCCACATCTTCCCATCTCCTCCCCTTTCGGCTTTCCGCAGAGGCCGCTCCTTCCGTAACACCTTGGTCAAATCGTCCCTTCCCACCCAAACCACCCCCTCTCCTGGCACTTTCCCTTGCAACCGCAAGAAATGCTACACTTGTCGCTTTACCTCCCCCTTTGACTCCATTCAAGGACCCAAGCAGTCTTTCCAGGTGTGGCAGAGGTTCACCTGCACCTCCTCCAACCTCATCTATTGCATCCGCTGCTCTAGGTGTCAGGTGCTCTACATCGGTGAGACCAAGCGTAGGCTTGGCGATCGCTTCGCCCAACACCTCCACTCGGTTCACAATACCCAACCTGATCTCCCGGTGGCTCAGCACTTCAACTCCCCCTCCCATTCCGAATCAAACCTTTCTGTCCTGGGCCTCCTCCATGGCCAGAGTGAGGCCCACCATAAATTGGAGGAGCAGCACCTCATATTTTGCTTGAGTAGTTTACACCCCAACGGTATGAACATTGACCTCCAATTTCAGGTAATCCCTGCTTTCTCCTTCTTTCCCCTCCCCTTCCCAACTTTCCCACAGCCTACTGTCTCCGCTTCTTCCTTTCTTCTTCCCGCCTCCCCCACCCTCACATCAGTCTGAAGAAGGGTCTCGAACCGAAACATTGCCTATTTCCTCCGCTCCATAGATGCTGCCTCACCCGCTGAGTTTCTCCAGCATTTTTGTCTACCTTCTGTTTCAGTAAGATCAGCTCTAATTTTTCAAACTCAAGAGTGTCTGGGTCCAGCCCCTTTTATCTCACCTCGAACTTTGAACCTCATTTCCAGGAATTGAAGCTGATGAACCTATATTGCACTGTCATAACTTCAACTCTATCCTTCTTTGTGGAGTGAGGCCAGAGTTGCAGACAAATTTAACATCGCCAGGGTTCTATACAACTGGAGCAATGTGTTTCTGCAATTGGACACATCTTTTCTAATAAAGACTTAAGACTACTTCCCTTCATAAATGCTTGGTATACATATTATTATTTTCCCATGTA
Organism: Leucoraja erinaceus; assembly: GCF_028641065.1. Taxonomy (NCBI): domain Eukaryota; kingdom Metazoa; phylum Chordata; class Chondrichthyes; order Rajiformes; family Rajidae; genus Leucoraja; species Leucoraja erinaceus. The sequence goes on from NC_073379.1 coordinate 61,143,551, forward strand.
CCCTCCTACCACTTCCTTCATAACAGATGACAGCATTTTCCCCATGACTGATATTTAAATAACCTACAAAGAGCCCCTCATTTTCTTGCTTCTTCCTTTCTTAAAAAGGGAGGTTATATTTGCTATCATCCAATCTGTGCAAGCTATTCTAGAATCTATGGACTCTTGGAAGATACAACTAAGACCTTCACGGTCTCCGTTGTCACCTGCTTCAATACGTTATGATGCATGTCATCAGGACCCAAGGATTAATTGCATTTCAACCTCATTCATATATGGAAAGTCCACCCATTCTTATTCATAACAGTAATTTATTTGAGTTCAACATTCAAAGACCCATTGTTCCCCATCAAATATTGACACTAAACTTTAGTTTAATTTCTCAGTTATTTCCTTATCTACTGATATCATTTCTCCTATCACGGTCTGTCAGTGATTGCACATGGACTTTAGCTAGATTTATTTTCTTTTTACTGTCAATAGAAACAGTGAAATCTATTTTTATATTTCCCATGCGCCGCCTCTCATTTTCTACATGCCCCTTTTATTATCTACATGCCATTTCTCAGTACATACTACTTAACATAGAAACTAGGTGCAGGAGTAAGCCATACGGCCCTTCGAGCCTGCACCGCCATTCAATATGATCATGGCTGATCATCCAACTCAGTATCCTGTACCTGCCTTCTCTCCATAAGCCCTGATCCCTTTAGCCACAAGGGCCACATCTAACTCCCTCTTAAATATAGCCAATGAACTGGCCTCAACTACCCTCTGTGGCAGAGAGTTCCAGAGATTCACCACTCTCTGTGTGAAAAAAGTTCTTCTCATCTCAAACTGCTCTTACAAATCTCAAACTGCTCTTACAAATAAGTATTTCAAATCTTATCTACAGGTTATATGCATGATGTATTTGATTCAAGGCAACCCTATCCCAATAGAAACAGTTTCCTCTCTCACCAATACCCGTACCCATGTCACAAGGATTTAATTCATTTTGCATCACAATATTCTTTGTGCCTTGTAGGCAATAGTCTGACCAATTTGCACGTAGCTCAGTAAGCAATAGTGAGATTATTACCTTTGCAATTCCAATGTTTAATATGGATATCAACTGTTCATGTCCCTTCAGCAGAACATCCTGCTCAGTTTTATCTATGCTATTGTTTTCCACATAGATCACAACTCCCCCTCCAATTCCTAGTTCCTTCATGGGGTTGATGTTCTCATATTCATCAGCAATTGTAAACTAAATCACCAACTCTCTATTCTGCATTATGATAAAATAAATGGAAGATGGAATTATTATATGAAGTGCAAAACATCAAATAACATTTTAGTGAAAGATTGCAGCATGAAAAACAGCTATTACTGATTAAAATAATGAACCAGGAGCAAATCATTATCTAACATAAATTTCAGTACATCACCCCATGACAAAAAAATCCACAAGGCCATAGAGCAGTTTAAAATGGAGAGATTCAGCATGAGTCTAAGGATTGCTTCTGTCCAGTCCTGCTACACTTATTTGGTATCTGGTATTGGTAATAATTTTGAAATTTGTTCAAAGAAGCTGAGGAGAATGGAGAAACGTTCTTAGCCACTGATTCATTGAACACTGGGGCTGTTTCAGCATGGCTGTTGGATCTATTAGTGCATTCATAACAACTCCTCAGACACTGCGACCATCATGATCAGCGTGTATGAAACTAATTACAGAAACAAAGGCTGAGGTTTCTGAGCTACTTCTCTTTACAGAAACCATCCAGGAACACATGCAGGAATCGACCTTTCATTCTCCTTGCACCAGATTTAATATTCAGAGAAAATGCTGCGATTTTGGAATCTCTAGTAATGACAAGGAGCAGCCTTAAACCAGTTAAAATATTTTAATTAATTGTACATAGGAGTTAACGTTTCTTTATCATCTATATCTTGGCCTGTTCCATTAATAAAAAAATTAATGGTTGATGTAACCAAAATTACCGAAGGACTTGATAATCATCAACAATTGCTAGAAAAAACTCAATCAAATCAGCTTACACAGCAAACCTTGTCCCCAGTAACCAAGTTTCGTCTAATCACAAATGACATTGTACAAGTTATTGCATTTCACTCCATTACAGGACCTTTCACCCCGTCTCATCCTTCCAAGCCACCACGACTGTCTGCTGCACCATAAACAAAGGCGCCATGCTTTGTGGGATGCATATGTTTTGAAAAAAATGCTTCAACTGAAGAAGACACATGTTTGTAGGAAACATAAGCAGGGTAATATGGTCTTCTAATCAGCAGATTGGGAACACTAGTAGAAGGCAGCACTTAAAATTTAAAATATACAACTACTGAGTGCTACCTTTTAGTAGGAAGAGCAAGGAGAAACAATTTAAACCAAAGGACACAATCTAAATGGCTACAACATTGGATACATTTAGTTTGGTTTAAAGATACATTGTGGAAAAAGACCATTCGGCCCACCGAGTCCTTGCTGACCAACACACTAATTCCATCCTACGCACTAGGGACAATTTACTGAAGCCAATTAACCTACATACCTGCACGTCTTTGGAATGTGGGAGGAAACTGGAGCACCTGGAGATAACCAACATGGTCACAGGGAAATGTGTAAACTCAGCACCCATAGTCAGAATCAAATGCGGGTCTCTGGTGCTGTGAGCCAGTAACTCTACCACTGCGCACCCTCTGGGGGGTTCATATGTATAATACATTGAAAGTAACAGGGCATGGTTTAAAGAAGCACACAAGATTACGAGTTTTACAAATACGACAAGGAAAGCAAGAGAATGTGTCTCAATTAATCTTTTTGGTTTGGACTCATTATTATGTAAATTTCACTTTATGAATGAGTTTCTGAGGGAGGGCAGATGAGATTTATGCCAAGAATGAGGGACTTTAGAGGAGTGAATGGACTAGAGAAGCTGGTTTATCTTCCTTGGAACAGAGAACATTGAGGGGATCTTCCTCTTGGTCGAGGTCAAGAACCAGAGGACCTGAAATTAAAAATAATGGCAAAAGAACCAAAAGCAATATGAGGAAACTTGTTTAATAGGTAGTTTGAAATGAATTGCTGGGAGTGGAGTTGGATTCAGTTCAGCATTCACACAGAACTACATAAGTAGAAAAAGTAGTTCTACATAAAATAAATAAGTAGGAAAAACAAATGCAGATCTATGGGGAGAGGAAGGATGAATTGAAGTACCTGACTTGCTCTTGGCATGATTTTGACGCTCCAAATTGCCTAGCTATTTATTGCAACATTTCTGTGATTCACCATGTAAGTTGAAGAGGAGCTTGCAGGTAATTGTGTTTCCATGCACTTGCTTTCTTTGGTGGTAGAGGTCATGGATTGAGGTGGTGCTTTCAAAAAGGCTGTGGTGAGTAAATGCAGTATGTTGCAAATTATAGTCAATTATGGAAAAAGTGAGCATAGAGGGTGATATATATTTGGGATGCCAATCAAAGTTTTTGTTTTATCCTGGACAGTATTAATTGTATGGTTTTAATTTTATGTTTTTGTCAAGAGTCTGGAATATTTAATTAATCTGCTGATTTAATAGATATACAGTATGTACCACGAGTGGAGCAATTACATTTTCACTTGCCGCTGCTTTATAGGCACATTAAACACGACACAACAAATAAATATACAATACTAGTTATACTTGGCATACCTAAACATAATAGCTCTGGCCAAAGTAGGGGCAGCACAGAGGCAGAGCGGTATAGTTGTCTTACAATGCCAAAACCCAGGTTCAATCCTGACTATAGGTACTGTTTGCATGGAGTTTGTATGTTCTCTGTGTGACCGTGTGAATTCTGCTCCGGGTGCTCTGGTTTCCTGCCACACTCCAAAGACCTATATGTTTGTAGGTTAATTGGCTTTGGTAAAAATTGTAAATTGTCCCTCATGTGTTGTGTGGTGCTAGTGTACGAGGATCATTAGTCGGTGTGGACTCGGTAGGCCGAAGGACCCGTTTCCACACTGTATCTCTAAACTAAATGAATGTAAACTACACAGCACATTATACTATGTCCACAGTAGTTCAGTGCTGAGGTACCAGGGGCGCCGCACAATTGGCAGCCCCGCCAACAGTCTGTCTGTTTTTTTGTCTTTTATTTTATTTTTAGTGTGTTTTAAAAGTCTGTGTAAATGTTCTCCAGTATGTTTTATGTGGGGGGAGGGGGAGAGGGTCGGGGGAGACTTTTATTCAGTTTACTACATTGCCGGAGGTGCAATTTCTTTTCCAGGTCACATCTCCAGTCGCTCTGTGGCCTACCATCGATGGAGCTTGAGGCCTCCTCAGCCTGACTTTGGGCCCCACTGCGGGGCATGGATTTAACATTGGAGTCGATCCCTTGCCTGGGGTTGCTCCAACCGCAGCCTGCGGAATTTACATCGGGAGCTCGCAGTCTCGGGAGAGACTAGTCTGGAGCTCCAACAACACAGAGGCTCGACCAGCCCCAACGCAGGGTTCGATCGCCCGGAGCGGGTGAGCTGACATCCCTCCAATTCGGGAGCTGATCGCCCTGACGCGGAGGGCCAAAACGCCGCCGGCTATGGGAGCCAAGATCGTCCCTTCAACGGATGGCTCGAGGCCCATGACCGCAGGAGAGGAAAGAAGGGAAGAGATTTGAACTTATTTTTTTGCCTTCCACCACAGTGAGGAGCGTGGAGGAGTCACTGTGGTGGATGTTTATGTTCAAATGCACTTTGTGAGTTCCGTTGCTTTTTATTTGCATGACTGACTTGGCAAATGAAATTCCTCGTATATTGTAAAACATACTTGGCTAATAAAGTATTATTGTAATTGGGATTGTGATTGATTGAGGTAGAATTGTTAGTTTTTGAAACTGGAAATGGTAGAGCTATTTGATGGCACATATCCTCACCACACTCCATGCAAATGCTAATATTTGGAAACATTCTGAAAAACTACCTCATATCTGTTCCACACAGGATATCCAGCCACAGATGCAGCCAAACCAGAAGACTTTACAATAAATAATGATTTTAAAGAATACAGAAGCAGAAGAAGCAGGCTTTGTTTGTGTTTTACTAGCAGTCTGTCACCATCTGTTTAATGACCATTATTACAGCTGCTGAATACTTATTTTCACTGGGCTGAATGCCAAAGTAGCATCAGGGCCTTACTTAAGGCATAGAATCGATTTGCATTTCTAAGTTGCCTCTTGCTTGAGCTGGACAGTGATTCTGCTCTTCCATGACCAGCCTGATCATGATTAAGGTAATGTAAATACTGCTTCATGATCTTTTTTCAACCTTAACCAAAAAAAGTCATCAGCACATCTGGGAATCCCTCCAGAGCCGTGTCTTTGACGGGTTCCTGCTGTTTGTTAATTATCTGCAGCATGTAAAACTCATCATCACTTAAAATCAGTGGCCTTTTGGTCCAACTTGTCCACGCCAGCCAAGGTGCCCCCAAAAACTGGTCCCATTTGCCCATGTTTGGCCCACATACTTCTTAACCTTTTCTATCTATGTACCTGTACAAGTGCCCTTTAAATGCTGTCATAGATCCCTGTCTTTTATTACAATAACCTCCACTGGCAATTTGTTCCATATAAACCCCACCTTCTGAGTGGAAAAAGCTGCCCCAGGTTCCTATTAAATCTTGCCACTCTCATCGTAAAATAGTCCTCTGATTCTTGATTTCCTTCTCTCAGTAATACACCTGGTGTTCACCTTATCTATTCCCCTCATGATTTATAAACATTTGGAAGTTCACACCTCAGCCTCCTGTGCTCCAAAAGAATAAAGTCATAGCCCATCTGATCTTTACCCATAGCTCAGGCCCTCGAGTCTGGGCAATATCTTCCCTGCACTCTTTCCAGCTGAATGACATTTTTCCTATGACAAGGAGACAAAAACGGAACATAATATTCTTAATGTGGCTTCCCTAACGTCGTACAACTGTAACGTAATGTCCCGACTTCTATGCATAATACCCTGACTGGTGGAGGCCAATGTACCAAAAGCATTATTTGCCACTCTATCTACCTGTGATACTACTTTCAGGAACTATGTACCTGTACTCCTAGATTTCAGCTGTGCAACATTCCCCAGGGCTCCAACATTCACTGCAAATGTTCTGCTCTGGTTTCACTTCCCAAAATGTAACATCTAACATTTATCTGCATTAACCATTCGCCATTCCTCGGCCTACGTGCCCAGCTCTCGTATGACTTCTGAGCATTGCCTGCATTAACCCATGAACCATGCTTGAGCAGAGACCACAAAGAGAAAAAAACAACAGTTGGATTATGACTAGCCTATAGACTAGAAATGATATGGTAGTCATTCTCCGTGGATTGTCACCTTGTTGTGGTGGAGAAGCTTGTGTGGTCCTGCAATCCTGAGAGCGATGCCATCTGGAGCTATGCTCCTGGCAGGGTCATCCATGGCGCTAAGGTGGAGGGGGTGGTCTCTGCCAAAGAGCAATCTAACCAAGACCTCAACGGTGGAACAGGTGGAGGATGATGTCGGACTTTAGTGGAACGTCACAACGGCTGGGAAGACCGATGAAGGCTGTAGCAGAAAAGGGTCCCTGGTCATCTTGGATTCCATGCCACTGGATTCTGAGCCAGATCTGTCAAGGACCATGTGGTGGGTGCCTGTGCACCAGTCTCCCCACATTAAACCAAGTCACGCACAGGCATCCTCCATGAGAGGACAGTCATACTCGTTTCGAGTGACCGCATGGTTCATTCAAACATCACACAACAATAATTTTAAAGATAATAATTTTAAGCCCTTTGTTATCACATAATTGTTCAGGGATATGAAAGTGATGTTGATACCAGAAGGCAAGTTTCAATCAATTGAGAGTGTCCTGCCCTGCTTCACCATGGAAACAACAGTTCTCACAGTAGGTCAACAGATGCATTGGAATAGCATATGGAGGACTTTTGTTCAACTATATGCAAAAATTCCAGCCTTAGAACCAACTAACACATCAATCCTCTCCCAATATTTGTAGAAAACATGAAGAGCTTATTGTACATTGTATTAATGTAACCTGAAAATCTGTGCAGCACTCTGTGTGAAATTAAAGAATGTTGTGAATTCTGTCAACAGTTTTATTGAGGTGACCTTGAATTTTAGTAGCTGTGGCAGCGCAGTGGCTTTTTATCCCAACACACCCAAGGGATTTTGCATAAATAAATCATTAACATGTGTTTAATTGCACCATCATTTTTATTGATTCTTTTCAACTATTTTGTCAATCTACCAGAAAAAGCTTCATTAGAAATAAGCCATGGTTTCAGGCGGGACATAAAGCTTTATGGTTCAACTTGGGGAAAATTATCCGCAGGCAGCAAATAATTTGTTTCAATGCATAATTAATAGATTTGTCAGGAAGTACTTAGATTGTGAAATACTACGAATAGACCTCTTTATAGATAGATTAAGATAAATGGATTCTGTTGCACAATGGAAAATGTCATTGCTTAACATTTGCAATCTACAGCCTCTGAGGTTGCTTTAGTAAAGTCTTGCTTTCTTGTTGGTCAGCAGGGAAGGAAATGAGAGAATCATAGTTCTTGTCTAATTTGGTTTGACAACGTGGATTTGTGTGTTTTCTAAGTATTTTTGTTAAAGTATTGCCTAATTTTCTACTTCGCACATTTCTGTTTTCAACTATAGTTTTTTGTTGTTGTTTAAATGTTGCTTTCATTATTACATAATAAAGTCAATATCCAACAACCTGTCAATGAGCAATTGTTTTCACACCACAAATGTACCATAATTTAAAACGATACATACACAAACTGCTTTTATAAATTGCCTCTATTTTACTGTTGACTATTATAAAGACAAATGAGATATTGATGCCTCCTTTGTTTTTGTGTAAAGATCTTTTAATCAAAGTTTTGTTCATCTTAAATCCCAGTGCTTTAAGTTAAATGGAGATATAAGACATAGTAACATAGAAAATCTGTACAGGGTTAGGCCATTCGGCCCTTCGAGCCAGCATCACCATTCAATATGATCATGGCTGATCATCCAAAATCAGTAACCCATTCCTGCTTTTTCCCCATATCCCTGGATTCCGTTAGCCCAAAGAGCTAAATCTAACTCTCTTGAAAACATCCACTTAATTGGCCTCCACTGCCTTCTGTGGCAGAGAATTCCACAGATTCACAACTCTCTGGGTGAAAACATTGTTCCTTATCTCAGTCCTAAATGGCTTACCCCTTATTCTTAAACTGTGACCCCTCGTTCTGGACTCCCCCAACATCGGGAATATTTTTCCTGCATCTAGCCTGTCCAATCCTTTAAGATGACCCTGCAGATGCTGGAATCGGAAGCAACAAACAATCTATTGGCAGAACTCAGTGGATTGTTGCTCAACCCATTCAATTCCTCCAGCAGATTATTTGTTACTTTGAATCAAATGTGGCAGCAGCTGCTTACTATGGCATTTTAATGTGCATTGCTCCTGGTTTGGATACCACTTCCCTGAAATTTTCAACACTTTATTATCACAGTAATATTATTGCATTACATCTAGTTTTCATTGGCCCTCTCATTGCAATATCATAGTCTGGATTCATAAAAATGCTTGCACATTGCCTTAGCTAAACGATACAGTTTAGAGACAGACAGCACAGAAACAGGCCCTTTGGCCCACAGAACCCGGGCCGACCAATGATCCCTCACTAGGGATAATTTACATTGTTTACCAATTCCAAATCAACTTACAAACCTGTATTTCTCTGGAATGTGGGAGGAAACCGGAGCATTCAGAGAAAACCCACATAGTCATGGGGAGAACATACAAACTCCATGCAGACAACACCCATAGTCAGGATCTAACCCGGGTCTCTGGCAATGTAAGGCAGCAACTATTGCTGTGCCACCATGTTGCCCAACGACTCCCACTAACTTACATCAGAGTGCAGTGGCTTTTCCTGAAAGTGTCTGGACTCAAGAAACATCGAGTATCGCACTTGTTGAAATGGAGAATGGCCAAATGCACATATTTTCAATTGACCACATTAAATATTCATTAGGAGCTCCTGATGAGTGGAAGCCTGCTGACAGATGAGGGCAGGAATCAGTATGCAGCTGAAGCTCTTAAAAATGTGTGCTGCCATTTAAAGGAGCCCCTCATGAATCATTGCTGCACATTGCAAATACAAGGGTCAGACCTAGGAGCACGCTTCCTTAATATTCTTACAACCATTGTCAATCCTCTTGCAAGAAAGTGTTGCAAAGGAGAACTGACTTCTCACTTTCTTGGTCAAACTGTGGAACATAGAAAGTAAGGCTGAAATAGCCCAATCCCTATTTTTTGCTACGACTGATATCAAGATATAATTTGTCTAAACATATTGCAGTACATTCGTCGGTCACCCTTTTTTATTGTAAATAAAATCATTCCATTTACTTACAATGTACAAGTTATATCAGTATGACATCAATTGTTTCACAGACACTCCATGATCAGCAAGTCTGATCAGCATCCAGCTCTGTGTGGAACTGAATGAGGGTTTTAACTCATTGCCTTTCCCAGAGAGTCTTTGTTATGGCTGCACGAAGCTTCAATGCATCCCTCACCATGTAATTCTGGGCCTTGGAATGTGCTTGCCTATGATATTCAGTTGCTGACGTCAAGTTACTGCATCGAAAGTGCATCTTGCATTAAGTTGAGCATGTTCCAGTGACAGGTAGACACAAAATGCTGGAGTAACAGCAGGACAGACAGCATCTCTGGAGAGAAGGAATGGTGACGTTTTGGTCAGACTTTGTTTGTCTCATTGCGGGATCCTGGGAATTGTCTGTGGAGCACAGAATCATGTCACAGGAAACCATGTGGAATGGATTTCAACAAGGTGCACCACATCTTTCCAGTATCTTCTTGACAAGTGTACAGTTTTCATCCCCACTGCAACCGCTTTGAGACTCCGGCATCAGAAGGGTCTTGACCTGAAACATCACCCATTCCTTTTCTCCACAAATGCTGCCTGTCCCGCTGAGGTACTCCAGCATTTTGTGTCTATCTTCGATTAAACCAGCATCTGCAGTTCTTTCCCACACAGGGTCCATGTCATATTGGCTGCATGCTTCTTTCCTTCCACTTACTCTTTCCTCTGGATTTTAACCATTTGTAATCCCCAGATTAAATGGGGCATGGTTTGAGTGAATGCCGTAGCACATAAACTATTGTTCATGCCACACATCAACGTGCTGAGAGCACCTCCCACAGTGGGATTCAGTGGGACCAGTTGCCAAGACTGCTTTGCTCCAATTCATTCTTGCTCCCAGGGCTTGTTCAAAATGGTTTAATGAAGTACAAATTAACAGTGGATCCAAGCAGGAGATGGCAATTTACTTTGTGTCACCATTATCATCAGTAGCTTTATCCCACATGGCTCCACAGCCTGGCTTTGCCACACCTCTGAAGCTCACATCCTTCCTGATGAATTTGGTAAAAGGCTCGATAACCCACAAACAAGACCGAGAGAAAAGACAGCTGACTAACTCTGGATTTAATCATGCGAGTTTCTGTTCACTACCTATTACGTAGGACAACACTTGTGATTCCCTGCATGCAGCAGTTATCACCATTTGCAGATTTCCATCCTCTCACATACCTCAGTGAACAAATCAGTGGTCGCTTTGAACTCAGCCCCTAAGCGAGTGCAAGCATTGTCCGTAGTGCACGTCGACTGCTGAGGTCTGGGTAACTGTAGATCTGGAATGTAGCTACAGTAGGTAGATCACCTTCCTTCAGTTTTTCTATCTCGGTTGGCACAGACTGTTCTGCCGGGCATGTCCAGCTGCCCTGCTTTTTGGGTTCTTAATTTCCTTTATCTGCATTGTCACTCTTTATTAGCCCTCATTTCATAACTTTTACAAAGATAGGTCCATGTTTAACCTTCCTTCCGACCCCCATTAACCCATCGACCAAATGATCAAATGTATGCCTGGCAATCTGATCATTAGAGTGTTTGTCATTATATGTCCTACAAGTCATAGAAGTCCTTCATATTAATTATTTCTTATTTTTGAGAGTGTTCTGCAGCCGCTCAGATACATCATGGATCCTAGCATCAGGGCCAAGCCAGTAGCCGCACTCCTGACCACTGCTGCTCTCCCCCTTGACTGGTCATCCCCCAACAGTCTGAAAAGGAGCGTACCTGTCTAAAGACCTGTTGGCAAGGGAACAGTCCCAGGGGATTACTGCACTCTCTGCCTCACCTGGTGGTCACCCACCCACATTCTGCCGGTACCTTTGTCGTGACCACCTCACTATAACTCCTATCCATGACACCCTCACACCCACAGATAATCCTGAGGTTGTTCAGCTGCAGCTCCAGTTTCTTAATGTTTCAGTTTTGTTTATTGTCAAGTGTACCGAGGTACAGTGAAAAGCTTTTTGTTGCGTGGTAACTAGTCAGCAGAAAGAAAAAAACATGGCTACAATTGAGCCATTTACAGTGTATAGATACATGATAAGGGAATAAAGTTTAGTGCAAGGTAAAGCTAGCGAAGTCCGATCAAGGATAGTTCGAGTATCACCAATGAGGTAGATAATAGTTCAGCACTGCTCCTCCCTGGTTGTGGTAGGATGATTCAGTTGCCTGATAGCAGCTGGGAACAAACTGTCTCTGAATCGGGAGGTGTGTGTTTTCCCTCTTTAAAAGTTTTTCCCAACCTGGTCCTGAATTATATTTGTTGGAGTGCAAGATTTTGCTAAAGAATCATTCCTTCGGCCATTCTGGGTGTTTTAAAAAAAAATTCACCCGACAAGTTAATCGCTGGAATGATTTTAAAAGCAGCTTCTGAAGCCGTCAATGCCGACAACTGGGACGGATTTTATGGAGGACCAGGTAAAAGAAAGTTTATTTTTATGTATAAAAGTGTTTAAGATGTATTTAATTCACATTTTAAGTTGCGAAACGGTGATTTTTCCCCCTCGAAGAACCGGCAGTGTTTTTTGCTGCAGATATGGGGGTATAAATTCACCGCCTCCTCAACGTTCTAAATGGTCCCGTTCCAGAAAATCCCACTCGCAAGCTGATTTAAATGGCCATTAATTTACAGGTATTAAACATGAAATTCCTTCCATTTGGCCTATAAACCCATGACAAAGAGATTTAAAAATTATGTTATATTCTGAATTCTTGTGTGAATGTTATTTGGATACTTAGGCTATCTAAACATGTTAATCTATTCTTAAGAAATGGATAGATGTTTAGATCTAGTAATTGAATTTTGTAATTAGCTACAATTAGGTAACTAACTAATTATATGCTTTAATTTCAAGTCATCTAAGTAAGATTTTTTCATATTTGTTTCAGAATGCTTCAATCTATAATAACTGAATATTTATGGGGGGGCGGGCTTTCTGGAGCACTAGTATGTGTGTTGTGGGCTGAATGGAGTCTTGGACTGGCAGCTCAGTCACTCAGGGCTGGTGGGCTGGCAGCTCAGTCACTCAGGGCTCGTGGGCTGGCAACTCTGTCACAGTGCTGGTGGGCTGGCAGATCAGTCACTCAGGGCTGGTGGGCTGACAGTTCACTCATGGCTATTCCTTGAAATTCCATTTCAAGCAGAGTGCAGGCAGCCACATTCAATTTCATAGCATTTCAAGCAGAGTGCAGGCCACCACATTCAATTTCATAGCATTTCAAGCAGAGTGCAGGCCACCACATTCAATTTCATAGCATTTCAAGCAGAGTGCAGGCCACCACATTCAATTTCATGGCATTTCAAGCAGAGTGCAGGCCACCACATTCAATTTCATGGCATTTCAAGCAGAGTGCAGGCCACCACATTCAATTTCATGGCATTTCAAGCAGAGTGCAGGCCACCACATTCAATTTCATAGCATTTCAAGCATAGTGCAGGCCACCACATTCAATTTCATAGTATTTCAAGCAGAGTACAGGCCACCACATTCAATCTCATAGCATTTCAAACAGAGTGCAGGCCACCAAATTCAATGTCATAGCATTTCAAGCAGAGTGCAGGCCACCAAATTGCCAAACAACTCATTGCATTGCCATTAAGGGCTAACAAATCATGTTTTGCAAGTACATTGCAGACTCACAGTTCAGTTTATTCACAGCTTAGAATGAGAGTTGTGAACTTTCCCTCGTGATCTTCCAGAGTGACTGACTCACTTCCAGGCATCAGTGGTTTTATAGTCCTGCCACCCCCCGGAAGGGGCATTACCTTCATCATGGTGATTGACAGGCGAGAGGACCAATCAGCTGATCTCATATTTTTGAAACATTCATAACTTTTTTATTTTTCAACGATCGGAAAAATCCTCAGGGCTGCCTCAGGAAGGGCCAAAAATCATATTGATATATGGTAGCATTTTTTCTGAAATTAATATACAGCACAGACAGGAAGTGGTCAAGATTAGACTTTAGTTATATAGATTTAAGAGGCTTTTATGTAGGCACCTGGATATGCAGGGAATGGAGTGAATGGTTTAACTTGGCATCATGTTCAGCACAAAGGGCCTATTTCTGTGCTGCCTTGTTCTATATTCTGTTCAATTTATTAGAGAACAAAATGAGCACACATAACTAACGTACTGTGCAGACTCGCCTAATTTGATCAATACAATTTTGTCTTGCATAATAATTTAAATTGGCTATGTGCCACACTCATCTATATTAGTTGATCACCTTCATAACCTTGACAAACTGGATTGCTGCAAAAGTAGGAAGATGTGACAGATAGGCTTTTATTTGCATTGCAAGCATAACCTTGATGTCAACATCTCCGCAATTAACACCTCCATTTGAAAAAACCAGTGAAATATGTCAGTGTTTGCATTTCTGCCAAATTTTCCTTCAAACCCTTCCATTTACAGAAGCCCCCTTGGAGGAAATCAGTGGGGGAATTGTGTAACAGGGTTAATAGCTCACTGTCCTCAGCTGGAGATATATTGCTGTGTCGAAGCTTCCACTCACCCTTCTTCAGTTAACTATATAAACATCTGCAGCAGAATTATAAGATAACCAGTGAAGGCATTCGGGCTTTTTACCCGATTAGAGACGATTCCTGCGATCCCACCTGAGGATAAGAGCTCTTTGAATGCAACGTCAAAAAGGCAAAAGATGATGCATTATGTTATACTAATGCTAATCCATCTCTCCTTGGAGTAGTAGTCACCTAATGATTACCTCAGGAGGAGCCATGGTGAGGAATATAAATCATTTTAGTGTCAAGAGTTTAGGTCAATAAATTATTAGGAAAGTTAAGACATATTTCCTTGAAAGAAATAATGAGGTAACCAAACATTTTTTTCAATAACTTATGAAACTGACCTGCATTTCGTTGTCTCTGTACTGTACACTGCACAATGACAATGACAATAAAGCTTGAATCTGAATCTGAATCTGGAATTGTTATACATTTCAAACTCAGGTTAAATGTTGGGAACTTTCAAATATGGCAGAGCCAAGACTAACAGTGAATAGATGAGTGAATCTGTTTAAGCCAAAGGTTTTTTTCATATTTGTAATATTATTATTACCCCCAAAACTCCTTGCCATTGGATTTTTGTCTTTTATTTTCCAACACACAACAAGCTGTGGAATACTTTTCTGAATGGTTTATACTGAAAGTGTTAAACTTTGCTTGACCCTCCCCATGTTCTGCTATTTGAGTCTCTCAGCTCCATGATTTAAATACATTTAAATGAAGGCCAACAATCCTGCAAGCCTGAATGTCCTTATTTAATGCTGGCAATGCCGCAGGGGATAGAGTAGGAAACATTATTAACCATATAACCATATAACAATTACAGCACGGAAACAGGCCATCTCGGCCCTACAAGTCCGTGCCCGAACAACTTTTTTTCCCTTAGTCCCACCTGCCTGCACTCATACCATAACCCTCCATTCCCTTCTCATCCATATGCCTATCCAATTTATTTTTAAATGATACCAATGAACCTGCCGACACCACTTCCACTGGAAGCTCATTCCACACCGCTACCACTCTTATTATTATTGAACCTGTCCAATTTTTAAAAGTTAGAATGAAAAACATCAGACATAGCTATTTGTTGGAATGAAATGCATCGGTTCAGATCCTGAATTTGTTGAAAGTTGAACTGTGGAAAGTTTGATTAGAGTCCACTCGAGTTTTCTGCAGGATTTGTCCTGGATATCCTCCAATATCAAATCTTGTGAATCACAAAACCGACAAAGCTCTGCACCATGTCACCTGATGCAACTCACCTTATTGGATTTTCAGGCCTCAAATTTTGTTCTTCTTTTCTTTCTGACTGTAAATCTTTGCTGGAACACATTGACATATTTGGATATAGAAAAGTGCTATGAATTGGCCAAATTATTTTGTCTGATCCTCTGATAAGGCCTTGCATTTAGTTGATGTATCCACGTCATACTGCTCCTTAAATTACACAAAGGTTGGAAACACTGTATCAATAAAGTACAGTGGATGCCCCTATATGTTGCTGTCATTGACCTCACCAAGGCATTCGACCTCGCCAACAGAGATAGCCTATTTAAGGCTCTGCCAAAGATCAGCTGCCCACCAAAACTGCAGAGCATGATAGAATCCTTCCACATCAACACAAAGGGGACAGTGCAGTTCAATGGCAGCTTCTCAAGGCAACACAAGGTTCATGATAGTCACCCTTTGACCTTTGTCTAGCTATAACCTGGAGCACAAGGTTCTTGATAGTCATATCTATATATCTAAAAATCTTAGTCTTTGTTTGTGCCCACAATGTGTCTGGTTAATTCCTATCTTCTTCCAAACGCTAGGCCACAGCCTTCCCATTTTCACACAACCTACTCACATTTTCACCTTGGTGATGATAAACATCTTCCGGTAGCATTTCCACCTATATTTCCGAAGTTATTAATCGTTAAAAAGATTTAAACAGCCTGATTTCTTCAAACTCACCCATTTCGGAAAAAAAATTCCGAGTGACATCACAGATTCATTTCGGAAAAAAAATTCCGAGTGACATCACAATGCACTCGCTAGGCAGGATGGGCCACTCCAGGAGGGAGGGGCACTCAAGTGATCCAAACACCCCTCCCCCCTCCCCCTCCTTCTCTGGTCTACAATAAAGGTTAGTGAGGTTTAGAAATTTCGCACGTACGCAGATCAATATCCTCTCCTGCCAGTCAGTACTGCACGGATTGGTCTCTTCTCCTGTCACTCTGCGGGACGGTCTGCCCCTTCCTGCGCCATCGCGTCTTGGAGCTGAGGTTGGCCGGCGGAGGTCTCCAAATGGACACAATTTTCCGAGGGACAGGAAGCAGCCTGGCCTGGGAGATGTCACCAAATGGAAAGCAGAGAATCTGATCCCGGTGGAGTAGAGCATCCAGCACCCACTGTGAGTCCCAAATGCACAGTCTTCACAACACCCCGCAGCTCCAGCCCCTTCCCTTCTGGTCCCCCTCGCTGGCTCCTGTCCCCTCCCCTATGATACCCCCCTCTCCCCCATGGCTCTTCCCCATCTTTTCTCCGAGCTCCCTCCCCCCCTATCCACATGCCACCGTAGCTCCTGGTGCTTCCGGGGGAGTGGGGGAGGTAAGGAGTGAGGAATGGAGGGAGAGGAGGGCAGTGGGGGAGGAGAGGAGGGATAGTGGGGTGGATAGGGGGAGGTGAGGAGTGGGGTGGTTGGGGGATACAGGGATAGGGGAGGGGTAGGAAGGGGAGAGGAATTTTGGAGGGAGGGAGTGACTGAGGGGAGGGGAAAGGAGAGGGAGAGAGGTGAGGGTGGCATTGGGGAGGGGTAGAGGAAAGGGGAAAGAAGAGGGAGGTTGAAGAGGAGGGGGAGAGTGGTATGGATGAGGGGAAATGAGCTGCGCCTGTGCAGTTGAGGGCTATGGGTGAGTGGTGGAATATTGTGTTGGGGGACCAAGCCTCTTGTGCGACAGGGACCCAACGGATCCCACTTAGTCTAGTCTTTACTAAAATTTAATATCAATAAAGGATTGAATAGCACATAGTTTTATTTGTATTAGTGCTATTCTATTTGTATTAGTGTTTTGGAGAATGTATTGTGATCAATGATAAGTAATTAGGGTGCGTGCACAATTTCAAGTCAAAATCTGTATAAAAGCTGATGATCCCAATTGGAATTTCGAATAGTTTGGTAATTGAGAATGTGATGCTCTCCTTGTGCATAAGTAAATAAAGTGTGTCTGGAAAACGAGTGCAGGTTATCAGAGTCCACTTACTCAGCGATGACACCATGAGCTAATGCATATTCAAGCTATTCCTTTGTATGCTTTATCATAGCAGAACATCATTCCTTCACATTAGTAGAAACAAAGAACTGCAGATGTTGGTTTATACCAAAGATAGCCAAAAAGTGCTAGAGTAACTCAGCAGATCAGGCATCATCTTTGGAGAAAAAGGATCAATGACATTTTGAGTTGGGACCCGTCTTCAGACCCAATTAGAACTCTTCTTCAGTCTGAAGAAGGGTCCACCCCAAAATGTCACCTATCCCTTTTCTCCAGAGATGCTGCCTGACCTATTGGGTTACTCCAGCACTTTATTTATATCTTCCTTCACATTACATTGACTATTAAGACAGATAAAAACAATTGATTTGTTAAACTTGAAGGAGAACAGATTCTAATTTCAAGTAATACTTCACTACTCTCTCTATCTTTCCTGTGATACCTCTACATCCATTGGGAGTGCACATCCATTTTTCCCACCATCAACCAGTCACATTTCCCCTCCTTCGTATACTCATTTCCCATCACCAAGTCCCTCTCTTCCATTTATATCCCTCCCTCTGGCATTACATTTCAGTCCTCTCGTTATCTGACAAACTGCTGTCTCCTACCTGCCAATCCAAGACCCCTCACCTGTATCCACCTATCACTACTTGCCAGGCTTTGTCCCACCCCCACCTCTCTTTTCAGGCTACTAACCACCCAATCCCCTCCGCCCACTATGATCAGTCAGAAAAAGGATCCCGATCTGAAATGTTGCTTGTCCTCTCCTTCCAAAGATGCTGCCTGAACCGCTGAGTTCCTCCAGCACTTTGTGTTTTTGATTGAGTTTCCAGCATTTGCAGTTCTTTGGGGGTGGAAGATTGCAACCTTCACGTGGTCCGCCCTGTTTCGACTAATGCAATCAACTCGACGTGCACAAACGGAAGATCAAATAGAACAAGTTGTCCAACAACTTTAGGCTGTGCACGCCACACGAAAGAAGAAGAAGCGGTTCTTTGTATTTCTAGAAGCAGAATTATTTTTGATACAAAAAACTTTCATGCTTAGGCCTATATTTCACAGTGATATTTTAAATACACACATCATACACATACAGTACATGTATAGGTTGATGTATCCTTAATGCATAAGACCCTGTTGGTCCCTCATCCCGTGAATGCTCCAGTTCAGACTTTAATAAATCTCACCACAACAGGTCATTTGAATATTTGTCTCAATGCTGTCACTAATTGAACTCTGTGTAAAGGCCAGTTTGAAAAATACAACCATCTTTTTTTTAACTGCAGCATTTCACTTAAACTGAGGTGTTTTATATACATTCCTGTAACCATTGTAGACCAGTTTTCAGACTTGCCCAGAATTAAACATGAAAGCTACCACATATTATAATAGAAACCATAAAGAACTACAATGTCGGCACAAGATGAATTTGACTTTCTACAAGCAATCTGACTTTCTATTTGTATAATCCTTAACTTGAATATTTCGAAGACTGTAGTTGTACTCATACCAATTTCTGAAAACCACGCTGTGAATGAAGGTATTAATTTCCAGCAGTAAAATTCACAATAGATCCACCACGAAAATTCATTTTCAGTTCATTCAGTAGCAGAAAAATGGAAAGAAAAGAGTGAAGCTCCTGACAGCTTCAAACTAGAAAGCAATTCTAGATAGAGTGCTTTCTATCCAAAAACTTCTGAGATCCATTGCAGGAGATTGAGACTTGATAGATTATTATTGTTTTCTCGACACACAGTAATGTTAAACTTTGTTGGTTGTCAAGAATTTTTCAAAGACAAGCACAGTCTCTTTGATGAACATGTTTCTCTTTGCGACCAAAATAACACATAATGAGAATGTCCTGAATACAATATGCGAGCATCAATTGTTTCTGCCCTTGTGCAGCAATAATTGGATTTTAATATGCTTGAGTATAAAAAGGATCCAAATTGTTTTTCTTTAATATGATATTCAGCTTGCGGCAATGCAGTTCAAAAAACAACCAGATGGTTTAAACTGGATCAATGGGGAGTGAGGATTTCAACAATCTTCCGTGGATACATTGATGAGCAAAAAAAGAGAATGTCTATTGCTAATACATTAGCTTTAAAATAAGTATAGAGATGAGGAATTTTACAATGTAACATTCAAACCGCCAACATTGCTGCAGGTACATCACCATGGACTAGGTAGTACGCAGAAATACTAGGCGATCTACCAAATTAAATGCTGTTCTCCTCAGAATATGTTAATAAAAGTTCAACACCTGAATCATGACACTTTGTTTGAAGCTGCCTCAAAGAATGACTATTTGGTTACTGGTTTAACATTTAAAAAGAATCCTTTCCAGCTTCATTTGTTCACTCAGTAAATGATTCCAAATTAAATGGGAGATTAGCAGCAAGAAGGTTAGTGCATAGCTGGAGTGGCTGCTGAGGAAAGGCAAAGAAAGGGAGCGCCCATATGGTATTATAGCACTTGAGCCTTGGAAACACATTCTTGAATTTGAGCCAGACAGAGAAGCAGTGAGTAAGGCAGTTCTGCTTGAGTGAGACAGAAGTTTGTGCATTCTGTCATGTGCTGCAGCAAGACCTGGAGGTCAAACCAGAGTATATTCTCTCCCACTCTCAATATTTCTGCAGCTCGATGGCTCCAGGCCGCTTCCAGTCAGTTTGCTGTGTGCACCTTAAATCAGACTACATTGCACAGAAGCAATAATTTAATATCTTCCACAAGGAGGCTCACAAGTAGCAAGAAAATACGTTGAAATGTTCTGGAATTGTTGAATCTACTTATACATTGAATAATAGGCGATCCTCGCTTAACACCCTCGACTTTTTGCAAGAACGAGGATCCTCCAATACCAAGATATTTGAACAGGTACATGGATAGGATGGGTTTAGAAGTTGAATAGTGTAGATGGCGCAGGTAGGCGATCCTCGCTTTTCCAACACCCTCGACTTTTCAGCAACAAGCCTATGACATCAACGAGGATCCTCCAATACCAAATTTCAGAGAAACCCTATTTGGGAACAGGTAGATAAATTCATGGATAGGAAGATGTTGGATTACAGAGAAGTATATGGGTATCAAAAAGCAAGGCAGAGATGGACTAGTGTAGATGGCGCAGGTTGGTCAGCATAAACAAGTTGGAACAAAGGGCCTGTTTCCACGCTGTATGAGACTCTATGTCCCATTAGCCAAATGAATAGTTTGTCTGTGCTCAACAGAACCACACAAGCCTATGACATTAACCATAATGCTTTCAAACAGGAGTATCTTCACTGTCCCCTCGATTCCAGCCAGACCATCCAATCAGATGCTGATTGCTCAGAGACAAGGATTCATATTGTCCAACATGGAATTTCAGAGCTTATGGTTTGGAAACCCTGAAGCACATTTTCTCATGGGAAGACAGTTTCAGATAAATTCAGAATAACTACAAGGCTATTTTTTTAAACAGACTCCCTGTCAAGATGTTGGATAACATACAGATAAGTTTGAGTATCTAACAAGTAAGAAAGTTCTGCACCACAAGGCCACAGTCGAAAAATGAGATGGCAGCACAGATAATGAAGGTAGGTAATCCCACAACACTTTAAAAGCATTTGGACGAGGACTTGAATTGCCAAGATCTAGTAGGCTACGGACCAAGTGCTAGAAAATGGGATTAGTAGAGATAGGTTTTGATGGTCAGCATGAACATGGTGGGCCAAAGGGCCTGTTTTGGTGCTCTTTGGCTGCTTGAAAAGAGGAGCAGACTGTTACTCCCTGCCCACCCTGCTCCAGCCAAAATAATGCACATGTCATGGTGACTTAGGATCCCAAATGCCTTTCTATCAGCCTACATCGAGGACTGGATAGCATGCAGCAAAAGCTTTTCCCTGTACCTCAGTACACTAAACTGTAAACTAAACTGTAAACTGTAAACGTGTCACCACTCATTTCATATCTACATGTTTTGAAACTTTAAAATAATGTTCATCGTGTACCATTCTATCTACCCCTTGTTGAAAGTCACTGTCAGAAACTCGAGAAGAGTCATAGTCATACAGTGTGGGAAACAGGCCCTTCAGCCCAACGTGGCCACACCCACTAACATACCCTATCTACTACACTAGTCCCATCTGCCTGTGTTTAGCTCATCGCCCTCTAAACCTATCCTATTCATATACCTGTTTTAAAAAATTGTGATAGTACCTGCCTCAACTACCTCATCTGGCAGATCATTCTATTTACCCACCACTCTTCGTGTAAAAATGGTTGTCATTCAGGTTCCTATAAAATATTTTCCCCCTCACCTTAAAACTATGTTCTTTGCTTCTTGGTTCCAAAATTGTGGGTAAACTACTTTGTTTCTGTTCCCCTTGTGATTTTATACACATCTGCAAGATCACTGCTCATCCCCCTGCACTCCAAGGAATAAAGTCCTAGCCTGCTCTCCCTAGTCTCCCTTTTGCTCAGGCCATTGAGTTCTGACAACTTCCTCTAATTGTTCGCTACACCATTTCCAGCTTAACAACATCCTTCCTATAACAGGGTGACAAAAACTGAACCCAATACTCTAAATGTGGCCTCAACAATGACTTGTAGAACTGTAACTTAACCTACCACCATTCAAGTGAGCTCTGTTTCATTAAAAAACAGTGAAAATGCTGGTCTCAAGAGAGCAACCCGAAGCCACCTATAATAAGACATCCACTTTAGTGGCAGATCTGAAGTCATTTGTAATTGAGCTGAAAGGGGTTACCACCACATGTAGTTGGTTGCTGTAAGAAGGAACTGCAGATGCTGGTTTACAGTGAAGATAGACACAACATGCTGGAGTAACTCAATGGGTCAAGTAACATCTCTGGAGATAAAGAATGTGATGTTTCGAGTCGAGACACTTCATCAGACTGAGAGTCAGGGAAGGGGATTGCAGAACTCACATCGTAGAGAGGAGGAGAACGTCTTCAAAGTCAGCTTACCTTGAGGAGATTTTGCTGAAGAATTTCCCTATTCTCAATGCACAAATCTCTCCCCTCTATCAAGTCTGGTAGCATTCTGAAAAAAACCCATTCTCATCACATTGGGCAGTACAGTGGTAGAGCTACTGCCTCATTGAACCAGAGACCCAGGTTCGATCATGACTACATGTGCAGTCTGTGTGGAGATTTTGTTCCGCATGACCGCGTGAATTTTCTATGAGTACTCAGGTTTCCTCCCACATTCCAAAGAAGTGCAGGTTCATAGGTTGTGTCTGAAGAAGGGTCTTGACCTGAAATGTCACCCGTTCCTTCTATCCAGAGATGCTGCATGTCCCGCTGACTCTAGCATTCTGTGTCTGCCTATCTTCAGGTTTGTAGGTTAATTGGCTTCTGTAAATTGTCCCTAGTTTGTAGGAGTAATAATGTGTAGGGGTTATCGATGGCCGGCGTGGACTTGGTGGGCCGATGTATTATATTTGAAGGTATGAGGGTCCTTACATCCCCTTTCCTGTTGCTCAGATGGTAAACAAGATGCCTTCTCTTCCAGAGGCTGGTGGCCCTCCTGTATTGTTAAGATATATTGAGACATTGAGACAATGATACATAAGATACAACCTCCTGTAAAGATACATTGTGTTCCTTTACTTCAAATTATTTATTTTTATCTCTATTTTAGAGTCTCCACCATGAATAATGTGTTTACCAAATGCAAGGATTGCTGTAATTCAACATAGACATTTACAGACTATCATTTTTCAAGAATGTTATCTAGTAAAACAATTACTTACGATGTGAGGTGTGAATGTAACTTAATAATCTATTCAGAAGGCATTTAAAGGCAGTTGAAAATAAAGGCATTTACTTTTAAGGCAGAAAACTGGAGATTTATGAATAATTTTCCGGGCCTTATGACTTTTAAATTATCAGTATGTCATTATTTCCTTAAACAAGATTGTGCAAGGTATTTGCAATCAAACATAATTATTTGAAATAATGTCAAGGAATTCATAATGCTGAGAATCTAAAGATGTTTATTCATGAACTTATTCCTCTTTTACTCTAGGAAATCAAAATGAAAGACTAAAACACGTGGTGAAGGAAATCCCCAGGCTGCAAGTAGTAGAAAAGAAAGTGTACATGAAAGAGTGGGTTAATAGGACCAACATTATATTTTCAAAGCACGAACTGTTGTAGGAGGAAGGACACGGCAGTTTCGGTATCTTGGGAAAGAATGTATTAGAGTAAGAAGCAGAGCAATTACTATGATTTCTAACACGATGAAAGGGATGCAGAGGGATGGAAGGATATCGGAAGAACAAGAAAGAGCTCAGAAATTTTAGATGAGTTGTGGTTAGAGCAATATCGATAACAATAGAGATACAGGGAAAGTTGCAATAGAGAAAACGAATGAAAGTGAGAGAAGGATCATTTACCAGATGTCAAGTCATTTTTTAAAATTCCCAGCATAGAAGTGCAAGCACATGCTGTACCACTAATATTGCAATTAGCTGCATTTCAGATAATAGTCTCCTCCCCAATAGACTTCCAGTCATGGCCTTGAGCCTAAAAAAAGACCACATAAAAATGGTAATTAAATTATTTATAGCTGTTTTGGACTCTTTTCCATGATTTTCATAACTACCCAATTAAGAAACCGTTTTCGCAATAGCTGTAAAGTGTATATTTGACAGGTCTTTTTTTTTATTAATTATCAATGATTAAGCCGACTACAGTAACTACAAGAGGTAAATTGTCATATCAGGATCAAAAGGCTAGGAAACATTTTTCAGAATAAGGTCAAAGCATAAACGGTCATCTCTAATGACAAGAATGAATAATTATGATGATCAAGTGATTGCAAATGGCTTTCAGAATATAATCTCTGCAGTGTAATTGTCCAGTGCGGCAATGTTTTCCTGTGATGGCTTTGTCTCTGCAGGAACCCATTTCAACGTTATTTAGTGGCCTTCAACTGCCCTCTGTTGGCATCAGTGCTCAATGACTTTCTCCAAAGACTCAGAAAATAACTGATGGATCATATAGACAACAAATATCATCACTGTTTAATGTATATTGAAATGCTTTGCACCAAAAGTGAAAATACTACGCTAGTATTAGAAAAGCAATTACATCACATGAAATTAAATCATTTAAGAGCTGTGAACTTGTGAGATTTCTACCTGTTATGTAGTGCTCACAATGAAATATTTAATAAAACATGGCATATTAAAACACCTGTTTAAGAAAAAAACTGCAGATGCTAGAAAAATCGAAGGTAGATGAAAATGCTGGAGAAACTTACCGGGTGAGGCAGCGTCTATGGAACGAAGGAAGAGATGACGTTCAGTCTGAAGAAGGGTCTCGACTCGAAACGTCACTTATTCCTTCACTCCATAGATGCTGCCTCACCCGGTGAGTTTCTCCAGTATTTTTGTCTATATTAAAACACCTTTATGTTCTTATAGATTCTGCAGTCACAGGAAAATAAGCTTTTTCGAATTTAGAAAATAAAATATGTAAAAGGTCAAAAATGTTTTGGTGAAAGAATTTTACAGCAGATTTTCTTGGAGTGCAAACAGGAAAAAACTGGAGATGCAACTGAATTTTTCAATTGTGACTTCTTTCCCAGATAAAAGATAAATCTGTGTGAAAGGGAAAAAAATGATTTGAGAAGAACTGGATTATCTATATTACTAAAAGCCTGATCTTGACCGCTGTTGGCCCACTGTGCTGCAATTTCCAATAGAACACCGCCACCTACGGCCGTCATTTATGGCCATCTCGTTCAGAGCCCCCCTCCGCCTTCCGGATCCAGGGGGTCTTTCCCATCGATGAAGAATCAGAGAGATATTAATGTTTTTTTTTAATTCCCCATTCTCTCTGCTGCCCCCGCTGGCGGCAGGGGGGAGGGACTATAAAACCCGGAAGTGTCGTGCCTCACTCAGTCTCTGCCAGACCCAGGAAGTGAGAGGGTATGGTTCTCTGAGCTGTGAAATAACACTGAACGCACATCTACTCCACGGTGAGTCCATTCGATGTGACTGCTGCCAAATTGTTTGCCTTTTTATTTAAAGTTTGTGTTCACAAAATGAATTTTGGTTGTCAGGTGGCTGCTGCCCAATTGTTTGCCTCACCTTTTTTTTAAAAAGTTTGTGTTCACAACATGAATTTTGGTTGTCATGTGGGTGCTGCCCAATTGTTTGCCTTGCCTTTTAAAAAAAGTTTGTGTTCACAAAATGAATTTTGGTTGTTGGGTGGCTGCTGCCCAAGTGTTTGCTCACCTTTTTAAAAAAAGTTTGGGTTCACAAAATGAATTTTGGTTGTCGGGTGGTTGCTGCCCAAGAATCCATTGGGCCCACAATGTCTATACTAGCCCTCTGGAAACCAGTACCTTTGGCCCGCAACACCCATACTAGCGCAACAGACAGCGCCCCCCCCCCCCCCCCCCCACACTAGCGAGCAATATTGGAATTGGTGGCGAGGTGGAATATTGCATTGGTGACCAGCCCTCCCGTGTGATGTTGGGACCCAACGGGTCCCACTTAGTCTAGTTACATTATACATGCTTACAAGAAGACAATAGACATGAAGCAAAATGAAAGATAGACACAAAATGCTGGAGTAATTCAGCGGAACAGGCAGCATCTCTGGAGAGAAGGAATGGGTGAAGTTTTGGGTCGAGACCCTTCTTCAGACTAGAGTCAGGGGAAAGTTAAACGAGGGTCTGTTAATAATAATAATAAAGCAAGAATTACAAAATGAAATAATGAGCAGACTAAGACGGATGAACCAGGACTACTAATTTTATGAGGGAAAAGAAATAGAGCAACTTAAATCAAAGTTAAGCACAGATAGAAATAAAACGCTGGAGTAACTCAACAGGACAGGCAGCATCTCTGGATAGAAAGAATGGGTGATGTTTCAGATCAAGACCCTGTTCAGCCTGTCAGGGGAGATGGAGGTACAGAGATAAGGAAGTGCATGGTGTGAAACGAGACAAAGGGGATGCAGATCAAGGAAAATAGTAAGATTAAACGAGAACTTACCAGTTTGAAGTTTGATCTGTATTTTATGAGGAGTTATGATGAGGGATTACGTGAAGAACCCGTTCAGCACGCATGCGCGGCATACTTCAAAGCAGCGGTGTGGAATCACAGATAGACACAGTTATTGAAGTAAACATAGTAAAGATAAGGAGACATCAATTTATGAATTTGACCCATATTATTAAGGGTGAGAGCGGAGGGCACGTAATCTCTCATCGTAACTCCTCATAAAATACAGATCAAACTTCAAACTGGTAAGTTCTCGTTTAATCTTACTATTTTACTTCGGAGTCACGTGAGTGATTCCGTGAAGATTTCAAAGTTCTGTGATTTCAAACCGTGTAACAGTTATTACTAAATCACTGCCGAAGTCTTTGAGGGAGGAAGTGTGTTATCGTAATCAATCAATTAATCTGTTTGTAGAAGAACACAATGGTATTTTTTAACAATAACAACAAAGAAATTAAATTGTTCCCCTGGGATTAAATTAAATATTTGCAGTCTGTAAAATCTTTCCTGCAAATAAAACAGGTTTTGCCAATGGCTTATTATAAAATTTCTGAATGGTCTTTCCCCCCCACCATCCTGCTGTAGCCAGGATGTGGTTTATAGGCACGTTCATTCTTTTAGCCATCGACATGGATGCTGCCCTGGTGGAATGAACTTTGTACATGTTAGTTTTTATCCCAGCAGCTTTTAGCACCTGCTTGAGCCATCTCGAAATGGCTCGTCACCCGACCATAAGGTTTTTTATGACTGACCCACAAGGCTTTTCATCTCCCTCGAATATTTTGGTTGTGTCTATGTAGGATGATAGGGTCATGGCACATAACCGTGTTTCTGGCGGGTAAGCCCAGAATTCCACGACTGGATTAGGTGTTCCTGGTCTGCTCTGTTTGATCATTCCCTGGATAATGACAGAGACCTGGTCTGGAGCTGTGAGCATGGTGTCCAGTCGCAATAGGTGTAGTGACTGGACCCTCTGTGCAGCTACAAGTGCCATCAACATGAGTGTTTTGAGCATAGATGGTTTCAGGTTGAGGGATCTGGCTGGTGGGCATCCCCTGAGGTATGTCAGGACCACACTGACATCCCATATATGGGTGTACCTTGATCTAGCGGTTAGAGTTGTAAATACCCTTCATTAGTTTGACCACCAGCTGGTGGGACCCCATGGCCTGTTGTCCTGGAGCTGGTTTTAAATAGACAGGCAGGGCAATTCTAGCTGTGTTGATGGCTCTGTAGCTGATGCCCTTCATCGTGGTGAAGGTTCGCCAGGAATTCCAGTACGTTGGTAACTGTAGCGGTTGAGTAGGGGGTCCCTGTATCCAAGCAGTACTTCTCCCATTTTTTGATGCTGGACAAGTGCTGTTTTTTAGTGGATGTTCAGAGGGATGCTGACATGGTGTCGACGGTTTGTTATGATAATCCCAGTCCCAGAAGTGGTTTGTGCAGCATCTGCAACCCAGGAGTTTGATTTTCTCATGGCACGGGTGGCTTGTGCCCAACACTGGGTGTTAATAACTCTGGGTCACTGGGGAATACCATCGGAGTTCCAACAACCATGTCATGGAGTATTGGGAACCATGGCTGTGTAGGTTCAGTCGGGTACTATCAAAATACCTGAAGCAGAGTCCATTTGTACTGTGCGTAGCCCCCAACTGATGAGGCAGAAGGGAGGAAATGAATAGAAGAAAAATGTCCCCAATCCAGCACGAACGCATCTACCGCTGCTGCCTCAGGGTCTGGTTTCCAAGCGACATACATAAGTACCTGGTGATTTAGCCTAGATGCAATTAAATCGATATCTAGCGTGCCATATTGCTTGATAACTTTTGTGAAAAATATATATTTTTGGGGTTTTAACATCCATTCGATGTTGTCATTAAATTTACGTGATCTGGTGTCTGCCACTGTATTTAGCTTACCTGGTAGGTAAGTTACTGATAGCCAAATATGTCTTTGGACACACCCTTGCCAAATTGTATTTACCAACTTGTCGCATGATACCGATTTTATGCCGCCCATATGGTTAATGTAGGCCACCACCGTAGTATTATCTATTTATAACCGTACATGCAAGTGATGCATATTTATGCATATGCTTTTAAACCATAAAAAGTCACCCAAACATCTCTAGATAATTAATGCCCAGTGTAAGTGGTAACGATGATTCTGGGTTAGTCCATCTACTACTTGTGCTGGATATAGAGATAGGTGCTCCCCAGTCTTGAGCACTGGCATCTGTTTGGATAACTGACGTAGGGTTAGTGATGATAATAGGCTGAAACTATGTCAAACCTTTTTTGCCCACCACTGTAGTTCTGATATTACTTCAGTGGGTAACTTCATGAAATGATCATAAAGACCTGTATGTCGTTTTTGGTACAAAGGTCCGAATTATGTAGCTGGAAATGCTGCTACCATTATCCCAATTACTCTGTTACTTGTCGAGTAGTTGGTAGTTTGTTGACCGTTAAATTGTTGTACGATTGTGCCAATTCAACTATGTTGTCTCTTGGCAATGTTACAGTCACGTAGACTGAATTAATCGTGAAGCCCAAGTAGTCCATGATAGAGAATGGCTTCAACTTAGATTTATCTGGATGTAAGACAACCCCAGGGTTTTGAATAACTGTTTGGTAGCTGAACAGCTAACATAGTCAAATTCATGGTCTTGCCTACCATTTAGGATATCATCAAGATATGCCATGACAATATGTTTTTGTCTTCTGAATATTGCCAGAGCTGGTTTTAGTGTCTGGGTGACACTCTTGAGCTGATGTGAGCCCATTGGGTAATGCTTTAAACTGCTATAGCTGCCCCATCCAGGTAAATTTCAGGTATCTGCGATGATCTTTGTGAATGGTACTAAATGGTAAACATCTTTAAGATGAATGCTTGCCATGAAGTATCCTTTGGAATTTAGTTGTTTAGCAGTAACAACCGGTTCCATTTTGAAATGTATATACTTAACAAACATATTTAGTGAAGTTAAGTCAATGATGATGGGACATCCGCCATCTTTTTAGGGTTTAGTGAATATATTTGATACGAATTGCAAGGGTTCAGGTTTCCCCATGACACCCTTTGTAATTAGTCTCACCAGTTCAGCTTGTCCCTCTTGTTTCTTTAACAGAGAGAGGAAAAATACCTTCTGGGGTGAATGTTGACCTGGTGGCAATTTTTCTAGTATGAATTGAATTCACTAATGCCATTGAGTATATACTGATCACTCATGATAGACTCCCATGTGTTGGTATGCTCTATATACTGGTAGGAACCAGATCCACCTACCTCCATGGTTATGGGTATTCTTCTATTTTCTGCCAGTCCAACGAGTGTTGCACGTCGTCTGACGTGGCGGTGACGTTGGGGGGTGGCACATTTTCCATGGGGTCCACTCTGGGCCCTGGTCTAAATAAGACTTTCGGTGATAGATGCGGACCCCGAGCTTTCATCAGTCCGATATGGTAGACGTTGACTGATGGATGCGATGGGGTGCTGCTGCGTAGGAATTACTGTTTTTAGTTACTCGTCCCGGCCCTGCCCTCATGAGCCGAAAGTTTTGTAAAACCTCTTGCATGTCCTTCATATGCTTTGTGAGGTTTTTGCCACAGAGCAGTGGGTCTGGCTCAGTGGCTGGGGTCTTATGACTTTTACGAAGGTTGTGGTCATCTCCGTATTTCTCCATGGAACGAGGAAAAAATGATGTGATGGCTGTCGTCAGGCTTTTAACGCCTCCTGCACGTGGGGTTTCCACGTAGCTGCCCACCACACACCACACCTAGCAGCTCTTCCTGTTCCTGCACCCCTTGCATACTCCCGAGATCTCCAGCCATTGCCCCTGTTCTTGACCAGCCCAGTCCTGGTCACCAAAGCTATCCTCTGGAAAGGAGGAAGCAATGGACAGTGCACAAGGCACTTTGGAGGGAGTGCCTGACCCCCTCTGTGAGAGCGCCCCTCCTGGGGTGCACCCCGCTGGAGCTCCTGCTCCAAGAGCCGCTCCATGTGGCTCAGGCAGCTGTCTCTCCCCCGCCTGGGTGGAGAGACGTCCCCGTCCGATAAGTCGGAGCCACCGGCCGGAAAGCCTCTTCCTTGCCTTTTACATCCAGCCCACTGCTCAGGCGCAAGCGGGGCTGGGCTCGGTCACGGTGTCGGGGTAGCGGACCGCCCAGTAAGCGGTCCTACCGCCTTGTTGCTGCCCCCGCGAGATGAAACGCTCCTCCGTGGAGTCGAGCGGGGGGGCAGGTCTGTGCAGGCGGCTGTCTTTCCTCCCGTGCGGGTGGAAAGACGTCCCGTCTGATAAGTCGGAGCCACCGGCCGGATGCCTCCGTGGCGTTACTTCCAGCCCGCTGCTGAGGCGCTAGCGGGGCTGGGCTCAGCGCAGTGTCGGGATAGCGGAGCGCCGGGTAAGCGATCCTACCGCTTTGTTGCTGCCCCCCGCGATGGAAACGCTCCTCCGTGGAGTCGAGCGGGGAACAGGTCTGTTCCGTTGCTGCCCCCACGATGGAAACACTTCTCTGTGTAGTCGAGCGGGGAACAGGTCTGTTCTGTTGCTGCCCCCCCCCCAGATGGATGCTCCTCCGTGGAGTCGAACGGGGGACAGGTTTGTTGCAGAGCCTTTCTTCTCTGCCGGACAGCAGAAGGCTCCCTGTGAAGGAAACCGACGTCAGCTTACCTGACGGTCCATTCTTTCACCTCCATAGCGGGAGAGCCCGACTCCCGCTGTGCCGCTGTTGCTCTGCTGGACATAATGCCGCGCATGCGTGCTGAACGGGTTCTTCACGGAATCACTCACGTGACTCCGAAGTAAAATGTAGAATAGATAATTGTTAGCTAGGAGAATATAACAACAAAGCAAACAGAGATAAAATGTAAACATAGACAATCAGTCTAATTGGAGAACTGGGAATGGGGGAGGGAAGGAGAAAGAGGGAAGGAAAGGGTTACTTGAAGTTAGAGAAGTCAATATTCATACCGCTGGGTTGTAAGCTGCCCAAGCAAAATATGAGGTGTTATAAACAATAGACAATAGACAATAGGTGCAGGAGTGGACCATTCAGCTCTTCGAGCCGGCACCGCCATTCAGTGTGATCCACAATCATCCACATTCAGTACCCCGTTCCTGCCTTCTCCCCATATCCCTCGACTCCGCAATTTTTAAGAGCGCTATCTCTTAATTCCTCCAATTTGTGCTGGGCTTCACTCTGACAATGGAGGAGGCCCAGGACAGAATGGTCAGTGTGGGAATGGGTGGAGGAGATAAAGTTTTTAGCAACAGGGGAGATTAGGTAGGCTTAGGCAGACTGAGCGGACAAAGCTAAGATGCGCATACAATCCAATAGATCCAGTGGGTTGACATTTGGATAATGAGTTCCGTTCCTAGCACCATTACATTGAAAACAATGACTACAATTTCTGCACAACACACAAACAGAAAGGTTACAAAGAGATAATTGTTAAAACAGTAGATTTTAAAAGGTCATCACCAGCCTTCACACCTTGATCTGCAATCCGAATCTACTCCTAAAGCACCTAAGATACAGATGGTTTGGGATGTTATTTTACTCACTATACAACAATGACCTTTTAAGAAGATTTCAGAGTGAATCTAAATAGCTTTAGGGACTCTGAATTTGACCAAGGGGATATAATTTTTATGAGGGAGAAGTCCTTGGAAATCTACTTTCAGCCTTGTGGAACAAATCAGTCAGTTTTATTGCGTGTGATTCTTCCACCGGCATTAAACAGGGACATTGTTATGCCAGCAACATTTTGTTTAACTGGTTGAGATTGGTGGTAAACCAGTAGTATCCATTGATTTCCTTTGGGTGATAATGGGTTAAGGAATACACTACTTCTGTGTTACTTATACTTAACAATATTTCCTAACAATGTCTCTCATTTCCCTTTCCCCTGATTCTCAGTCTGAAGAATGGTCTCGACCCGAAACGTCACCTATTCCTTTTCTCCAGAGATGCTGTCTAACCCGCTGAGTTACTCCAGCTTTTTGTATCTATCTGAAGATCTGACGTGTTGGGTGTTTGGGGTCATGTTTCATGACAAAAGCCTTGCCTGTATGCATGCGGCTCCAGAATGATACCAATGGTGATGTCTCTTAAACAACCTCACAAGTTATTCAATTGTAAGCAATCTTTCAGGTTGGCAGCACTTCATCACCCTTCACCAGGCACCTTAGCAAGGGAAAATAAATACTGGCAAGAACACACAACTCCTACTCCCTTCTCAGACATCCATGACACCTCTGATAATGCATCCTCTCAAATCTATTATCACCCACTCTTCAAAAAAGGTTTTGACTAATCTGTCCTTGCAAACAACCACTCCATCCTTAAATTCATTTTCCTATTAAAAATCCTTGAAGATATTGTCTTTTCTTAACTTCTCCAATTAAATTTCTACTTGTGCCCTGAAACATTTGCAACCAAATGTTTGCAATGAAACGGTTGAAAAGCAACAGAATGGTTTTAATCACTATCACAAATGGCATCCTCTGAGACTGTGCCCTTCACATAAGAGATTATGCCTTTAACATGCACCTTTAACATGCCTTTAACATGCCTACATCATCCACCTCCAATATCTCTCTTTAGATGGGCTGCCTGTTAACACCCATTCACAACCAGGAACCCCTTTCTTCTCTTCCTGCTCTCCCACCGTTATCTCTGGATCCATATCAATATCTATCCTTGCTCTGATCCATATCCTTCCTGTTTCTAGGCACAAAATGCTGGAGTAAAGGAATGAGTGACGTTTCGGGTCGAGACCCTTCTGTAGATCAAACAGTATTGCAGATTTGATCCGTGTCTGGTTTTGCTGCTGATGACCTGATCCACCCTTCAGGTCAGGTTTTCCACACCACCACCTGGAGGCACTCGGGCAGCCATGATGCTTTTTAGTTTTTAACTTACGATTCGGAGCCTACACTATTCATCTCGATGGTCTCCGTATGTATACAAATTAAAGCACTTGTTATGACATATAATGACTCTGTATCATAAGTATTTTGCACACCTTCTTCAGACGAAAGGAATTCTGTGATTTCTTCCAGTTTCTCATCGCCATGTGGCCCTGGAAGCTTGCAGCATGAAGGAGACAACATACACTGTGTGCAGGGCAAGGTGCAGAACATACAGAGTGTGTTTGTCTGAGTGTTCAATCCTGAAGCAAAGAGGTGATTTATACCTTCAAGGAATTTGAAAAGGAAAGAAGAGGAGGAGTGGTTGTTTTCAAGGGTAGACAGTCAAATTGCAGTTCATTTTGAGGAGTGGAGTGATTACAACAGATTTGAAAGCGAGGAACCAGAGGAGAAGGAGTAGACTCCATATTGGTCTAAAAAGCGCTTTGGTTTTATATAGAGTTCCCACCAGTAATCATGCTTGCTTAAATATTTTCCATTAATATTGTGAAACTGATTAGCAACATTGGCTTGTACTCGCTAGAATTTAGGAGATTGAGGGGGGATCTTATAGAAACTTACAACATTCTTAAGAGGTTGGACAGGCTAGATGCAGGAAGATTGTTCCTGATGTTGGGGAAGTCCAGGACAAGAGGTCACAGTTTAAGGGTAAAGGGGAAATCCTTTGGGACCGAGATGAGAAAAGCATTTTTCACACTGAGAGTGGTGAATCTCTGGAACTCTCTGCCACAGAAGGTAGTTGAGGCCAGTTCATTGGCTATATTTAAGAGGGAGTTAAATGTGGACCTTGTGGCTAAAGGGATCAGGGGGTATGGAGAGAAGGCAGGTACAGGATACTGAGTTGGATGATCAGCCATGATCATATTGAATGGCCTACTCCTGCACCTATTTTCTATGAATCTATGAATATTTACACATTTATAAGTTTAACCAATTCACTGGGTTTTGAATTCGCTTCCATCTACATAAGTGTACTGGTGTTGTTTATGTAGATTACAGAAACTCAATGGATGCTGCGATGTAGCCTCCATTT
This sequence comes from Leucoraja erinaceus, assembly GCF_028641065.1. Classification (NCBI taxonomy): domain Eukaryota; kingdom Metazoa; phylum Chordata; class Chondrichthyes; order Rajiformes; family Rajidae; genus Leucoraja; species Leucoraja erinaceus. The sequence continues at coordinate 61,177,793 of NC_073379.1, forward strand.
CTAGAGTAATTGAAGGTGTCCCTTGAGTCCCTTCAATCATGTTCTATGTCCTCTCTTTTACTTCGGAGTCACGTGAGTGATTCCGTGAAGATCCCAGCCCAGTGCGCAGGTGCGGCATTATCGCACAGCTGTGCAAACTGCGGCCAGCGGGAGTCGGGCGCTCCCGCAACCAAGGACGTGAGGTAAGTACTTACCTTAATCGGGCCTTGTGGTTTTTTGCTCCAGGGGGAGCAAAGTAGCAGAGGAAGCGGCCCCCGTTCGACTCCAGCGAAGGAGCCGACAGTGGAGGGGGATAGGCGCAAACGGGACCGCACAGGCTGCGGACCGCTGCAGGGAGCTGCGCTGATGCCGGTCCGCTGAACAGCTGTTTGGTTAACAGCAGCGGACCGGAGGGAAATTTGAAAACCCGACCGGCAGCCCTGCAGACTCCTGACAAGGAGAATCGCCGCCCGGGAACCGCTACAATGCCGCCTGAAAAACGGCAGGCAGCCTCTAAATACAGGTAAGACAAAAACCTTACCAATTTACAGGTTCTATAGGAATCAACTTCCTCCAACACTGGAACAGGCTGGAGACAGCAAAAATAAGTATGTCTGTCTCCCCAAGCCAGAGGAGGTCATGGAGTTCAAAACCTCCAGGAGAAAAGGGGCACTGGCTGAATGCCAAGGGAGCTGACACTCCTACCCCAGTGCTATTGCACTAGCCATCTCCCTTGTCGAGGGATTGATGCAACAGCGGAGTTTGAGCTATGCCTCCTCCAATTTATAGCACACCCTTTTGCTCCCTCTTTTGAGGCTAGCTAAGGAGGCCAGGGCTGGGCTGGCTTAAACGCTGGGCAGGCGGACGAGAACAGCAGTATGCCAGGGGAGCAGGATCAGGAAGAGCTACTGGGTGTCGTGGGCCACTACATGGCTCCTCCACGCGACCATCTTCCCAAACAAAGCCCTGCAGGAGTAGGCCTTTCTAGAGGCAAATCCGCAGGCAGCTGGGTCAGCAGACTCGCAGACAAGAGCTAAAAGCAGCGAATTTTGAAGCTCCTAACAGAAGGGTCAAGATGTCACCGCCTTTGCTCGTTTTTCCACGGATCATACTCACCTGGCAGGCGAGACGCCATGATCCAAGGTGGTTCTCCCAGGATGAGACTATCCCGTTGCACTACGAGTGTGCTGACGCCTAAGATGTTCCCAAATTTGGGATACTCGACTGACATTTGTGCATATAAGACCTGCCCGCAACCCCAAATATACGGGGCTATACAAACCGCTGCTGCGGGAAGAGAGGCAGCTAAACCTGTGCGCCTCATGAGGGCAGGCCATGAAACGAGCAGGACATCGCATCCAACACCCAGCTGGCAGCACCCCTCGGCATCCACCAGCAATATCGAACAAGGTCTGGTGAAAGCCTGGCGACCGCTTTACATTACCCCCATAGTTCTTTTTAGACAGGGGCCCAGAGCGGAGCCGTGGGAAAATGCGCCGCCCCACCGACAGCACCAGCATACCAGCAAAACTAGGCCTTCATGAAAAAAAAACAATAAACATGGAGGTAGGTAGTCTGGTTCCTCCCAGTTTACACTAAATAAGGGTGTTCTACTAACTGCGGGGGGGGGCATTTACACTTGTTGATAAAGCATGGGATGCTGTCACAAATAACTAAAATATACTCAACAGTATTAGTGAATAAAAACGAATTCAAATTGGGGATATTACCGCCAGTTCAGCAATGCGCCCAAAGGGCATTTTCTCCCTCTAAGAAAGAGGAGTGAGAAGGTTAAGCTGAACTAGAAGGCTCATTACTAAACAGATCAAGGGAGTAAACATGAACCATTGGAATTTGTATCGAATATATTCACCAAAACTACAAAAGATGGTGAATGTAGCATCATCATTGATCTAATATCACTAAATAAATCTGTTGAGTATATACACTTTAAGATGGAGACGGGTTTTTGTCACTGCCAGACATCTGATCTCCAAAGGATACCTATGGCGAGCATTGATATGGAAGATGCTAACTATCTTATACCCATACACTAGGATCATTATAGATACCTAAAAAATTTTACCTGGATAATGGATATCCCGGTCAGGGCAACTATGGGAGTATAGAGCATTCCCAATGGTCTAATCTCAGCCCTAAACTATTATAAATATTAAAAATGGCCATGAAAATAATAAGAAAACAAGCATAATCATGGCATATATTGGATGATATCCTCATATTAGGGGAAACAAAGGAATTAGCTGTGGCAGCAGTTCTAGCTACGAAACAGCTCCCTAAAGCTCTGAGGTTCATCCCACGCCCAGATAAACCAGAATTGAAGCCGTTAACTACCATGGATTATCTGGGCTTCAATAACAATTCCATCCATATGACTGTTACTTTGCCAAGGTACTTGGGTCACTATAATCAAATCATGAATGTACCCACTGAAGCTATATCACAATTACAGTGGTGGGCAGACATATATTTGGCATAGTTTTCAGCCCTATTATCATCACCAATCCCAACTTGGTTATTAAAACCGATGCCAGTACTTTAGGCTGGGGAGCAACTAAACTCCATATCCAGCACAGGTAACAGATGGACCAATTCACAAACATCGTTACTACACACACCGGGCATCAACTACTTGGGATTGGTGATCGCCTATTGGGCTAAAAAGCATATGCATTTCAGATGCAGCACGTACATATGTGGTTACGGATTGATAATACTATGGTGGTGGCTTATATTAACCATATGGAGAGCATACAAATCATTATTGTGCAACAAATTGGTCAAACAGATATGGCAATGGTGTGTCAAAAGACATTTTAACTATCAGCTGCCTATGTCCTAGGAAGCTAGAACACAGTGGGAGACACCACGTCACGGGTAAAAATTTATGATAACATTGAATAGATGTCAAACCCAAAATATCTGCTGAAGGTATTAAGCAGTTTGGAAGCCAGATATCAATTTGGTTGCACAAGACGGAATCACCAGTAACCTATGTATGTGACTTAGGAACCAGATCAGAGGCAGCAGCGATAGATGCCTACACGCTGGAAGGGGGAATTTCTGCTTTGCCTTCCTCCCTTCTGCCTCATCAGTCGGGCACTTCGCAATACAGAAGGAATCTGTCTCCGAGATATTGAACGTGCCCGACCGGCCTACACAGCCATGGTTCCCAGTTCATCACGACATGGTGGGCGAGTCACCTATGCATTTCCCTAGTGGACCATGGTTGCTGACTCAACCCAGTATCAGGCATAAGCCACCCATGCCAGGGAAACATCAAACTCCTGGGTGCAGGGTTTGAATAGACCTTACCAGGGACTGGGATTATCCAAAGGAACCATTACCACCATGTCGGCATCCCTGCGAACAGTCACCAAGAGCTAACATGGGTAAAATACTGCCACGACGCAGGGACAACATACCAAACTATTCAACCACTGATGTATTGGAGTTCCTGGAACATCCACACCATGACTAAAAGGTGAGTTACAGTGCCGTAAATACAGCATGGAGCACCTTGTCCGCTTATATAAAACAGCAGGACAGCAGAGCATGGAGGTATACCCATGTATGGGATATCGGTGTGATATTGACATATCTCAGACAATGGCACCAGCCAGATCCCTCAGCTTGCTCAATCTATGTTAAAAACGCTCATGCTTATGGCTCTCGTATACGCTCACAGAGTCCAGTCACTCCATAAAACTAGACTGGATAACATGGTGATTACCCCAGACGCATCACGTTCATATTCTAGGTCTGGTAAAAACCTAACTCGCAGGTATATGGGACTAGGCGAGATTATGAGTTCGGCACGGACTAGTAGGGTCGAGATGGCCTGTGTTTTCCGTGCTGTAATCGTTATATGGTTATATGGACCAGGAACGCCCAATTCACTGGTGGGATTCTGGGCCTACCCACCAGAGTCCAGGTTGAGTGTGGTGACCCATCTACTACAATATATAGACACAACCCACAATCTTAGAGGGAGAGGAAAGCCTATGGGTCAACCACAGAAACCCCAAGACGGGGTACGAGCCAAACCACACCAAGGTGGCTCAAACAGGTACTGAAAGCTGCCGGAATAGATAATAATACATTTTAATCCCATTCCACTAGGGCAGCATTGATATCAGCGGCTGAACGAATGGACATCCCGGTTGACCACATTCTCAATACGGCAGAATGGTCAAGGGACCGACGTTCAGAACATTTTTTATTGTAAACCGTTGATAAACCTGATTTAATTGCAGAAAGAATATTACAAACTGCAATATTAATTTAAGCTCAGGGGAGCTCTTTATGTTGTTATTGTTAACAAATACCTTTCTGTTTCTTGTGAAAGCAGATCCACTGGTTGATTACGATAACACTTCCTCCCTCAAAAACTTCGGCAGTGAGTGAAATAAAAACTGTTACACGGTTTGAAATCACAGACCTTTGAAGTCTTCACGGAATCACTCACGTGACTCCGAAGTAAAATAGTAAGATTAAATGAGTACTTACCAGTATGAAGTTTGATCTGTATTTTATGAGGAGTTACGGTGAGGTATTACGTGCCCTCCGCTCCCACCCTCAATATATAGATCAAACTAATAAACTGATGTCTCATGATCTTTACTATCTTACTTCAAATATTGTGTCTATCCTGTGATTTCACACCGCTGCTTCGAAGTATGCCGCACCTGCGCACTGGGCTGGGATCTTCACGTAATACCTCACCGTAACTCCTCATAAAATACAGATCAAACTTCATACTGGTAAGTACTCGTTTAATCTTACTATTCTTAACAACTGCAGGACTCGTTTCCTGAAGTATGTTCAGTCTCTCAGCTTTCCTTGCTGTTTTCTTGGGTGTCTTGTGCTGAGATTAGGTGGTCTGTGTGATTTGTTCTGAATTTCTCACCTGACCTTACAGCACATTAAAGGTTGAATTTGCTTGTGTGTTAAACTTCATGTGAACTTGTACTAATCGCAGAAATATGTCTAAATGACAGGGTTATAACAGATTCTTTAACACTATTATATAATCGCCAGTGATCCCACCTGCCTTTGGCTTCTGGTTTTTGATTTCTGGCTGATTTTTTACCCATTTCCAATTAGGGCAAATCTCTGCAATCTCTCTTTTACCTCAATGAGCAAAAACATGTTTTTTTGTTTGTTAAAGTGACATGCATACATAGCCCATTTTAATTTTATCAAAGCATAGTAAACAGCAGCAGAAGTAAGCCATTCAGCCATTCAAGCCTGCTCCGCCACTAAATATCACCATGGTTGATCATCCAAATTCAGTACCATGTTCCAGATTTCTCCCCAAATTGCTTAATTGCTTCAGCATTAAGAACAATATCTAATTTCTTGTCAAATATATTTAATTTCTTGGCTTCAGGTGCTTTTTGTAGCAGATTTCACCACTCTCTTTCTTCCCCTCTTGTTCTTAAATGGTTTGCCATTTATCCTTGAACTGGTCCTGGGCTCCACTACTCTACTTCCTTCCTACATCCAACTTTTTTTTAGGGCAGTGTTGTGGCGCAGCTGGTAGAGCTGCTGCCTCAAAGAGCCAGAGACCCAGGTTCGATCCTGACTTCAGGTGCTTTATGTGACAACAGGTTTCCTCCAGGTGATCTGGTTTCCTCTCACATCCTAAAGACATGTGGGTTTGTAGGTTAATTGGCCTCTGTAAATTTCCCCTTGTGTATAAGGAGTGGACGAGAAAGTGGGATAACATAGAATTAACATGTATGGGTGATCAATGGTTGGCCTGGACTAGTTTGGCCTGTATCAATGCTGTATCTCTAATCTAATCTAAACTAAACTAAACTTGACTAAACTTGACTTAACTGAAGTAAAGTAAACTAAACTAAACTAATTGGATCCTGTTAGAATTTTGCTAAATTTTCTTTCAGATTCATTGTCGTACTTCGAAACTCTAGCAAATATATGACACAATTTACCCAATATCACTTCATAACTCTGTCCTGCCAGCCCAGAAATCTATCTGATCAAACATTGCTGCACAACTCCATAATACAAACATCCATCTTCAGATAAGGAGACCAAAACTCCACTGCAATACTCAAGGGTTGGTTATCCCAATGCCCCCAATAATTTCAGCAAGCCATTCCTGCTGAATTGATTAATCCTCTGTCATTGAAGGCTAGCATGCCATCAGGGCAAATGGCAATTAATTTTTTTACCCTGGGGGAAAAAGTGTGTCTGCTCAAAATAAATTTATGAGTAAGTTGGAAAACAATCTTATTAATGATATGTCCTCACACAATTTTGTTTTGCATAAAGACACTTTCACCTCAGCCCTAATTTTAAATATTGTATGCTCTGAAGAATATTTCCATCCATTTTCAATTTAAAAAACTTTGTCTCAGGCATTTGATCATATATCCCAAGCCTCACACTATAGCCCGATAGAGTATGAACTGCCAACCTGCACCAGTGCTATTTTAACAATGTCAGAGCAGTGCCTGATGAACCACATGCATTATGCAGTAGTTCTCCAGTGTTCAAGTCAAATTTCGAGCACATCACTAAAATCTTCTCATTAACATTACAGAGATGCACCATATCGCTATGTATACAATAACTTGGTATATTTAATGGATTTTGTTACATTGAGCTTCATTTTTTAGGTTCACTGTTTTGGTCAGTGTAATGTCTGTGGATTCCTATTGTAAAGTTCAAAGACATGCATTTTGTTTAGGGTGATAAGTAAAAACACGGAAAGCTCTGCAGTGTATAGGAAGGAACTGCAGATGCTGGTTTATACCACTGTATAGTGTTTCTGGATTTCTCAAAGTTCGTCTCATGCAAAATATGTGCATCAGAAATTATTTTGGCAATAGCTCTGCTCAAGACCCCAAGAAGTAGCCCTATCCATCACACATACCAGCCTCCACCCATTAACTCTACCCCCCCCCCCCCTTCAGGAAAGCAACCAACATAATCAAGGACGATTTACGTCCCGGTTATTGCCTCAGCCCTTCTTACTTGTCGGTGGCGCCATGGAGTAGGAAGCAGGCGTCCGCTTTAGGTCCGCTCCTGAAATGCGCTAAAAAGCGCTAAAAAGCCTGAAACGATAAACGGGACCGATTTAAAAACACTCACCGGGAAATACCTGACGTTGCGTAAGTGATGTCATCAGAAATCGTCGCAAATTGACGGGAAACTGGTACTTTTAAATGCAAAAATGGAATTTACCAACGGTACCTCAGACAAGATCAAAAACCGGACTGCGGGTCGCTCAAGAGTCAGAGAAAACGACCCCTGAAGAATCTGAGGAGGAATCTGAAGGACAAAGATTTATTGCTGCTATGGAAGGAAAAGTAAAAGAACAAGAACAATCTTTAAATCAAGCTATAGCAAAGGACTTTGGTGAGATTTTGAATAAGCAGCTTTCCCAGCTGTCTACTCAGCTGGGAAAGTTAGAAACACGAATGGATGCCGGGAACAATGATATTTGTGAAAAAATCACTACTCTACAAGATCGTATTGAAGAAGTAAATACCGATTTACAAAAATAAATCAAACGGGTTGAAGAAGATCTCAGTAAAAAGCTGGAGCCCGTTCTCCTTACTTCAACAGAACAAAACAAAGCTATTAAAGATCTGGAAGTTACAACTACGGTCATGTTTGATACGATGCAAAGAATGAAGGAAGACCTAGACCGAGTTTCTGGGCAACGGGCCAGAATTCAGATTCAGATTCAATTTTAATTGTCATTGTCAGTGTACAGTACAGAGACAACAAAATGTATTTAGCATCTCCCTTGAAGAGCGACATAGCAAACGATTTGAATAAATAATAATAAGTGTCCGGGGGGGGGGGGGGGGGGTGGTGATTGGCAGTCACCGAGGTACGTTGTTGAGTAGAGTGACAGCCGCCGGAAAGAAGCTGTTCCTCGACCTGCTGGTTCGGCAATGGAGAGACCTGTAGCGCCTCCAGGATGGTAGGAGGGTAAACAGTCCATGGTTGGGGTGAGAGCAGTCCTTGGCGATGCTGAGCGCCCTCCGCAGACAGCGCTTGCTTTGGACAGACTCAATGGAGGGGAGCGAGGAACCGGTGATGCGTTGGGCAATTTTCACCACCCTCTGCAATGCCTTCCGGTCGGAGACAGAGCAGTTGCCATACCATACTGTGATGCAGTTGGTAAGGATGCTCTCGATGGTGCAGCGGTAGAATGACCGACAAATGCCTAGATCTTAAGCCCGGTCCAGACGACAAAACTTAGAATTGTTGGAGTGAAAGAAGGGAAGGAAACTGGAAAAGACCCTCGGGTTTTCACTGCCAACTTACTTCAACAAGTATTCAGTCTGTCTGAGAGACCCAAAGTTGATGTAGCATATCGAGTTCAGAGGGCATACTCAGGAATCAGAGCTCCACCAAGACAGATTATCCTGAAACTTAACGACTTAGCAGTTCTTGAAGACATCATAAAGAAAGTGACAACCGGAAAAAACCTGATGTTCGAAGGAGAAAGTGTAAGATTCTTCAGAGATTACCCAGCAGAGGTGGCGAAGAAACGTGCCCTTTTTACGAAGACCCGTCTGATTCTTAAAGGCATTACAAACCTGAGATACGGAATAATGTATCCCGCCAAACTGAGGGTTACATATGATGACATGGAGCGTTTCTTTATTGACCCAAAAGCCACATTCAAATACAACCAAGACATTAAAAAAAAGCACTCTAAAGGATAAGTAGAATGCTACGGCTCTGTTTAATTAGCAGGACTACTGAATGCTTACTGATTTTGTGGGCTAAACCACATGTTTAATGTATACCTTTTATATATATTCATAGGGGTAGATTGAGAGAATAGGTTTCTTTACATAAAAAGATATATAAAAGCTGCAGATAAGATGCCGCCAAACTTGCACGTGCTAATGTATAGACACCCTTATCACGAATAGATTGGAACGTAAGTGGATAGAATGTTCAAGGCCGCCGTGTACTAAGGAAAGGTTCAAGAAGCTGGAATCATGCAGCATAGAAAACAAATTAAATGTAGTGGAACGTAATAATCTACTAACAAATTATATCATTAATTATATCATGAACACATAAATAATTGTACTAATCCATTTATTTCAACCTAAAACCTAATGTTATAACCAAATAATGATCCATTCCTCTTTAAAGCTAACACTGAATAGCTTCTAGATTTATGACCTCTAGTTAAGGTTCATTGCATCGGTACATATTAAAAATATGGTTAATCGATTTGTGGGGGCAAGCTTCCAGAAACTGTTAGGCGAAAGCGAGAGAGAATCACCCAAACTTGTAAGGAGCCAGTAAAAGAGAGACTGAGATGAGCCTGGCAGGCAGCCAAGATGCTGATTCAGTTTTCAGTTAACCCCTTCCAGCCAGATGATTTTCATTTGAGTATGAGGTTGTTCATTAAAATCAGGTATTTAAATAGTAAATACCCACTCAGACTGAGTTAAGAAATGTAATCCTCTTAGAGGAATGTATCCATAATGTCACAGTCTTTGTTTAAAACAGGACTATTAATAAACAAAAAACTTTTTCTTTTAGTTTAAATACAGCATTTAAATAGTAAATACTTATTCAGTTCAACCTATTAGATGAACTACTTATAGTACATGCTTGGCTGTTTTTTCTGTGAATATATTATCCGGTACTGGCCTGTTCTTTCTCTTCTATAATACTAGTTTGTAAGGGGCGGAGCTAAATGAGATTTACATCTACGGAACATTACTTAAATTCTTCCACCATTTGGTGGTTTCACACAGTATTTCTAAATACTGTTCTCTTATATTGTTTACGTTATTTACACCTTTTTTTCTTTTTCTCTATAGGGCACCTTTCTTAGGGATATACCTTCAGAGTTCAGAAACTGGGAGCACCCACCCAACACCCAGAAGGTTGAGTTATTGTGTTGCACCATCTGAAATAAAGGAACCATGTAAGTTATAATGCAAGATGACCCTCTGAAGAAAACTGGAATATTAATGCGCTAACGAGCCAATTAAAAGGGGTAGGATTCTTGCCCAATTAAAATCACTCAATGCCGACATAATATTTTTACAGGAAACGCATCTTAAAGTTCAAGCTCAGACCAGGCTGAAGGCCAATTGGATCGGTCAAACATATCACTCCTCCTATCTCTCCAAATCCAGAGGCACTGCAATTATAATCCGTAAGGTCATACCATTTAAACATAAAAACACCATTGCAGACAAAGAGGGGAGGTATGTCACAGTCTCTGGGGAGATACATTCTACCCCACTTACCATCGTTAATATTTATGCTCCTAATTTTGGCAACCCACAATTTTAAAATAAAATCTTGAATATAATGTCTGAGTCCACCCCAGCAAAACGTGATAATTGGAGGAGATTTCAATTGCGTTTTGGATCAATACCTCGATAAATCTGCTTAACAAACGAGACATATCACAAAATCACAATCCAGTGAACTCTTAAATATTTATATAAAAAATACAAACATAACAGACGTATGGAGAATTGCAAACCCTTTCAGAAGAGAATGCTCCTTCTACTCATCAGTACATAAAACCTATACACGTATTGACTACTTTCTAGTGGACACTAAATTAATACCATTCACAACTAACCCTAAATACCATAATAGTACTATTTCCATCATTCTCCGCTAACCTTCTCCTTAAAACTAGAAGGAATGTTTAATAAAAAATCGTTCTGGAGGTTTAATAGTAAGATTAAACGAGTACTTACCAGTACGAAGTTTGATCTGTATTTTATGAGGAGTTACGATGAGGGATTACGTGAAGAACCCACCCAGCGCGCAGGCGCGGCATACTTCCAAGCAGCGGTGTGGAATCACAGATAGACACTAGTTGAAGTAAAGATAGTGAAGACCAACGAGACATTAGTCCGAATTTGATCTATATAATGAGGGTGGGAGCGGAGGGCACGTAATCCCTCATCGTAACTCCTCATAAAATACAGATCAAACTTCGTACTGGTAAGTACTCGTTTAATCTTACTATTTTACTTCGGAGTCACGTGAGTGACTACGTGAAGACTTCAAAGGTCTGTGATTTCAAACCGTGTAACAGTTATATCACTCACTGCCGAAAGATCATCGAGGGAGGAAGTGGTAGCTAGAGACCAACAAGTTTGTTTAGTTATAAAAGAAATATTTATTAACTATAACAAAAAACAAAATAGCTCCCATGGGCTTTAAATCATAACTTTGCGGTTTTTAAAACGGTATCCGCAAAGACGTCCTGTTCCATCAGCGGTTTCTTGTAAAATCGTTGGAATGTCGATTCCCTTGACCATCCCGCTGCTCTGAGGATGTGGTCGAGGGGAACCTGCATCCTATCCGCCGCTGAGGTGGACGCTGCCCTGGTTGAATGGGATTTAAAAACATTTGTGTTAATCCCTGCCATGCTGAGGACCTGTTTCAACCATCTGGATAATGTTTGGCTGGTTACCCGTCCAAAAGGCTTTCTGTGGCTAACCCATAAGGCTTTCTCTCTCCCTCTTAGCGTTTGGGTTGTGTCTAGATAATGATGAAGGTGGGTCACCACACACAGCCTAGGTTCTGGAGGGTAAGCCCGGAAGATCAACGGGGAGTTTGATGTACCTGGTCTACTTTGTTTTACCAACCCCGGCATGGTGAAAGTAATGGTATCTGGGGTGGTCACCATGTAGTTCAGATTTAGCTGATGGAGCGACTGAACCCTTTGAGCTGAGACAAGCGCCATGAGCATGAGGTTTTTATAAGTGGCCTGTTCCAGGCTCAGGGATCCCACCGGAGGCCAACCTCGAAGGTGTGTCAGAACTACACTCACATCCCACATGTGAGTGTATCTAGGTGTAGGGGGTTTGGTATTAAAGATCCCCTTAAGGAGTCTGATGACTAGAGGGTGGGATCCCACACTATGCTGTTCTATCGGCATGAGGTATGCGGACAGTGCGCTCCGAGCCGTATTGATGGCACTGTAGCTCATCTTGAGATCATGGTGCAGGTGGGCCAGGAACTCCAGCACATCCGAGATCGAAGCCGTCTTGTAGGATGTCCCTGCGTCCAGACAGTACTGTTCCCATTTCCTGATGAAGGTCAGGTACTGTTTCTTGGTGGAAACTCGCAGGGATGCCGACATGGTGGTGATTGTTCTGTCTGATAACCCCAATCCCCGGTAAGGCCTGTTCAAAATCTGGAAACCAGGAGTTTCAATTTTTGGTGGCATGGATGGCTAATGCCAGTTACCGGGTGAGTCAATAATTGGGGTGGTGTTGAAGGACCATTGGTGTCTCTACCACCATGTCGTGGAACATTGGGAACCATGGTTGGGTAGGCCAGTCGGGCACGACCAGAATGCCAGAGGCTGAGTCTGCCTGAATTTTCTGGAGTACCCGACTGATGAGGCAGAAGGGAGGGAAAGCATAGAAAAAGAAATTTCCCCAGTCCAGCGTGAAGGCATCTACCGCTGCTGCCTCTGGGTCTGGTTCCCAAGCCACATACATGGGTAGTTGGTGATTTAACCTAGACGCAAACAAATCTATATCTGGCGTACCATATTGCTTGATAATTTTAGCAAATAATTTTGGGTCCAACATCCATTCGATGTTGTCGTTGAATTTTCGTGACCTGGTGTCCGCCACTAAATTTAGCTTGCCTGGTAAATAGGCAGCTGATAGCCAAATATGTCTCTCGACACACCATTGCCAGATTATAGCAGTTAATTTGTCGCATGATACTGATTTAATGCCACCCATGTGCTGGATATAAGATACTGCCGTAGTGTTGTCGATCATAATTCTAACATGCACGTGCCGCATACCAGATGCATATGCTTTTAGCCCATAAAAGGCGGCGAGCATTTCCAAAAAGTTAATGCCCAGTGATTGTAGTAGCGATGCCTCTGAGTTAGTCCATCTGCCACCTGTGCTGTCTATGGAGTTAGTAGCTCCCCAGCCTAAAGCACTGGCATCTGTTGCAATGGTTATGTTAGGATTGGTTACGGCGATAGGACTGTGACTGTGCCAAATATTGTCAACCCACCACTGAAGTTCTGATTTGGCTTCAGCGGGTAAATCCATTTTGCGATCATAATGCCCCCTATGAAGGCGTAATGCATGAGTCCTTGCTCTTTGTAGATTTTGATAATGCAAGGGCCCATGTTGGGCAGCCGGAAATGCTGCTACTATAGAGCCAATAACTCTGGCTACATGCCGTATTCTAGGTTGCGGTGTAGCAATTAAATGGTTACAAGCTTCAATGAGTGAAACTGTTTTGTTTCTGGGCAGAGTGACAGTCATGTGAATCGTGTCAATAGTGAAGCCTAAGTAATCCATGTTAGTAGTAGGCTCCAATATTGATTTATCTGGGTGAAGGATAAAACCCAAAGTTTCAAGGAGTTGTTTAGTGGCTAACACTCCTGCGACAGCTTGTTCCCGTGTTCTTCCTAATATGAGAACATCGTCCAGATAGGCCACTACTAAATGTTTTAGTTCTCTCAATTTCTTCATGGCCACTTTAAGAATTTTCGTAAATAGTCTGGGAGCTGTCGTTAAACCATTGGGCAAAGCTCGGTACTGCCATAGCTGGCCCCTCCAGATAAATTTCAGATATTTAAAGTAATCTTTATGAATGGGTACCAAATAGTAAGAATCTTTGATATCTATGCTTGCCATGTAGTATCCCTTGGAGATCAGTTGTCTGGCAGTGACAAATGTCTCCATTTTGAAATGTTGATACTCAACAGACTGATTGAGTGATGTCAGATCAATAATAATGCGACATCCACCATCTTTTTTGGTTTTGAGAAAAATATTTGATACAAATTCTTGCGGCTCGTGTGTGGTCATTTCTATGATGCCTTTAGCCACGAGCCGATCAAGTTCAGCTTGTCCTTCTACCTTCTCAACTGCCGAGGGAAGGAACACCCTTTGGGGCATGTGCTGAACTGGCGGTTCTACGCCTGGTTTGAACTCAATTTTGTATCCACTAATACTGTTGAGTATAAACTGATTGTTAGTAAGGGAGCACCAAACATGCTTGAAGAACCTCAAACGTCCCCCTGTTAATACTACAACCTTTGTCTGTGTATGTTGACAGGAACCAGACCCACCTACCTCCATGTTCACTTGTGGGGTCGTTTCCGGTGGGTCTGGCCCAAGGTTGTCCGTGTTGGTGCTGCGGTGGGGCGGCGCATCTTCCCACGGCTCCGCCCTGGGCCCCGCTCTAAAAAAGAGCACTGGGGGTAGTGGGAGGCGGTCACCAGGCTTTCACCAGCTCGGTATCTGCTGGTGGCTGCCGAGGCGTGCGGCCAACTGGGTGTCTTCACCCTGCTCGGTCCTGGCCCTGCCCTCATGAGGCCTACTGGTTTTGCCGCCTCTTCCAACTCCTTGAGCCTTTTGGCCAGATCCGCACCAAATAGCAGCGCCTGTCGTTCGGGCGCTGGAGCTTTACAGAGGCCGGCATATGTTGGGTTGAGGGCAGGCCTGATGTTGTCCCGCCGTAGGTTGTTTAGCTCATACGTGGTGCTGCACATCAGTGCGAGGGCATCCTGCTGGGGTATGGTCAGGTCTTCATCCCCAACGGACCGAGCAAAGGCGGTGACGGCTGCTGAGTGGAGCTTCAGGACTCGCTGCATTTTGACCTCCTGAGCCCTTATTTGCTGCCCCAGCTGGTTCCAGATCTGCCCATTGACCGTCTTGACCCTCAGCGCCTCGCAATTTTCTGGCGCGATGTAGTTGTCAAGGGCCTGCTGGACAGCCTTGTCCTGCAGCGGGTTGTTGGACAGCCTGTTTATAGTTGCCGCCATTCTGGGTGGCAACACCATCCCAGTTGTTGGTGGTGCCGCATATCGGCCCACTACACCCAGTAGCTCTTCTTCCGGCACGCCCGGCATGCTGACGATATCCTCCGCCTGCCCTTGGGATAGGCCAGCCCAGTCCTGGCCTCCCTTACTGCCCTCGAACATAGAGGGTACAGAAGGGTGTGGAGAGGAGGAGGCCAAAGCCCGTCCTCCTGGGAGATGCCGCATCTCCTCATTAATCATACGCTCGAGGAGCTGCCTCATGCAGCTTATCCGAGCGTCTCCCCTTTTTGGTGGGGGAGAGTGTTCCCGTTCCTCCGATTCATCGGAGGACACCGGCCGGTCGGTTTTCTGTGTCGCCTTCCTCCCTGTGCGGGGCGTAGAAATCTGCAACACTGGGGGCGGCTCGGTGTCGGGTGAGCGGGAGCGTTGAAAAAGCTCCTCCGCTGCGAGAGGCTGCCGTCCCGCTATGGACCCGTCCTCGGGTGGAGTAGGGCAGGCAGTCCTCCTGGCTGGTCGCTTGCGAGAGGCCATTATTCTCTCTAGCGCGACTCTGTAACAAAAAAGGCACTTACCTGAGGTCTCGTCTTTATGCTGCAGCTGGAGAGCCTGGCTCCAGCTGCTGCCGCTGTTGCACTGCTGACGTAATGCCGCGCCTGCGCGCTGGGTGGGTTCTTCACGTAGTCACTCACGTGACTCCGAAGTAAAATCCTCAAATACTAAATAATCCGGATTGTTGTAAATACTTAAAACAACAGATGGAACTCTTTTTTGAGACCAATGATACCCCAGATATCTCGCCCTCCCTATTATGGGAATCTTTTAAGGCTTTTATTAGAAGTTCTATCATTTCATATCAAGCATATCAAAATAAAAAGAATAGGACGGAACACGGTTGTGTTAGAGGGGGTGAAACATGTTCTCTGTCTCTTCCTTCAGGGGAATGCAACTTTTTCATATCGTATCCCCCTTCTCTGCCTCCGTCTGCGCTGAGGCCTAATGATGGAGCTGGCGGCCTCCAACCTGCGACCGACCCCGAGGCTCCGGAGGCAGAGCCAGCCAGGACTTACCAACGAGAGGCTGGCCGTCTTCTGGGCTAAGGCAGCGGTGGCCCGACTTGCTGGTGCAGCTTTCTGGCTTTCGGCAGCGGCCTGGAGCTGATGCAGCGGGGCTCGGAGCTGAGACTGCGGGACCTGGAGCTGGGGCGGCGGCCCGAAGTGGAGACTGCAGGACCTGGAGCGGCGACTGCGGGACCCGGAGCTGGGGCGGCGGCCTGGAGTGGGGGCGGCGGCCCGGAGCTGGGGCCGCGGCCCGGAGCTGATGCTGTGGCGGGCCGTCTTGGAGCGGAGACGGCGTTCCGGCTTTCGGCTGCGGCGACATCACCACCGAGGTCCGCTGGACTGGAGAGCGGCATCTTCGGCCTGGATCAATCGCCTCAGCGCAGAGGGAGAACAAGGAGGGAAGAGACGGAGACTAAGACTTTGCCTCCATCACAGTGAGGATGTGCTTGGTGAACTCACTGTGTTGGATGTTTAATTTGTGTTTATTGTATGTTTTGTTATTATTGATTCTGTGTATGACTGCAGGCAACATAATTTCGTTCAGACCGATAATAAAATAATCTAATCTAATCTAATCTAATCTAATCTAATGCTTCCAAAAGACATTAATGAAAGATTTGCCCAATTTTATCAAAACTTATACATATCCAAAACATCAACAGAAAGCAGAAAAATTACAAACTTCCTGGTGTTTTATCATTCTTCAGTGAATTGATTGTCTCTTCTATTTCTTTAATAAGCTCCTAATTCCTCTTGTTCCAGCGGATTAAGTGTTGGAAGTTTACAGTTGTCAAGAAAGTTTGTTTCAATTTATTTATTTCAATCAATACCGATATACCTACCTACATTTTTTTTAAATCTTGATTCTCGGATTACAAACTTTATCTGGGATTATAAAACACATAGAATTCACAAATGACATCTATATAAACCCAAAGAAACAGGCGGATTGGCTCTCCACAATTTCTTATGATTTCTTTTATTGGGCAACGAATATTAAAAATGTAATTTACTGGCTGGATAACGCATGCCAACAGGTAAACTGATTAATAATGGAGAGAGAGGATTGCTTGCCTTTTAATATAGGCGCAATTCATCTCTCCCCAACAAAGCTGAAGAACACACTATATGATAAAAATCTGATTATTCACAGCACTCTATGAATCTGGAGACAAGTGAAATCAACTTTTAAACTAAGAAATGTATCTCTTCTCTCACCAATAACTAATAACCCTTCGTTTAAGCCATCTATTATAGATAAAACGTTTGCTTATCGGGAAAGACTAGGAATTTAAAAACTTGGAGATCTCTACGAGATGGGAACTCTTCTGTCATTTCGGGAATTACAATCGATATACCACCTGAAAGGTAATCAATATTTCAGATATCTTCAAATTCGAGACTATTTGAAAAAATATACCCATGACTCTGCTGCCAGATATACTAGACGCATGTAAGAATAGAAACTCAGAGTCAAACAATTTAACATCATATTTGTATAACACCCTTCTAAATATAGAAATTCCATCATCAGAAGCAATTAGAAGAGACTGGGTTGAGGAACTAGGCCTAAAAATTCCAAAAGACAGATGGGAAGAAAATCTTTTATATATACACAACTGTTCGATTAGTGTTAGACATACTTTAGCCAATTTAAAACACTGCACAGACTCTACTATTCAAAGACTAAACTGAATAAGATATTTTCAAATGTATCTCCTATTTGTGACAAATGTCTCCTTCAAGAAGCAACTATAACACATTCCTTCGCCTCTTGCATAAAACTACATAACATTTGGAAAGGAATTTTTGAAATTTTCTCAAAAACATTAAAAACAAAACTGGACCCCCACACGGAACTGATTATTCTCAGAACATCAGAAGCCTGCCCTGAGCTATCAATATTTCAAAGACGTTTCCTTAATTATGGCCTGATAACGGCGTAAAAACTAATACTTAAATTCTGGAAAAATACATCTGCCCCTACTCTTAAAATGTGGATTACAAACATGTCTAAAACACTACATCTTGAAAATATGAGACTTGTCAGCAGAAAAACCAGAGCATTTTTCGAAGACATGGACACCATTCATTGATTTTCTTTCTGTTTTTGTCTTTTTATTTTTTTCTAATTTCTTTTACTTACTCACCCTTTCGGCTCCACCAATTTGGTAATCTAGGGGTTCTATTCTTGCACATTCACTTTCCCTCTCTTGCTTTTTCTCTCTTCTTTCTCATCTTTAGCTAAAAATTAAAATTGAAGCTGTACAATAAATGTATTATGTCATATGCCACGGCTTATACTTTTGTACACTGCTTCTAATTTTTTTTAAAAAGGGAAAAAAAGAAAAACTTGAAAGCACGTACCACCAGATTCAGCCACAGGTTCTTCCTCATTCTTGTCTGACTACCGGACAGTACTCTCATGAGCTAAGGGTGTAGTTTTGATCCACCGATCTAGCGCAGTCTGGTCCTTGCACTATTTTAATTTGCACTTTCTCTGTAGCTGTTATATTATGATGCTTTACCACTATACTAGACCAAGTGGGACCTGTTATTATTTTTCTCTATCCACTATTTGTTGTACTTGTGTATGATTTGATTGTACTCATGCATAGTATAATTTGACTGGATAGCATGCCAATATAGTTTTGTACTGTATCTCGGTACACATGACAATAATAAACCAATAATAAACCATAAATATACCAATACCAATAAACTGACAACGCACACACGAGACCAACTATGTCATGCAATGTCTTTACAGTTATAGACATATACTTCTTCACTATAATCTTCCAAATTCTTCCACAGCCTTACCCTTTCCTATCGCTATAAACCGCTCTAGGGCTGTGCACTTTCAAGAATTTGACAATTCTCTAACTATTGTGCCTCTCCCATTCATTTATCCCACTAGTCTTTGCTATATATATGTTTAGTCACCTGGACCACAAAACTTTGCATTTTCCATTCTATATCTTTGCATGCCCCTCCTTTCAATATGTTCCTTAACATTTTCATTCTGTTCCAGAAGTTAGCCATTATCCATTATCTTGGTGTTGGTTTTCATGTGAATGTTCTGCTCTGTGGACATCTTTATGTGCTAAGGACATTAAAAAAATCAATGTTCTTATTCTCAAGAACAATTATAAATATAAATTATTGAACCAACTTGCAAAACCATAATCCTGCCTCAACAAGGGAACATTGCAGTCCACCTCTTACATTACCATGGACTTATTATTTTGTGTTTTGCACTAAGATCTAGTGTTTCGGCACGTCTGCCTGCTTTTCTTTCTTATAGAAATGTTTATGTGTAATTTGCTTTTGTGATTGTCTGAGTCTATGTGCCTGTGTTGCTGCTGCATGCAAGATTTTCATTGTACTTCACCACATGTGCATGTCACAAGAAACCCATGTAACCTGACTTTTTGAAGGCTAAAATCTAAATCTTAAGAATTTCCCCACACAGAAACATCATTAGAATTCATATTTCTGTTTTAACAGCTGAGTGCAGGCAGCACCAGTTTGAACGCTACAAGGAATTAATACAGAAAGTAAGGACTGATGCTTCATGCCGGATCACTACAATGGAACTGCATGGGCAATAATCATTCAAGAAACCCGCCGTTGTTGCAATGCAGATTTATTGAAGTCCAATAATATCAGATAAAGCCCTATTAGTGAAATTTGTGCTCAACTGTACTACTTTCAACCATACAAAAGGCTGGAGAAATTGTCCATTACCATCCCAATTTCTTGTTGTTGCATTCCTTCATGCAGTTGGAAGGAAGTGGGAGAAGTCTTTGGATGTGATGGGGTCCATTAGCTCCAGACATCATAAACTAGGGGTAGACATATTGGCATGAATGGTTCTTCCATGCTCCCTATTTTCATGTGTTCATGCTCTGCTCAAGAGCTCAAACAAATTCAAGATTCACATACATTATATGTATGTTCTGTGCTATTCCTACTCACATAACAGGTGTTCTGTTTGCTATTCATCTGGGATAATAATTGCTCTTTATGACTGATGAGAAATCAGGAAACTAGCCCCAGCATAGTTGGTTTTGCTCATTATAAGTGCACTGTTATTTAGAGTAGGTGGTAGAAACTCCAACCGATTTTACATATTTCTTCATGTGTATTTGTATTATACAATCATTTTGCAAAATAATTGTATCCACTTTATGTACATTTTCTATATATCCGATTACCACAACATTTCAGTCACTGCACAAAACAAAAGAGGACAATTCTTTGATGAAAATATTGTTATTTTTATAGCAAAATCCTTAACAAGATAAGAATGCTCATGTAAATTTCTGCCTTGGCTGTCTACCGCTGTAGTTGCTGGTTGCTTGTTATTTATATATTTGCTCATGTCTGTCTGAATCAGGTATTAGCTGTGATAACCATTACAGGAATTAATTTTGATCATAATATAGCTTACAGAGGCAGAAAAACTGGGTAAGGAAAAAACCATCAAAGGCTTCCAAAGTGTTCCAGTCCCTTATAGTTCCATTAAGATGTGATGAAAACAAATTCAAGAGAGAGCCACTGTAACATCAGTACATTAAGGATTGTCCAACTAATGATTTTCAGCCTACAGTTTTTGTTAAAGTAATAGCCCCCCAAATAACATTTCAAATTTTCTTTCATGGTTATTTGAATTTCATATCTACAAAGTAATTTTAGTCCCCTCCCTTGATGTATTTTTTCTAAACAAATGCACTGAACAATGTTCCCCCTCCCTCCCTCTCACGGTGGGTCTCCTGTGCCCTTATCGGCCGCCGCACCGCCAACCATGGGTCGATCCGCGAGGCTCCACCGCCGCCGCCGAGGCTCCATTGGCCCAGGCAGGCTTCGCCACCCGACTTCTCCACAGCCTCCTGGGAGGCGTCTGCTGCTGAGGCCTCGTAGGAGACCTGTGGGGGTGAGTAAGGTCTTCAGCAGGTGAGCCGCTATCATTTTACTGACCTGCAGAAGAGGCTTGAGTAACTGATTGTCCTACTGCTGCTATTGTTTCCTTCATTCTAATGTTGTTATGTCATTCACTCTTTCTCCTATCCACTTCAAATACTTTTGTATTGATGTAATTTATCTTATGCTTACCTGTATTCATCTTCTTTGTCCAACACTCACTGTGAGAACATTTGTATCTGTGTTCCTTTCATTTGTCTTCCAACATTTCCCTTTAAATTGTGCTTTTTCATTAGGAATGTTGATGAAAAACGATTGTATTCAATGCTAAGTTAGTCTAGTTTTTTTTTAAAAAACTATTATTTAGAAACACAAGGAAGTGCAGATGCTGGAATCCTGAGTAAAACATGGTTATGCAGCATCTTTGGAGGGAATAGACAGGCAAGAATTTGGTTCAGGACCCTTTTTTAGACTTTGTAGTAGAGGGGATAAAGTTGAAAAATAGATGGGGATGGGATGAGGCCTGGTAAGTGTTCAAGAAGGAACTGCAGATGCTGGAAGATCGAAGGTACCACAACAATGCTGGAGGAACTCAGTGGGTGCAGCAGCATCTATGGAGCGAAGGAAATAGGTGACATTTCAGGCCAAAACCCTTCTGCAGACTGATGGGGGGTGTGGGGGAGAAGGAAGGAAAAAGGGAGGGGGAGGAGCCCGAGGGTGGGGGGATGGGAGGAGACAGCTCGAGGGTTAAGGAAGGGGAGGAGACAGCAAGGGCTAGCAAAATTGGGAGAATTCAATGTTCATGCCATCCGGACGCAAGCTACCCAGGCGGAATATGAGGTGCTGTTCCTCCAATTTCCGGTGTTGCTCACTCTGGCAATGGAGGAGACCCAGGACAGAGAGGTCGGATTGGGAATGGGAGGGGGAGTTGAAGCGCTGAGTCACCGGTAGTTCAGGTAGGTTATTGCGGACTGAGCGGAGGTGTTCGGCGAAACGATCGCCCAACCTCCGCTTAGTCTCACCAATGTAAATCAGCTGACATCTAGAGCAGCGGATGCAGTAGATGAGGTTGGAGGAGATACAGGTGAACCTTTGTCGCACCTGGAACGACTGCTTGGGTCCTTGAATGGAGTCGAGGGGGGAGGTAAAGGGACAGGTGTTGCATTTCTTGCGGTTGCAATGGAAAGTGCCCGGGGAGGGGGTGGTACGGGTGGGAAGGGAAGAATTGACAAGGGAGTTGCGGAGGGAGCGGTCTTTGCGGAAGGCAGACATGGGGGGAGATGGGAAGATGTGGCGAGTGGTGGGGTCACGTTGGAGGTGGCGGAAATGGCGGAGGATTATTTGATGTATTTGCCGGCTGGTGGGGTGAAAGGTGAGAACTGGGGGGACTCTGCCCTTGTTGCGAGTGCAGGGATGGGGAGAGAGAGCAGTGTTGCGGGGTATGGAAGAGACCCTGGTGCAAGCCTCGTCTATGGTGGAGGAGGGGAATCCCCGTTCCCTGAAGAGCGTGGACATTTCCGATGCCCTAGTGTGGAACGTTTCATCGTGGGAACAGATGCGGCGTAGGCGGAGGAATTGGGAGTAGGGGATGGAGTCTTTACAGGGGGCAGGGTGGGTAGACGTGAAGTCCAGATAGCGATGTGAGTCAGTGGGTTTGTAGTGTATGTCGGTCAGAAGTCTGTCCCCTGCGATGGAGATGGTGAGGTCAAGGAATGGTAGGGAAGTGTCGGAAATGGTCCAGGTGTATTGGAGTACCAGATGGAAGTTGGTGGATAGAAACATAGAAACATAGAACATAGGTGCAGGAGTAGGCCATTCGGCCCTTCGAGCCTGTACCGCCATTCAATATGATCATGGCTGATCATCCAACTCAGTATCCCGTACCTGCATTCTCTCCATTCCCTCTGATCCCCTTAGCCACAAGGGCCACATCTAACCTCCTCTTAAATATAGCCAATGAACTGGCCTCAACTACCCTCTGTGGCAGAGAGTTCCAGAGATTCACCACTCTCTGCGTGAAAAAAGTTTTTCTCATCTCGGTTTTAAAGGATTTCCCCCTTATCCTTAAGCTGTGACCCCTTGTCCTGGACTTCCCTAACATCGGGAACAATCTTCGTGCATCTAGCCTGTCCAACCCCTTAAGAATTTTGTAAGTTTCTATAAGATCCCCTCTCAAACTCCTAAATTCTAGAGAGTATAAACCAAGTCTATCCAGTCTTTCTTCATAAGACAGTCCTGACATCCCAGGAATCAGTCTGGTGAACCTTCTCTGCACTCCCTCTATGGCAATAATATCCTTCCTCAGATTTGGAGACCAAAACTGTACGCAATACTCCAGATGTGGTCTCACCAAGACCCTGTACAACTGCAGTAGAACCTCCCTGCTCCTATACTCAAATCCTTTTGCTATGAAAGCTTTCTTCACTGCCTGCTGCACCTGCATGCCTACTCTCAATGACTGGTGTACCATGACACTCAGGTCTCGCTGCATCTCCCCTTTTCCTAGTCGGCCACCATTTAGATAATAGTCTGCTTTCCTGTTTTTGCCACCAAAATGGATAACCTCACATTTATCCACATTATACTGCATCTGCCAAACATTTTCCCACTCACCCAGCCTATCCAAGTCACCTTGCAGTCTCGTAGCATCCTCCTCACAGCTAACACTGCCCCCCAGCTTAGTGTCATCCGCAAACTTGGAGATATTGCCTTCAATTCCCTAATCCAGATCATTAATATATATTGTAAATAGCTGGGGTCCCAGCACTGAGCCTTGCGGTACCCCACTAGTCACTGCATGCCATTGTGAAAAGGACCCGTTTACTCCTACTCTTTGTTTCCTGTTTGCCAGCCAGTTCTCTATCCACATCAATACTGAACCCCCAATGCCGTGTGTTTTACGTTTGTATACTAATCTCTTATGTGGGACCTTGTCGAAAGCCTTCTGGAAGTCTAGATATACCACATCCATTGGTTCTCCCCTATTCACGCTACTAGTTACATCTTCGAAAAATTCTATAAGATTCGTCAGACATGATTTAGCTTTCGTAAATCCATGCTGACTTTGTCCAATGATTTCACCACTTTCCAAATGTGCTGCTCTCCGATCTTTAATAACTGACTCTAGCAGTTTCCCCACTACCGATGTTAGACTAACTGGTCTGTAATTCCCCGTTTACTCTCTCCCTCCCTTCTTAAAAAGTGGGGCTACATTTGCTACCCGCCAATCCTCAGGAACTACTCCAAAATCTCAAGAGTTTTGAAAGATTATTACTAATGCATCCACTATTTCTGGAGCTATTTCCTTAAGTACTCTGGGATGCAGCCTATCTGGCCCTGGGGATTTATCGGCCTATAATCCATTCAATTTACCCAACACCACTTCCTGACTAACCTGGATTTCACTCAATTCCTCCAACTCCATTGACCCGCAGTCCCCTGCCATTTCCGGCAGATTATTGTCTTCCTTAGTGAAGACGGAACCAAAGTAGTTATTCAATTGGTCCGCCATATCCTTGTTCCCCACGAACAACTCACCTGTTTCTGACTGCAAGGGACCTACATTTGTTTTAACTAATCTCTTTCTTTTCACATATCTATAAAAACTTTTGCAGTCAGTTTTTATGTTCCCTGCCAGTTTTCTTTCATAATCTATTTTTCCGTTCCTAATTAAGCCCTTGGTCCTCCTCTGCTGGTCTCTGAATTTCTCCCAGTCCTCTGGTATGCTGCTTTTTCTGGCTAATTTGTATGCATCATCCTTCGCTTTGATACTATCCCTGATTTCCCTTGTCAGTCAGTTGTGTGTGGGTGCAGGAGGTGGCCCCAAAGCAGTCGTCAATGTAACGGAGGTAGAGGTCGGGGATGGGGCCCTGGTATGTATTGAACAAGGATTGTTCGACGTACCCGGACAAAGAGGCAGGCGTAGCTGGGGCCCATGCGTGTGCCCATAGCTACGCCTTGTGTTTGGAGGAAATGGGAGGAGTCAAACATAAAGTTGAGGGTGAGGACCAACTCCGCTATGCGGAGGAGAGTGTCAGTGGCTGGGTATAGGTTGCTCCTCTGGTCGAGGAAAAACCGGAGGGCTTCGAGGCCATCCTGGTGGGGGATGGAGGTGTAGAGTGACTGGACGTCCATGGCGAAGATGAGGGGATGAGGGCCTAGAGAATGGAATGCGCAGAGGCGGTGGAGAGTGTCTGAGGTGTCTAGAACATAGGTGGGAAGGGATTTGACCAAGGGGGATAGTATGGAGTCAAGGTATGTGGAGATGAGTTCGGTGGGACATGAACAAGCAGAGACAATGGGTCTGCCGGGAGAGCCGGGTTTGTGGATTTTGGGGAGAAGGTAAAAACGGACCTCGTAAGTGATAGGTGGATATATGTGAGAGGGGTGATGATAAGCAGATGGGTGGAGTTAGACAAAGGTTAGAGGTGAAAAGGAGATACTAACAAATGTCAGATAAGCAGAGAAGAGGAGTAAAATGTAAAGTCAGAGTAAATCCAGCACTTTGTGTTTTTGTCCCTTTATTGACTTCGTTATTGCCGAGCCAAAATGTAAAAATTAAATAACAAATTGCCAACACCATCTATTGCAACATAACTGGTGAAAATTCATTCCTAGTCAGTAGAGTAAAACTCTGCTTCCAAAGTTCAGTTCCTTAAAATAAAAACAGAAAATTTGAGAAACACCCAATAGGTCAGGTAACATCTGTAGAAGGGGGAACAGGGTTAACTTTTTAGCTTCTGGCAGCCTGCTGCCTGACTTGCTGAATGGTTCCAGTATTTTCTGCTTTCATTTCCATTATTTGTACTTTTAGTAATTTCCATTGATGCTTGGACTTGGTTTTCAAAGTGTGCAGTTGTTAATTGTACCCAGATTAACAGGAGCGAGTGTCTGACAGTTAGCTGCACAGGGTTTGGTGGTGCAATTCCAAAGGTTGACCACAAATGTATTATCCCACAACGGTTTGAGAGAAAACCGCAACGCATTGGAGGAATTCAGTGGGTCAGGTAGCATCTGTGGAGGGAAATGTTTTGGGTCAGGACCCTTATTCGGAATGAAGTGTGTCTGGAGAATGTTCCTGACCCAAGCCATTGTCTATCCATTTCCTCCAGCAGTTCCTCCAGCAGTGTTTTGTTCAAGATTCCAGTGTCTACAGTTTTTTGTGTCTCCATGTTTGTGACG
Source organism: Leucoraja erinaceus (assembly GCF_028641065.1). Lineage (NCBI taxonomy): Eukaryota > Metazoa > Chordata > Chondrichthyes > Rajiformes > Rajidae > Leucoraja > Leucoraja erinaceus. Next base: position 61,203,755 of record NC_073379.1, read on the forward strand.
TCCAAGGCTCTGTGGAATGTACATACTGTGAGAATGTTGAGAGAGACGGAGAAAGATAGAGAGAGATACCTGAATTGCATCCAAAGAAGCTTTAATGGATTTTTAAAAGATGCTGACATGCAGAAATTCTCTGCTTACACAAGGCATTGGGGTTAGCTTGGTTTAACAACAAGGAGCTAGTGCTTTGAAAAAGTGGCAGTGAATGTGATCTTTTGATTTCCCCAGCTGAAATGTATCCTATCGTGAATATTTAATTCATTTGAAATATCTTCGCACTCGAAATCTTATTGAAGTGCATCTCACTATAAATACTGAAACTGTGTTTAATCATTGGGAATGTAATTTAAAATTATGACTTTGTAACATTAAAAACGATATCAAGCACATTGACACGAATACCAGACAGGAGAGGGGAAGAGAACTGAAGTAATGATTGCTCGGCTTGGAGGGTAGGAGCCTGCGAAACCTGGTGTTAGATCAAAGCAGCTACAGCTTCTCTTGGCCATGACAGTGACGTTTAATCTGAAAATAAGACCTCTCAGCCACAAAGGAGCTGCAGACATGTAGAAGTGATTTGGACAGCCACTGGAAGTTGTGCCTCATTGAATTATTCGTAGTTTGACCCATGGGATGGTTGTGAGTATACACAGGAACAAGGGGAGGCATAAAGAATTGAAGGGTTTCTAGAGCAAGATGTTTCATTAAGATTACTTTAATCCCTCAACCTCAAGTACCATTTTACCCAGTGATGGAAATGGGTTTTAGGAACTAGGGGTACTCTAAGGTCCGTGAGGCTGAGGCTGGGAAGGAAGGGGGTGGAGGGGGGGATTTTCTTATGTGCGGTCATACCCATGAAAGGGTACAAGAATGCATCACTTGTTTATTGTGTATTTATAATATAGTTTATTGTGTATTATATGTCATAGCTGCTTTCTTGCATCTCGCTCTCTCTCTCTCTGTGTTGGCTGCAGCCATCATCCGCTTTGGTGAGGGAAGCCGGTCGGTGATTGATCAAACGGCTCCTAGATTGTGTCTGATTGGTCGCCGAGTGACCAGCGCATTATCAGTATCAGTATATCTTTATTGTCATTTTCCTAAGTACTCACATACCCAGAGGAAACAAAAAAACATTGCTCAACCAGTGTCCATTCAGTGTGCAGTACAAATAACAACAAATAAATAGAAATAAAAATACATATATCATGAACAAATTAAATTAAACACTCTACTCTCTACTAAACATCAACAGGCGTTCCGATCGACAGCTGCTGCAGTGTGTCCAGGTTGATGGTTGGTGTGCGATACTTTGGCAGGGGGCTAAGTCCGTTTATCAGTCTTATAGCCTGCGGGAAGAAGCTGAGAAGCATCCTGCTGGTTTTGCAGCTAATGCTCCTGTACCTCTTCCCAGATGGCAGGATGGAGAATATGTGATGCGATGGGTGGTATGGGTCTTTGATGATGGAGATGGCTCTGTCGATACATCTCATCCTGTATATGTCCAGCAAGAAAGGGAGTGGAGCACCAATAATCCTGCTGGCGGTCTTCACAATCCCGTCAAGTTGGTGCCGTTCATACGCCTTGCAGCTCCCGAACCAGGAAGTGATGCCGTTGGTTAATGTGCTCTCGATTGTCCCCCTATAAAAAGTTCATAGGTGTGTAGTGGGGAGACCTGCTTTACGTAGTCTTCGGAGAGGGTGTAGTCGCTACTGGGCTCTCTTGACCAGTGCTGTGGTGTTGGTTGTGGACATCAGGTCATCTGACAGGTGGAGTCCTAGGAACTTCATGCTGCTGACCCTTTCCACATCAGCTCCATCGATGTGCAGAGGTGTATGGTGTTGTTTTCCCGCCCTCCTGAAGTCAACCACCATCTCCTTAGTTTTTCCCACGTTGAGAATGAGGTTGTGGGATTTGCACCATCCTGTGAGCAGCTCCACCTCCATCCTGTACGCCGACTCATCATTGTCACTGATGAGACCCACCACTGTTGTGTCATCAGCGAACTTGTTGATGAAGTTGTTATTGAGTCTAGCAGTACAGTCGTGTGTAAGCAGACTAAACAACAGGGTGCTTAGGACACAGCCTTGGGGCGAGCCAGTGCTCACGGCTATGGTTTTTGATGTCCTACTGCCCGCCCTGACTGTCATTGGACACAATGCCCTTGGAGACAGTGGTTGATTGGACGGGAGGAGACCGATTTGTTGATTGGACGGGAATGTTACGGGAAGCTGGTCAGTGATTGGACGCAACTCCCTTAAAGACAGTGGTTGATTGGCCCCCAAATAATCGGGCACATAAAATTGAAAATAGGAAAAAAATAAATTCGGAATTACGATTTAAATCGGAAGAAAATCATGCCTGATCTGCAGCAAAGATACTAGTATCCGCTCTAGTATCTTTGATCTTCAGTTCCTTCCTGTTGAAGAAGAACCCTGGCCCGAAACAACTCCTAATCCATTCCCTCCACAGATGCTGCCTAGCCCGCTGAGTTCCTCCAGCACTCTGTGTATTTTATTTAACTCTTGAAATTGAAGTTAGCCATACAGCTGGAGCAACTCAGCGGGACAGGCAGCGATTCTGGAGAGAAGGCGCTACTTCATACTGAACTGAACTCTCGTTGGTGAGAGTACTTGTGATTGTCTGCAGAAGGGTCTCGACCCGGAACGCCACCCACTACCCAGAGCCGCCGCCCGTCCCGCTGAGCCACCCCAGCCCGGGCCATGTCCATCTTCAACAAACAAAAAACACAGGGTGCTGGAGGAACTCAGCGGGACAGGTGGCACCCGCAGAGGAAACGGACCAGGTTCCCCCCACGCCCCCACCCCGCAACAGGAAGGAACCCGCAGATGCAGCCATCCCCGCAAAACGCCAAATGATTCCGGGAATGCCGAGGCAAGAGGGTGAGAGAGTGAGAGAGATCCAAAGGACGGATTCGGATCTGAACTAGGCCTCGTTGAGATCTCGCCAGAAGTTTGAAACCTACGGCCCCCTCATGTTCGAGCCACGTGGACCAAGATATCACGTTGTAAAAACCACATTCGCTACTTTGACTGGGAGTTCGCGTTCCCTCCCAGTCTCGCCAGCGGTTTACAGCTGTTTGATATCCACTTCAGGAAGGAGCGGGTGGTCTACGAGTTGAGCGCCAAGGAGGTGAACTCCGTTTACAGCGGAGAGACACCAGGTCTGATGAGGGCCAAGTTCTTAAACATTCATTATGGAATTGGGAAACGTTCCAATGAGGTGGTGAAATGACGTGGACTGCCCTTACAGAGCCACTTTCCTCCACACTCTCCATCTCATGGTGACTGGAAACCAAAGATCCTATAGCGGAGCAAGATGGTCCACTCAACAAAAAAGCCGTAGTAGGGTCATGGGTAATCTTCCATACCATTTCAGTAACCAGCTTCCGTCTCCATTCTAGTATCTTTGCTTTGGTCATGGCTTCTTAATTCTTCATGCACAAATCTTTTTTTTTTCTCAGCTGCAGGTGATCATTTTGATATTCCTGCCTAGTCCTCCTTTTTAACTGAACATACAAAATATTGCATTTGGAAGGAGCTCCAGAAAATCCTGCACCCACTCAAGCATTCTCCAAAAAGTACAGCAGTTACTCACCTAGGCTACATTGACAACACCATCGAATAGGTGCGAATAGTGGCAGAGCTACTAGAGCTGTTGCCTCACAGAGCTAGAGACTTAGGTTCAATCCTGACCTCAGGTGCTGTCATGTATGGAGTTTGCACATCCTACCTGTATGTGTGGGTTTCCTCCCACATCCCAAAGACATGCAGATATGTTGGTTAATTGGCCTTTGTAAAAAAATGCCTCCTAGTGAGTGAGGAGTGGATGGAAAATTGGGATAACATGGAACTAATGTGAATGTACAGTCGATGATCAGTGGCTTTAGTGGCCCAAAAGGCCTGTTTCCATCATCATGAAAGAAACCAGATGTATAGTGTTGTAGGGGAGTGAATAGTGAGTGCTGATAACTAGCAAATAGGGATGTGGATTGTACTAATGTGGTGACAGGGAACACAGACAAAACCTTAAAGTAGAGACATAGAGTGCAGCAGTACACTCCATGTCTCCAAGTTTCAGGAACTTTATTGAATATGTTATAACCTGCATCCATCATTGTAACAGAAAATTGGATCTACTGTCAACTAAGTTAGTCTTGTGGATAATAATGGTTAAACTGTAATCAAGACCTAGTTTGTTACCTAATTAGCTCTTACTGTAACCTCCATTCTGTAATTGAGACCTAGTTTGACTGTTAATCAGATTGTTGTGTAATCTTGTCAGCTGAGAATGTAAAAGCTGTACCAAAGTCACGCTCAGGAGATTGGCTTTGACTGGTCTCCTGGTGCTCAACGGTTTAAATAAACCGCCGGTTACTTTGAACACCTTCTCCTCATGGCCTTTCCATTTGCTCCTACAATAGCGATGTCACCACGTGGATTCTCCAAGTTGCATACCAAAGTGACTTGAAAATATATGGTTGCACTGAATCTCTATTGAGTCTAAAACCTGGGATTCCCGACAATCATATTGCGAATGTACCCTCATCAAAAGCATTGCATCACATTTTCAATTAAAAATGGACAAATAAATGCAGTCTTGCCAAAAATTCCCTCCTCCCATTAAGTAAATCATCTGACTCAATCCCATTCATAAGCAGATAATTTACTAGCTCTTTTATTGGGATGTAAGTCAATGTGGGCACAAATAATTCTCCAAATTTCCATGTCCTATTAGAGTACTAATAAATTTTGCGTATGTTCTTGGAGCTTGGCTGTAGTTATGGAGAATGAAGCGAGCAGGATGAGAAACAAATAGCTTCAAGTTGAACTATCATTACAGCATTAGGGTAGCTGAGTCTGATGGTGACTGGAGCAGAAACAAATTCAAATCTCATTATCCCACAGGCATGCCAGACTGCAAAATGTATGATTCTCCCAAAGGCTGTTGCCTCTGGAAACAACATCTGCCACAGGGTTTTGTTTGCCTGCATCTGATAAGAAATTCATATCATGCAACTTTGTCTGCTGCTGAATCTGAATAGATAGCATTGAAAAACTTGAGCTCTGCTTTCCCAGTCAAAAAAGGAGAGCTTCTCCTCACTCGCTCCCCGAGATAATTAAACTGCAGGGAGAACATTGAAGACTGCCAACTATCATTAGGTTCGGCAGAGTAATGTAGGCATTCAGACATTGCATTAGCAAGTTAAAGGTTGTGAATTCAAATTCCTTCATGAGAGGCTCTGAAATTGAATTCAACAAACCAGTTAAGTTGCTGGAGCAAAAGGCAATGAAGACTGCAGAATTCTCAGGGAAACCCAGCTTGTACATCAATGTCTTTCAGGCGAAATAGGTCACTGAAGGGAAAAAAAACCCCACTTGAGCTCTGATTATATCACATTGCAGAATAGACCAGTAGAATTAGCTTTGGCAAACAACAAGCACAACAGCTTTAAAGAGGTTTTAGGTTCCTTTGTTTAATTTTACTATTCAGGTCACACTCCACCCTAAAACTTAGAGCGAGTATTCTTGTCACATAGAGTCATAGAGTGATACAGTGGAAACGGCTCCTTCGGCCCAACTTGCCCACACCACCCAACATGTCCCCGGGTTTGCTCCATATCCCTCCAAACCTGTCCTATCCATGTGCCTGTCCAACTCTTTCTAAAATGTTGGGATAGTCCCAGCCTCAACTACCTCCTCTGACAGCTTGTTCCATATACCCACCATCATTTGTGTGAAAAAGTTGCCCCTCAGATTCCAATCAAATATTTTCCCCTTCACCTTAAGCCTATACCCTCTGATCCTCAATTCACCTACTCTGGGCAAGAGATTTTGTGCATCTACCTGATGCTATTTAAAACTGCAGCTGATGAGGTACAGGTGGGTGTGTTGTAAAAAAGCTTTGATCAAATCTTGTTTTAACTTAAAGTATTGATTCAAGGGCGACAGAAGGGCAAATATCAATTTCAGAGGCCAACTAAATGGATGGCGTCAATTCGACTGCCACTGCATCACCCTTAATGTTACCGTCCCTGAAAACTACCTGCTAGGAGAAGAGAGGGAACCGAGGTCTGTCCTACCATGGTCAGCTGCGGGAGGTTCCCCGGGGCTAAAAAAGACGAGTGGGGAGAGGGATGTAGCGTCCAAGGAAGGAGATGGCTGGAGGCCTGCAACAGGCTGGATTTTGCCTGGTACAGGCACCGCTCATAAGAACTAAAGCATGGACTTTAAACAATGACGCCAACACATGGCGCCTCCTGCAGGCGGCACAGTAGATTATTCCTGTACACTTGCTAATCGGGGATCAGGGGTATGTTGATAGTCTACTGGACTGTTTGTAAGGAAAATAATTTCACTGTGTTAACAATTAACGTATGTGACTATAACAGCACTATTGACTATTGAGTTTTGATGCATGGTGGGTTACATGATTTGAATACCTCATCCCACTAAATTAATGAAAATCCTGTCACTGATGTTAATTTAATGGCAAGAATCCCGTAACACATAACACCTCCTGCGCTCCATCCGTGCCAACGTTGCACAAGTAAAGTGAGAGCTTCCAGGTATATGACATGAAGATGATCTTCAAATTTACACAAGATCAGAGATTCAGAATTCATTCCGACAGCAAACCCCCACATCATTTCATATGGCTAGGACTATAAATGGTTGTTAGGGTATCAAAATGAAAAATCTCTGTATATAACAAAATAATAGCTGGATTTCAGACTTTCTCTCTATTTTGTTTTTGAGAAATTTTCGGGTGAACAAATTTTTGCCACTACTGCATGTGCAGAGGTTAATGTGGAATTGGATTGGATATTAACATACAAAGGAGGGGAAAAGAGTAGGGTGACTGGGGGGGAGGGGGTTGGTGGTGGGAGGAGTGGGTACAGGGTAGTAATGGGGGGCATGAGAAAGTGAGGTGATAGAGGAGTCTTAGTTTAGTTTAGTTTAGTTTAGTATAGTTTAGAGATACAGCGCAGAAACAGGCCCTTCGGCCCACCGAGTCCTCGCCGATCAGCGATCCATGCACATTAACACTGCCCTATACACACAAGGGACAATTTTACATTTACACCAAGCCAATGAACCTACATACCTGTACGTCTTTAGAGTGTGGGAGGAAACCAAAGATCTTGCAGAAAACCCATGCGGACTCAGGACGCACAAACTCCCTACAGACAGCACCCCGCAGTCGGGATCGAACCCAGGTCTCTGATTCTGCAAGCACTGTAAGGCAGCAACTCTACTGCTGTGCCGCCATGCTGCCCTTGAAATCGTGGCACTCATTGTTCATACCATTGGGTTGTAAGCTAACCAAACAGAATATGAGAATCTGATGCTCCAGTTTGCAAGTGGCCTCACTCTGGCAATGGACGAGACCACAGGCAGAAACTTCAGTATGGGAATGAGAAGGGGAGTTAAAAAGGTTAGCAACCAGGAGATCTAGCAGGCTTTGGCAACAGACCGCAATTGTTGATAAAAACATTCATGCTTGATCTCGCTGATGTAGAGTAAGCCACTTGGGGGCACCAAATGCAGTAGACAATGTTTGAAGAGATGCACATGAACCTCTGTCTCACCTGGAAGTGCTGCTTGTGCCTCTGGATGGAAATGAGAGAGAAGGTGCAGGGACCAGTGTTACATCTACGGTTGCTGGGATAAGTTCCTGAGGAGGATGCAGTTTGTGTGGGAAGGGTTGCTAGTACCAAGGAGTTGCGGATGGAGTAGTCTCTCCGGATAAGGGAAAGGGGTGGGTCCAGAAGATGGGACTGATCGTGAAATCATGTTAAAGGTGGTGGAAATGTCAGGAAATGATATGTTGAATGCGGAGTTTGGTTGGGTGACAGGTGAGGACCAGAGGAACTCCTTTTTTGTTCCATCTGGTGGGAGGGGAAATGAGAGCAGAACTGTGGGAAACGAAAAGCTCCATCTCCAACAGCAGGGTGGAAACCATGTTTACTGAATAAGAAAACACCTCGGATGTCCTGAGAGTGGAATTCCTCATCTTGGGAGCAGATGCAATTATAAAATCATAAGATCATAAGTGATAGGAGCAGAATTAGGTTATTCGGCCAATCAAGTCTACTCTGCCATTTAATCGTGGCTGATCTATCGTTCCCTCCTAACCCCATTCTCCTGCCTTCTCCCCATAATCTCTGACACCCGTACTAATCAAGCAATGCAGACAGAGAAACTGGGAATAAGGGGCGCCGTTCCTGCAAGAGGCAGGGTAGGAGAGGTGTAGTCAAGGAAACTGTTAGAGTCAGTGCGGGGAGCATTACAACATTTATCCAGCTCGGAAACATTAATTAACAATTTTAGTCTTGAAAATAGAAATCAATGAAAAACATGCTCTCATAAAAAAGTAAACAAAAGCTTTCATATAATGGTTGTTCTGCCTTCCACTGGGAGAGAATTACAACTGGATAGAGAAAAATCATAAAAGATTTTGATAAATATGTCTGGTAGTTACCAATACTGCCTCAATTAAAATTCACAACTTAAGAAAATACAGTCTTTGCATGTGGGATGATAATAGAATTATATGTGAACCAAATTAATTATTCAAGCCATGGCTGAGATATCATAATTCATTAAAAATGGAACTGTCTATTTTATTGATAAAAATTAACTTGAATTTTGGCAAGTACAGATGAAAGCTCATCAACACTGGTTACAATTACACTTTTATTCACGTTAAAATATGGCGCAATATCCCTTGTGCTGAGCTAGATTATTTTTATGTGGAAAGTTTTGACATCAGTCAAGAACAAGGTTGTTTTAACTGAAGATCATCTGTTGTTATTACTCTGTGATACTGCCAGCCTTAACTGTCATGGTCATGTGTAGTTAAACAAGGAGATCCTAAACTTGTTAGCAATGAGATCGCCTCCACTACAGGGTACACAGGGTAGTCTTTGCCAGCAACGTTTTCACAGATCAGTGAACTGTTCTGAACTCGGCCTAGTTGTGTGTTTCACATTAAATAAGAATGAAAATCTTAGATCTTTACTAAGTAGAATACCCGGCTTTACCAAGATTTAATAATATTTGACATTATTTAACATCAACCCAAGAGTTGCTCAGGGCACTGTCCTTAGTCCAAACATCTCCAATTGCTTTATCAATGGCTTTCCTTTCAAGATAAGTGAGAGTATCTGTTTATAATTGTTCAGTGTTCCATTCCATTCACAACTCCACAACAGATGAAAGAGTAAGAACCATCCCAGCATGAAGCAAGTCCTAGACACCATTCAGGCATGGGCTGATCAGAGGCAAGTAACACTTACAGTATAATGATATCTGACAATGATCACCTCCAACAAGTGAAAAGTTAACCACTTGCCCTTGATATTCAATGGTATTGCAGTTGCCAGATCCACCACCTTAAATATCCTGGGTGTTCACCCATTGACCAGCCACCTCAATACAGTGACCGCAAGAGCAGGGCATCTATGGTGAATGATTCGCCTCCAGACACCCCAAAGCTTTCCACGTTCTATAAAACACACAACTAAAGGGCACAGTGAAATATTTGTCTTTAACCTGGATGAGTGCAGCTGCAAAAACATTGATGAAGTGCAATATCATGCAGGATAAATCAAATTTATTCAGTGAACAGATGTCTGTACGGAATTTGTACATTCTCCCCGTAACTGTGTGGTTTTTCCATGGGTGCTCCAGTTTCCTCCCACACTTCAAAGACATACATGTTTGCAGGTTGATAGGCCTTGGGAAAGATTGGAATTTGTCCCTAGTGTGTAGGATAGTGCTAGTGTACGGGGATTGCTGGTTGGCCGAAGGGCTAATTTCCGCGCTGTATCTCTAAACTCAACTAAATTAAAAGGGTCTCAACCCAAAATGTCATATTTCCATGCTCTCCAGAGATACTGCCAGACCTGCTGAGTTACTTTGTGTCCGTTTGTGTATTAACCAGCATCCGCAGTTCTATGTTTCATATAATAAATTCTTAATTCTACCCCATCCAGTACACTAAAGATTTATTCCCTTCACCTGCACAGTGGTTGAAGAGTGCACGACACACACTGCTGTCACTTGCACATGCTATTCACAGTCAGAAGGCTTCCCGATGGGCCACGGCTGTGGATTGGGAACGCGGCCGGAGGTCTTTATCAAGGCGCAGCGGTATCGATGCCTCCCGGGTCGCCGTGTAGAAGCCCAGGTCGAGGCCCGGCTGGGGCCTCGCGGGTAGAAGTGTGGGTTGGGCGAAGCGGCCGATGTAGCCCACGGATGGGGCCTGGGTCGGCACCACGGAGGGGTGAAGTGGGGCGGCGACAGCGGTGATGCCTCGAGGGTCGACCCACGAGGGTCGATACACAAAAATAATTTCACTGTGCAGTGCATACGTAACAATAAAGAACAATTGAACCATTGCAGTAATTATGCAGATAGAGGGAATTATTTACCAAGTGTTTGAAATGCATTTTTGTTCATGCAGACCTGCATCCTTGGAAAAGAAGACAATGGCTGACATTACTTGCTACAACTTCCATCTGCCATGAGAAAAATGCAGCACCACTCCAATTTTCTGCTGTGTCCGTCATGTAGCCATTGCTAATGTTAGAGATGGAGGCTGCAGGTCTGGATCTTGTTAATGCTTCTAATACTAACAATTGGGAACATAACAATTATTTCAAAGGGAAAACAGGACCTCCAGGAATAGTGTAACAGGATTCCTGGGAATTTGGTTCTTACGTGTTATTTTACCATGAATGTAAGAAATATATGATTTTGGGGTTTTTTTGTTTTAGTTTTAGAGATACAGCACAGAATCAGGCCCTTCAGCCCACTGAGTCCACACCGACCAGCGATTCCTGCACATTAACACGATCATATACACACTATGGACAATTTACTTGTATTCCAAGCCAATTCACCTACAAACCTGTACGTTTTTGGAGTGTGAGAGGAAACCAAAGATCTCGAAGAAAACCCATGTAGGATACAGGGAGAACCTACAAACTCCGTACAGACAGCAGCCGTAGTCAGGATCGAACCCGGGTCCCTGGCGTTGTAAGGCAGCAACTCTACCACTGCACCACCTTGCCGCTCGCATCATATTGAGTCATAGCATTAATGTATTTCAGTGGCTTGGCAACTTTACTTCAGGAGTCAGCATTTCTTCATTTTCAATTTTAGGAGCGCATTGGCATTAAAACTTTTGCTTTCATTGAATGAAAATTCTAACATTTGCAGAGTGAACAATAATTAGATGGCAGAATGGAGTAGATGGTAGTGCCACTGCTTCACAGTCAGAGACCTCTGATCCTGACCTCGCGTGATGTTTGTGTAGAGTTTGCACATTCTCCCTATGACCACATGGGTTTCCTCCATGTACTCCACTTTCCTCTCACATTCCAAAGATGTGCAGGCTTGTAAGTTAATTGGCCTCTGTGTGTAGGGAGTGGATACAAAAGTGAAATAACATGGAACTAGTGTGAATGGATGATCGGAGCCGCCATGGACTCAGTGGGCAGTTAGGCCTGTTTCCATGCCTTACCGTTTCAATCAATCAAAATTCAATCCATTACAGAGAGTTAGAGAGGTTGTGCCCAGTATGCAACTTTTGGATCTAATGAATAAATATCCACTCAGTGGATGCACGGTGGCACAGCAGTAGAATTGCTACTTTACAGCGCCAGAGACCCGGGTTCAATCCTGACTACAGGGGCTGGCTGTACAGAGTTTGTATCACTCCGTGATCATGTGGGTTTTCCCTGGCTGCTCCGGTTTTCTCCTGCACCTCAAAGACATACAGGTTTGTAGGTTAATTGGCTTCAGTAAAATTGTAAATTGTCCCAAGTGTGTGTAGGATCGAGTGGGTGTGTGGGGATTGCTGGTCGGCAGGGACTCGGTGGGCCGAAGGGCCTGTTTCCACACTGTATCTCTAAACTAAACTAAACAGTCCCCTCACCTCTTTCCATTGGATTCCACAAGATGCATCCTTACCCTGGGCATCAGCCCTGACCACAGAGAGGGAAGTGAATCATCAAAGTCTGTCCTGCTGAGTAATCTGCATGTGTGAATGTTGAGAAGATGATGGGACTTGGCTCAGATTTCACCCAGTTTCCCAAGGCTTCTAGATATCTTCTTCATGTGTAAAGAATGGTCACAAAATTGAGCATCGGTGGAAGTGCAAATTGTTTCAAGGCTTGCATAAGTAATAAATGAAAACAAAATCAAATATATCAATGCAAGGGCAAACAGAACTAAAAGAGAATGCAAAGTACAACAATTCTGCAGCAAATTGAAGCTCCTGACAGGTCAGTTACCTTTTATGAGCTTTCCGAGCTTTGCAATGATCTTTGTAGTGTGTCATTACACATAGCCTTGTCTGAAGTAATCTCCTTAAGTTATTTATGTTGCTTGCAACACATGTTTTTGGGCTGGCTCAGGAGAAACAGATGTGACAACCTACGGAGGATATAGAATTGAAATGAGTCACCACTGAGCTTTGCTTTGCTTGGCTCCTGCAGTTCTAAGATACGTGCCTGCCAGCCTCTTATTACATCAGCACACTTCATTGCGCTTGCTATCATATTGCTCAGATAAAAGCCACAGGCTTTGGAAGCCCCCACAGCTACGGCGAGGCAAATTGCCACATTTATAATTTGCTTTTTTTTTTTCTGTTACCAATGAGAGATCTTTTGCTGGGAGTTTCGGTCCAAAACACACAATCTGCAAGGGCTGTTGGTTTGTGACAGGCAGCAAAGGGGATTCATGACATGTAACAAATAGAGCATCCCAGCATTCAATGCTGGCAGGGTTCTTCTGGCTGCACTCACTTGCTCCAGGATGAAGTCTGATTTAACAGCTGCTGACATGCAAATGTTTTTCACCTAATAGAATCCTGAAATGCAAAGAGGAAGAAAATGCTCTGCAGGAAAGCGCATTATTAACAAGCATACACGGACATATGTACGATTTGAAATAAAAAATATCATACTTTAAAGGCTACCTTGTGAATAATGTAATAATAATATCAGATGCAAGGAACTACAGATGCTGGTTTACCAACAAAAACACAAAGTGCTGTCGTAAATCAATGGGTCTGGCAGCGTTTAGTTTAAGTTAGTTTAGAGATGCAGGGTGGAAACAGGCCTTTTGGCACAACAAATTCACGTTGATCACCGATCCCCATACAGTAGCACTATCCTGCACACTAGAGACAATTTACAACCGAACCCAATTAACCTGTATGTGTGAGGAGGAAACCAGAGCACCCAGGAAAAGTCCACGCAATCACGGGAACAATGTACAAACATTGATTAAACCTGTGTCTCTGGCACTGTAAGGCAGCAACTCTACAACTGCGCCACTGTGCCTCCGTTTCTGCAGAACATGGACAGGAAAGGTTTCGGGTCAGAACCCTTCTTCAAGCTCCCGACACAAAACGTTACCTATCCGTGTTCTGCAGAGATACCACCTAATCCACTGGGTTACTCCAGCACATTGCCTCTTTGTTAATAACATTACATTTTCCTGAGGTTGCCGCTAAATGAAGCTCCTCTATTTCACTTTGATATTGGGACTCAGGGATAAAGAATTTAGGATCCTCTGACCCAACCCCACTATCCCTGTCACCCACACTGATCCCAGGATACATCCACTGCTCTGCAACAATTAAGCACAGCAACCCTCCTGCCTGAGCCCCTACTGACATCCCATATCAGCCATTCTACCCAATCTCCTCTGACCCAACCCCATTATGTGAATCTCTCACCCTGATCCCAGGACACATCATCTGCCCTACAACAATCAATTCCATCAACCTTTCTGCCTGAGCCCCTACTGACTTCCCATTTCAACCTTCAACCCAATATCGCTCAGTGACCACATACCCACACTCAGCCTTACTGACCATCTGCCCTGAAGCCCTGACTGATTTCCTGCACTTACCCCAACCAACAATCAGCTGTTTCCACGTCAAACCGTCACTGGGAATAACCTACTGATTTATTTCAGAAAGATCCTCTGCCCACTCTCATTGTTTTCCAAATCTACCTTCCTCTTACCAAAATGAGGCAACATCATGCACCCACAACAGGGTACCCATCTGACACGCAAGGCCACAATACTACGCAGGAATGGCTAATGTCGCAACCCTCACAACTCCCTTCTGATTCTACCTGTATCCATAGCTACCTACAAACCTCCTGCAATAGCTTTTGAGCTTGCACTTCCACTTCGCAAGTTCACAAATTATGGGAGTAGAATTAGGCCATTCGGCCCATTGAGTCTACTCTGCCTCCTATGGCTGTTCTCTGCCTCTGAATCCCATTTTCCTGCCTTCTCCACACGCTTGATACCTGTTCTAATCAAGAATTTGTCCATCTCATCCTTAAAAATATCCACTGACTTGGCCTCCACAGCCCTTTGTGGCAATGAGTTCCAAAGATTAACTACCCTCTGACTAAAGAAGTTCCTCCTCACTTGCTTTCTAAAAGAGCGCCCTTTAATGTTGAGGCTACGACCATCTGGTCATAGACTCTCCCACCAGTGGAAACATCCTTTCCACATCCAAGTGCCATTCTGCAGTGCACCATGCTATGTGTTCAGGGCTCTTCAGAATTGTCCATCATAGGAGCTAAAAACGAACATTCTTTAGACTATCATACATCATCTCTTTAAATGCTTAAAGAGGCAATAAATAACATTTAGGCTCCTAACATTTGAATTTAGCAGCATGTTTGAGCAGGTGAGGTAAAAAATAATGGATGGTTAACCGATTTTGGATGCAAAATAATGCAATGTACACAACCTTCTGCAAGAAAGGTCATCCATTCAAGCAGCACTGGCAAAATGGCTGTCTCTATACAGGTCTATGCACTGAGGCAGTTACCTTTTAAGTAATAAGGCAGCAAGCATTATTTATTACGATGCCTGCTTGCGCATAGATGGCTGATCTCTCTATCAGCCACGTGTTTGAACAAAAGAGACATCCAGGTGTGCGCAGCTGTCCGTTGGACACCAGTGCCTATGTCCAAGTTCCCCAATGCACTAGAACATCACTAATTTATTTTTTTAGTTTTGTTTATTGCCAGGTGTGCCAAGCTACTGTGAAAGGATTTTATTTTATGCTAACCAGCCAGCGGAAAGACAATACATGATTACAATCGAGCCATCCACCGTTTACAAATACATGATAAAGGGGATAATGTTTAATGCTAGATAAAGTCAGATTAAAGATAGTCTGAGTGTCTCCAATGAGGTAGAGAGTAGGTCATGACTGCTCTCTAGTTGTTGGTAGGATGGTTCAGTTGCCTGATAGCAGCTGTCCCTAAATCTGGAGGTGTGCGTTTTCACACTTCTATACCTCATGCCCGATGGGAGAGGGGAGAAGAGGGGGTGACCAGGGTGCGACACGTCCTTTATTATGTCGCTGGCCTGGCCGGGGCAGCGTGAGGTGTGAATAGAGTTAATGGTAGGGAGGTTGGATTGTGTGATGGTCTGGGCTATGGCTACAATTATCCCCAAATTAAAGGAATGGAATCTCCTTTTGAGAGACCCTAACAGCCTCCACAATTGAATATATTTCACCTGCACAAGGGCTCTGTATGCAGATGCAGTCACTTTATGCTGATTTAATACAGTTAATTGTTTTGTTAGCTATTCAGATCTGTTTTTACAAAATGTTGTGGTCTATAAATCCCACAGGACAAATTCCCACTTCTCTGCCATTGGTTTGTAAAGAGACTAATTCCAGTTTGACAATAGACACAATTAGATTCTGAAGGTTTGAACACTTGAGGCTTTACCATTGAATGTTCAACATTTCCCAAAAGTAAATTGTAAAGGTTGCTCTTTTCATTGAAATAGCTTTTAGGTTTAATGGATTTGATGGTTTCATTGCATTGAATTTAGAATTTAAATTGTAAAAGTAGATGTTTAGAGCATTAATGCAGCAGGAAAATAAAATCATATGATAAAAGCTTCTGAAGTTTAGTAATCTCACACTTGGTGTATTTGGGCTCTTTTCAAAGAGGAAGAGTCATAGAACATAGAACAGTTTAGCACCATAACAGGCTCTTCAGCTCTCAATATCCTTGCCGAACATGATGCAAAGTTAAATCAGTTTCCTTTGCCTGCATGTGTTCATCCCAGTTTGGCCAAAAAAAAAATCAGGGAAGGTAGTGCATCCGTGGATAACAAGGGAAATCAGGGATAGTATCAAAACAAAAGATGAAGCGTACAAATTAACCAGAAAAAGCAGCCTACCAGAGGACTGGGAGAAATTTAGAGACCAGCAGAGGAGGACAAAGGGCTTAATTAGGAAAGGGAAAATAGATTATGAGAGAAAACTGGCAGGGAACATAAAAACTGACTGCAAAAGCTTTTATAGATATGTGAAGAGAAAAAGCTTAGTTAAAACAAATGTAGGTCCCTTGCAGTCAGAAACAGGTGAATTGATCATGGGGAACAAGGACATGACAGACCAATTGAATAACTACTTTGGTTCTGTCTTCAATAAGGAAGAAATAAGTAATCTGCTGGAAATAGCAGGGGACCTGGGGTCAAATGAGATGGGGGAACTGAGTGAAATCCAGGTTAGCCAGGAAGTGGTGTTAGGTAAATTGAATGGATTAAAGGCTGATAAATCCCCAGGGCCAGATAGGCTGCATCCTAGTGTACTTAAGGAAGTAGCCCCAGAAATAGTGGATGCATTAGTGCTAATTTTTCAAAACTCTTTAGATTCTGGAGTAGTTCCTGAGGACTGGAGGGTAGCTTATGTAACCCCACTTTTTAAAAAGGGAGGGAGAGAGAAAACAGGGAATTACAGACCAGTTAGTCTAACGTCGGTAGTGGGGAAACTGCTAGAATCAGTTATTAAAGATGGGATAGCAGCACATTTGGAAAGTGGTGAAATCATTGGACAAAGTCAGCATGGATTTATGAAAGCTAAATCATGTCTGACGAATCTTATAGAATTTTTTCGAGGATGTAACTAGTAGAGTGGATAAGGGAGAACCAGTGGATGTGTTGTATCTGGACTTTCAGAAAGCATTCGACAAGGTCCCACATAAGAGATTAGTATACCAACTTAAAGCACACGGTATTGGGGGTTCAGTATTGATGTGGATAGAGAACTGTTTGGCAGACAGGAAGCAAAGAGTAGGAGTGAACGGGTCCTTTTCACAATGGCAGGCAGTGACTAGTGGGGTACCGCAAGGCTCAGTTCTGGGACCCCAGCTATTTATGATATATATTAATGATTTGGACGAGGGAATTGAATGCAACATCTCCAAGTTTGCGGATGACACGAAGCTGGGGGGCAGTGTTAGCTGTGAGGAGGATGCTAGGAGGCTGCAAGGTGACTTGGATAGGTTGGGTGAGTGGGCAAATGCATGGCAGATGCAGTATAATGTGGATAAATGTGAGGTTATCCACTTTGGTGGCAAAAACAGTAAAGTAGATTATTATCTGAATGGTGGCCGATTAGGAAAGGGGGAGATGCAACGAGACCTGGGTGTCATGGTACACCAGTCATTAAAAGTAGGCATGCAGGTGCAGCAGGCAGTGAAGAAGGCGAATGGTATGTTAGCATTCATAGCAAAAGGATTTGAGTATAGGAGCAGGGAGGTTCTACTGCAGTTGTATAGGGTCTTGGTGAGACCACACCTGGAGTATTGCGTACAGATTTGGTCTCCTAATCTGAGGAAAGACATTCTTGCCATAGATGGAGGTCAGAGAAGGTTCACCAGACTGATTCCTGGGATGTCAGGACTTTCATATGAAGAAAGACTGGATAGACTCGGTTTGTACTCGCTAGAATTTAGAAGATTGAGGGGGGATCTTATAGAAACTTACAAAATTCTTAAGGGTTTGGACAGGCTAGATGCAGGAAGATTGTTCCCGATGTTGGGGAAGTCCAGAACAAGGGGTCATAGTTTAAGGATAAGGGGGAAATCCTTTAGAACCGAGATGAGAAAAACCTTTTTTCACACAGAGAGTGGCGAATCTCTGGAATTCTCTGCCGCATAAGGTAGTTGAGGCCAGTTCATTGGCTATATTTAAGAGGGAGTTAGATGTGGCCCTTGTGGCTAAAGGGATCAGGGGGTATGGAGAGAAGGCAGGAACAGGATACTGAGTTGCATGATCAGCCATGATCATATTGAATGGCGGTGCAGGCTCGAAGGGCCGAGTGACCTACTCCTGCACCTATTTTCTATGTTTCTATGTTTCTATGTTTCTATGTTTCTATGTGATCCATATCCCTCCATTCACTGCACATCCATGTGCCTGAAGACGTGTCTTGATCTGAAACATAACCTATTCATGTTCTCCAGGGATGCTCATGACCTGCTGAGTTACTCCAGAACTTTATGTCTTTTTTTGCCTATGTAAATTGCATCTTAATTGTCACCACCACCATCCCTGACAATGTCTTCCAGGAACCCACTACCTACTGTGTTAAAAACCTGTCCCACCCATCAATTTTAAACTTTGCCCTCTCACCTTGAAACAATATTCTTTGGTCTTTGTCATTTTAATCTGGGGAAAAGATTGTAAATGCCTGCCCAACTTTGCCTCTTGGGGGTTTGTATACTTTTATCAGGTCTCTCCTCAATATCTGATGCTTCAGTGGAAACAGTCAATTTTGTCCAAACTCGTGTTATTGCAACATTCTGGTAAATCTCTTCTGCCAAACTTTTGTAAATGATAAATAGACTCTTTACATCAAAAAGGGAAAGAAGCTAGAGAGTCAACCAGATGAAGCAGTTGACAGGAATTAGTAGAAAAATGATTGGAGGAAGACTGTGTAAAACCAAAATACTGCATGAACCTGTTGGGACCTAAAGCCTGTTTTGTGTTCTATACTATACGTCTTTCTTAATCTCTCTGCACACGAAAGGATCAAGATTTTGTTGAGGTCCCAGCAATTATTGGAAACAAATTGGAAGTTATAAAGTTGTAAAACTGTTTGTGCAGAGGACTGCTTCTTTTTTGTTTATCGTGTACAGCAAGCTCAACATGGTGGAATGAAGTCTCTGTTGCTGAGCCTCGAAAACTGTGTGAAATGAGTTCGACTGACCACTCTTTTTCCCAAGCAGACACGGATAAGCAGAGTACTGCGTCCACTTTATTTGGTACTAAATGGATAAACTTGTCATTGAAGATATCGTTCTGACTGGTTTGGAAAAACTCATGGAGATGAATGAGATGATGGTACTAACACCATCATCAAGTATGCAGATGATACAACGGTGATTGGCCTCATCAGCAACAACGATGAGTCGGCTTACAGGGAGGAGGTCCAGCACATAGCAGCATGGTGCGCTGACAACAACCTGGCCCTTAACTCAAAGAAGACCAAGGAGCTCATTGTAGACTTCAGGAAGTCCAGGGGCGGCATGCACACCCCCATCCACATTAACGGGACGGAGGTGGAACGTGTTTCTAGCTTCAGGTTCCTGGGTGTTAACATCTCCGATGACCTCTCTTGGACCCACAATACCTCAACACTGATCAAGAAGGCTCACCAGCGTCTCTTCTTCCTGAAGAGACTGAAGAAGCTCCATCTGTCTCCTCAGATCCTGGTGAACTTCTACCGCTGCACCATCGAGAGCATCCTTACCAACTGTATCACAGTATGGTATGGCAACTGCTCTGTCTCCGACTGGAAGGCACTGCAGAGGATGGTGAAAATTGCCCAACGCATCACCGGTTCCTCGCTCCCCTCCATTGAGTCTGTCCAAAGCAAGCGTTGTCTGCGGAGGGCGCTCAGCATCGCCAAGGACTGCTCTCACCCCAACCATGGACTGTTTATCCTCCGACCATCCGGGAGGCGCTACAGGTCTCTCCGTTGCCAAACCAGCAGGTCCAGGAACAGCTTCTTCCTGGCGGCTGTCACTCTACTCAACAACGTACCTCAGTGACTGCCAATCAACCCCCCCCCCCGGACACTCCTCCCAAAGGAAAAACACTATGTCTGTATATATGCTAATGTAACTATTTATTCAAATCATATGCTATGTCGCTCTTCTAGGGAGATGCTAAATGCATTTCGTTGTCTCTGTACTGTACACTGACAATGACAATTAAAGTTGAATCTGAATCTGAATCTGAATTGCTCTATTTTTTCAGAGCATTTTGCTCAGCTTTTGCTTTCGTTCATTTATTCGGTTTGCAGAATCTGGGTGTCGCTGGCAAGGGTGACGCTGGAAAGGCCATTGCAAATTGCTTTAGATAAGGTGGAGATGAGCCACAGTCTCAGAGTGGAGGGAGTGCAGAGAAGGTTCACCAGACTGATTCCGGAGATGTCAGGACTTTCATATGAAGAAAGATTGGATAGACTCGGCTTGTACTCGCTAGAATTTAGGAGATTGATGGGGATCTTATAGAAACTTACAAATTTCTTAAGGCATTGGACAGGCTAGATGCAGGAAGATTGTTCCCGATGTCGGGGAAGTCCAGGACAAGGGGTCACAGCTTAAGGATAGAGGGGAAATCCTTTAGGACCGAGATGAGAAAAACGTTTTTCACACAGAGAGTGGTGAATCTCTGGAACTCTCTGCCACAGAAGGTAGTTGAGGCCAGTTCATTGGCTATATTTAAGAGGGAGTTAGATGTGGCCCTTTTGGCTAAAGGGATCAGGGGGTATGGCGAGAAGGCAGGTACAGGATACTGAGTTGGATGATCAGCCGAATGGCCTACTCTTGCACCTATTTTCTATGTTTCTATGTCTTGGGCCATTGCAGTTCTTCTGGTGAAAGTACTCTCACAGTCTTGGTAGGTAGCAATCATTCTCATCAATCATAGACACAAAATGCTGTAACTCAGTGCGCTAGGCAGCATCTCTGGAGAGAAGGAAGGGATGACATTTCTGACGAGACCCTTCGTGACCCTCGAGACAGTGAGGAGGTGCTTGGTGAACTCACTGTGGTGGATGTTAATTTGTGTTTATTGTATGTTTTGTTATTTATTGTTACTGTGTATGACTGCAGGCAACAAAAGTTTGTTCAGACCGAAAGGTCTGAATGACAATAAAGGAATCAAATTCAAATTCAGATTCATGTGAGGTAAGACTCGACCTATTGAAGTGCATTCCCCTTGTTGGCCACTGACTTCATTTTGACCATATCCTCTTGATTCTTTGGTCAATCGAGTACTGCCATGTTGACAAAAGCAGTCACCTACACCTCACCTCTGGAACCAGCTCCTTTAGGTTAGAATAATGTTTAGGGTCATTTGATCATAGTAATGTCCAAATTGGGCAATAGTGAACTGGTTGTCGGAAAGCATCTACCACCTAAAGCCATGATGAATGATACTTTCATCATTCTCGTGATGATAGAGAGTGGACAGATTGTATGGTAATTGACCAGGATGGGTTGTCTTGCTCTTTCCGAACACAACATAAGAGGGCAAATTGTCCCATTGCCTGGTAGAAACCAGTGTTACATCGGTAAAAGAACATCTTGAATAAGATGCACATGAATTGTGGGATAATGCCTCTGGGATATTATCTGTTCTCTTAGCTTTCCTAATAGGAATGTGTCAAAGGTTACGGGGAGAAGGCAGGAGAATGGGGTTGACAGGGAAAGATAGATCAGTCATGATTGAAGGTGGATTGGACTTGATGGGCCAAATGGCCTAATTCTGCTCCTATGCCTTATGAATTTATGAATTTATGTAGTGAATTAAATGGGATTTGAGTAAGACAATATAACTTTCCTCCTCTGCTGGTCTGGTGTACCAGAGGGCCAAGTATGGTGTTGGATAGTTTTGATAGGTAAGGAAATCATTCCATCCACTGAGTTGAGTATGACATCTTGAGAAGTGAATTTAAAGAACATAAGGTTACATCCAAAATAAACAAAGATAGATCATGTGTTTAAGAAGGAACTGCAGATGCTGGAAAATCGGAAAAAGGGTTTTGGCCCGAAACGTTACCTATTTCCTTCGCTCCATAGATGCTGCTGCACCCGCTGAATTTCTCCAGCTTTTTTGTGTACCAAAGATAGATCATGGTCTATTAGATGTGATGATATCAGAATCAAGACACCATATATTTGGGCTTAACATTGTTTTATTACATATAGTCCAAATCAAATAATATCATGTAGGTATCATGAATGTCTTATGCCTTTCAGTAATACCTGTTACAAAACTGATAAAAAAGAACTGCCTCCTACCAGTAGAATCAAAGGGTGGCAGAGAGAATTAAAGGCCTATAATTTTGGATACTTAAAGGAAATTAACCTACTGTAATTGATATAGGATCCAAAGGGTGGATGTGAATCATTTTGAACTAACCAACAAACCTTCATCAAAGCTTCAAGTCAATAATGTTATAGGTTTGATGTAACTATGTAACTGTATTTTGAATGGAGACTATGATGGAGGGATCAAAGGTAAAGATTGCTGCAACATCTAATAGGAAAGAATTATAAATTTTAAGAAGAATTGCAAAATATCTGAGAAGCATATGAATACATTTGAGATGAGCAGACGAGGACATACCGTTCTTCAGTGAAGGTGAAAAGGTTGTATATATTTGGAGGAAAATTTCTTGAATTTACCCTGAAGTTGATGGGTCTCTACTGCTGATAATCCACTTTAATAACTCAGACATGTGCTGCATTGGATGCTTAAATTAATAGCTGAAATGGAATATTAAAAGTGCAAACAACTTATCATTCTGCACCTTAATCATGGACAAGGTTCCACTCTGGCAATACACAGTCAGAACAAATACAAATACATTTTCAACCTCTCACTTCTGAGGTCTGAGGTCCCCACCTGCTTTAAAAGGGCATCAATTATACAAGTGCCCAAGAAGAGTAAGGTGACGTGCCTCAATGACTATCGACCAGTGGCACTAACGCCGGTGGTGATGAAGTGCTTTGAGAGGTTGATCATGGAGCAAATCAACTCCTACCTCGACAAAAACCTGGACCCACTGCAGTTCGCTTACCGCCACAACAGATCAACAGTGGATGCGATCTCGCTGGCCCCCCACTCCGCTCTGGACCACTTGGACAACAACAACTCATATGTCAGGCTGTTATTTATCGATTACAGCTCGGCATTTAAAACAATCATCCCCTCCAAGCTGGTTACCAAACTTGCAGAACTGGGTCTCTGCGCATTCCTCTGCAATTGGATCCTCGACTTCCTCATTCACAGACCACAGCCTGTTCGTATTGGTGGAAATGTGTCAGCCTCGATAACAATCAGCACGGGAGCACCTCAAGGCTGCATGCTCACTCTATACCCATGACTGTGTAGCCAATCACAGTGCGAACTCCATCATCAAGTTCGCTGACATCACCACTGTTGTGGGGCGTGCCACTGATGGGGATGAGTCAGAGTATAGAAGAGAGATCGAGCAACTATCCTAATGGTGCCAGCGCAATAACCTGGCCCTCAACACCAGCAAAACCAAGGAACTGAATGTGGACTTTGGAAGGAGTAGGAGGGGGACCCACAGCCCCATTTATATCAACGATGGTTGATGGGCGATGGTTGAAAGGGTCAAGAGCTTCAAATTCCTGGGCGTGCACATCCCTGAAGATCTTTCCTGATCCGAGAACACTAATGCAATTATCAAGAAAGCTCATCAGCGCCTCTACTTCCTGAGAAGATTACGGAGACAGGTGCACAGTAGAGAGCATACTGACCGATTGCATCGTGGCTTGGTTCGGCAATTAGTGCGCCCTGGAGAGGAAAAGACTACAAAAAGTAATAAACACTGCCTAGTCCATCATCGGCTCTGACCTTCCTTCCATCGAGGGGATTTATCGCAGCCGCTGCCTCAAAAAGGCTGGCAGTATCATCAAAGACCCACACCATCCTGGCCACACACTCATCTCCCTGCTACCTTCAGGTAGAAGGTACAGGAGCCTGAAGACTGCAACAACCAGGTTCAGGAATAGCTACTTCCCCACAGCCATCAGGCTATTAAACCTGGCTCAAACAAAACTCTGATTATTAATAACCCATTTTCTGTTATTTGCACTTTATCAGTTTATTTATTCATGTGTGTATATATTTATATCATGGTATATGGACACACTTAACTGTTTTGTAGTAAATGCCTACTATGTTCTGTGTGCTGAAGCAAAGCAAGAATTTCATTGCCCTATACAGGGACACATGACAATAAACTCACTTGAACTTGAACTTGAACTTGAAAGTTAATCCTGGAAATTAAATGACAAAATTCTAACAGAATAACAAAAACAAAAGGCATGAGAAAGAAAAAATGAAATGCAGGCATCATATATAGTTGATAGGGCCCTTGACTATGTCTGTAACATTTCTTGCACTTTTACTCTGGCTCTTTCTCTTCCATATCAGGACCAGGATAGGGACCAGCACACATCCCAATAGCCTCCACATTCAACAGATTATCCTCCATAACCTGCAAAGCCTCCAGTGCAATGTCACCACAAACCACCTAACCTCCCCCTCTATTATCACCATTCTGAAGATTGTTACCTTGGGAACATGCTAATTCACTTATTTAACAATAAATAAAAGAGAAAAGGATCCACATTATCAGAGAAAAGATAACTTGGGAGTCTGCCATTGCTCTTGAAATCAGAAGGTGGAAACCAAGGATATTAGTCATACAATTATAGACATAAGCTAATATCAACTATAGAACAGGCCCTTCAGCTCATAACTGTAGATGCCTCCCATTTCAAGCTATTGATCACAATGCCTCATGTTACTCAGTGCCTCAATAATTACTGCTGGTAATTATTGATCAGAGAACCCTTTCCAGTTAGTATATATATCATTGATGTTACTGGGTAAGTCATGTAATGGCAATTGCTTCATTTTGTTCAAGATTTTCTTACGGGGGACCCACTGGGTTAAAATACCCTTTTGCTGTACAGTTTTATAATCCTGCTTGTTTTGGGGAAAACATGCTCCTTATATCTTGAAACTCTGGGGATGGTTTAGATGAAGTGGGGTAACATCACAGCCAAAGGCAACAATGTCAAAATCAACATTAGGGTGGTGCAGCAGTAGAGTTGCTGCCTTACAGCACTAGAGACTCAGGTTCAATCCTGACTACGGGTGCTGTCTGGATGGAGTTGTGCACGTTCTCCATGTGACCGCATGGGATTTCTCTGGGTGCTCCGGTATCTTCCCATGCTCCAAAGATGTACAGATTTGTAGGTTAATTGGCTTTTGTTAATTGTGCTTAGTGTGTAGCATAGTGTATGGGCGATTGCTGGTGAGCGTGGACTCGGCAGGCCGAAGGGCCTGTTTCCCTACTGTATCTCTAAAGTCTAATTAGTTTCCCAAATTGGAATTAATTTACTACTTTGTCTGATGGAATGCTTCATAAATAAAATTTAGGAGCACTCTATAAGATGTAGAAGTAGTTTTAGTTGCTCTGGCACTGTGTGATGTATCTGAACAGTCAATGTTCTTTTCTGTTTGTGCTACCTGGCAGTACTCACTGTTTCTTTATTTACAAATCATCACCTGTCTTCTGAATTGGACCAAATTATTTGCATTGTTTTCAAAAGAAATACCACAGCTGCACTTGAGTCCTCTTTCAATTTATAGGGATTGATTGTGGTGTTGTATGTTTTTCAATGCTTTGTACAAAAGAACAGATCTTGCAGTACCCCGCACCAAAAACATCACGATACAGATCTTCTAAGGAACTGAGAGATTTGGAATTGTTACGGCCCCGTAGAGCTAACAATTAGCTAAAAGTCAACTCTCTTTTAGAAAACAGCACCAGCAACAAATCTTTTCATTCTTTAGAAGTTCTGTGTGCACAATGTCATATTTAAGAGTCAAGTATTTTTAGTTGTTCATATGTATCTGCGATGGAACAATGAAATTCTTACTTGTTACAGCCTGAGTTTGAGTTGTCAAGTGTACCAAGGCACAGTGAAAAGCTTTAGTTGCATGCTAACCTGTCAGCAGAAAGACAATCCATGATTACAAACCAGCCACACATTGTGTTCCGATACATGTTGAAGGGAATAACATAAATAATATTTAGCGCAAGATAAAGTCCAGTAAAGTTCAATCAAAGATAGTCCGAGGGTCTCCAATGATGTAGATAGTAGCTCAGGATTGCTCTCTATTTGCTGGTATGATAGTTTTGTTGCACGATAACAGCTGGGATGAAACTGTCCCTGAATCTGGAGGCGTGCATTTTCACACTTCTATACCTCTTACCTGATAGGCTTTACATGCCTATTAACACAATAGCACAACAAATAAATATACAATCATCAGCGATACAATAAATTAATAATCAGTAATACAAGGTAAACAGATCACAGTAGTAAAAACCGAAGTACGTATTGCAACCAAGACAAAGTTTATATAAGATCATAGTTGCTGAGGTAGGGTTGTAGTTGATGCAGTGCAGTGTTCATGAGGCTGATAGTTGCCGGGATGAAATTGTCCTTTGATGATATTAGCTAGCTTTTTGAGGCAGTGCCTCCTGTGGGCCCCATCAATGATGGGTGGTCCTGTCAATGTCCACAATTTTCTGCAGCTTCCCTTCATTCCTAGACATTCAAGTTACCGAACCAGGCCGTGATGCAACCAGTCAGTATGTACTCCACTGTATACCTGAAGAAGTTCAATAGAATATTCCCATTTTGCATGGGCTATTAGAGTGAAACTATCAATCTTTAGAGTATTCCTCTGCAAATCCAACAGTGGCTTCAGGCTTTTTGCCCTGGTGTACTTTAAGGTGAATATCTTGAAACAGGTTGCTATGATTCAACGTGAATCTTCAGGCTTTGGTCTTCACGGCCACCTCCAAATGAATTAATAAGATACAAAGAATTTATTAGCCAAATATGTAAGAACATACAAGGAATTTGATTTGCCATACAGTCATACCAAAAAAGCAGCAAGACACACCACTACATAAAAATTAACATAAACATTCACCACAGTGCACTGTGATGGAAGGCAATAACGTATTATCTTCTTCCCTCCTTTTCTCCCACAATCGAGGCAGTCGTCCCATCCACAGTCGGCGATTGTAGCTCCCGCGTCAGGGCGATCGTAGCTCCCGCAATCGGGGCAGTCAAAGTTAGGGAGCTCCCAAAGTCGATCCCTAACCAAGGGAACGCGAGTTCCATGATGTTAAGTCTGCAAGCTCCCGCGGTTGGAGTTCACGAAGTCGATCCCTGATAAAGGGATCGCAAGCTCCACGATGTTAAGTCCGCAGGCTCCCAAGGTCGGAGCTCCCAAAAGTCAATCCCCAGCAAAGGGACCACCAGCTCCACGATGTTAGGCCACAGTGCGGAAAGAGATATGTTACGGAAAAGGTTGCATCTCCATCGAGGAAAAAGATAAGTTGTCCAAAAGGGAAATCTGCTGACTGGAACATTCTGGACTGCAGGCATGCTGAGCGACCTGCTGAAGCTGGATGAAGCTAATGCAAAGACTCTGTTGGAAAGGACTAGGCATCTTTCATTAATGGACATTGATGGGCTGAGTACAGTGTGGATACCCCTCCAGCAATGAAACGGGTTATCACCCTAAGGTACTGCTTGAGTGGCAATGGTGCCATGTACAAAACACATGTTCTAACATTACTACGTATAAAACCAGCAACACTGATTGTATGGACCAAAACCTTGCGTTAAGAACATGTGTTTTGTACATGGCACCATTGCCACTCAAGCGGTACCTTAGGGTGATAACCCCTTCCATTGCTGGAGGGGTATCCACACTGTACTCAGCCCATCAATGTCCATTAGTGAAAGATGCCTAGTCCTTTCCAACAGAGTCTTTGCATTAGCTTCACCCAGCTTCAGCAGGTCACCTTGCATGGCACTGCTTATTATTTTTTATAAATAAAGTTTAATTAGGTAATTACAAAATGGTTAAATTTCTATGAATTTCAGGTAATTATAAAATTATGAGGCATAGTTGGAGATATAGTCAGAACCTTTTTCCCAGGATGGAAATGTCAAATACTAGATGGCATAGGATTAAGGTTAGAGGGGAAAGATTTAACAGGGGCAATCTTTTCACACAGAGGTTACATGGTTTATATGAAACAATCTGCCAGAGGTAGCAGATGAAGCATGTACAATAACGACACTGAAAATACATTTGAATAGATAGACATATAGGAAATGTTTAGAGGGATATGGACCAAATGCAGGCAAATGGATGGGGCATCTTGGTTGGTATGGACAAATTGGGCTGAATGGCCTACTTCTGTGCTGTATAACTCCTTGGTCTAAAGTACTACGTGGGAGGGAGAAACAGATGACTTTAAGAAATTAATTAAAAGGTGGTTTCTGGTTTGTCCATTAGAATGCTTTAATATTATAGTTCCAAGAGGTTTTTTAAACATGTAGATCATAGAATGATTTCCTTTTCTGTATGAATGGCCAATCAAATCTCTCATGATAATATATCAGTAACGTTTTTCATAGACTTTGCTGATAAATGACATGCTGAGGGTTTCCATCAGTAACCAGCGGTAGCCTGTTATTACCATTTGAGACAAACAGACAAAATCAAATGAATTTATGCAAGGGCATGGCTTGAATTAAAATTGCATGAGACCGTTTGGAATCGATCATCTCATATTATAACTTTAGATAATAGAACAAACTTAAATGTAATGAATCTAAAACTCTTATTATTCATTGGCAATTACTGATTATTATAAATGGTAAATACATTCTCTTTATTTAAAATGTGACGGTGTTCTGAATTAAGGTTGTGCAGATGTCTAACCTTATTGTGACTACATCAAGAGAAATGTAATATGTTAACGCTATATATTTGGAACATCACTATAAATGTCATTGTTCTGTTACATTGTTTGGTACATAGGACAATTAAACGCTCCTGATACTTGACTCATGAATTATAAGCATACAATAGCTAATCTTTGGCAAACTCTGGAAATATCCATCCCTGGTTGCGTCAAGAAAATGGCAGTATGAAGATTTTTGTTCTGAATTTGTCATTTTTATGCTGATGGTGAAGGAATTTTTCCCCAGAAAGATGAAAACAAAAAGTCCTTTATGTCCAAATTGGAACTGTAGATTTGACACTATTCCCTTAGAACAATTGCTGTTATCCTTTTGGAACTTAATAATTCCTTTCAATTGGAAGGTTTGGTCTCGTAATTACAATCAATCATGGCAAATCTGAAATGCTGACTTGAACCAGAGCAAAAATGTAACACTGACAAAATGTAATGCAAATAAAAAGTTTAACCGAATAAACACCAATGTGGAAGGCAGTACAAAGTGGCAGTCCCTATCTTAGACTGCCCAGTTGTAAATAGGTGCTGGATTCTTTCCATTTATTCATTCAGTGAGTGGAGGCTAATGTTACGATGAGTAATATCATCAAAGTGGAGTCCCAAAGTACTCACGTGAGACCAAACGTGAATGTACAGTCAATCACATTCAAAATACAAAGTGCTAGAAGAACTCCGTGGGTCAGGCAGCATCTGGGGAAGAAATGGGCAAGCAAAGTTTCAGGTCCAAATCCTTCTACCATCCGAAGGAGGGTCCTGACTTGAAACGCCACCTGACTATTCCCTCTCCAGATGCTGCCTGGGCTGCTAAGTTCCTCTAGCACCTAGTATTTTGCTCAAGATCCCAGCATCTGCAGTTTGGTTTCTCAAAGTAGTAGAAATAGGACTGATATTTATAAATCATTGACAAACTTGCAAGAGTGATTGGCGTCCCATTTCGAAAAGTATTAAAATAGCTGAAAATGAGTTTAAATTATCATTGTCAGAAATTATGGATATTTATGTCGTTAACTTGTAATCAGAAGTCAGGTGAGACATTTGCCGAATATTCCAAAACAGTCTAATCCAGAGATGGGGCATCTTCAACAGGTGATTGGATTATGTACTGTAAAATAAATGATTGTGCAAAGTAACTGATGAGCAGATTCAGACCAATTTATTGCATACACCTAGTTCGTAAATTCTTAAATCATAGGAGCAGAATTTGGCCATTTGGCCTATCGAGTCCATAGAAACATAGAAACATAGAAAATAGGTGCGGGAGTAGGCCATTCGGCTGATCATCCAACTCAGTATCCTGTACCTGCCTTCTCTCCATACCCCCTGATCCCTTTGGCCACAAGGGCCACATCTAACTCCCTCTTAAATATAGCCAATGAACTGACCTCAACTACCTTCTGTGGCAGAGAATTCCAGAGATTCACCACTCTCTGTGTGAAAAATGTTTTCCTCGTCTCGGTTGTGAAAAATGTTTTCCTCATCTCGAGTCCACTCCACCATTCAATCATGGCTGATCTATCTTTCCCTCTCAACCCCATTCTCCTGCCTTTTCCCATATTAAGCCTGAGTCACATTATCATGACTGTTGTGGGGAAGTGAATTTTCATTCGATTCTACCATTGTAATCATTTAGGTCCGGTCCAGTATATAACAAGTGAAATTTGTGGCAATCAACTAATATCACACAAACAAATTAGAATACAACATCGTAGGTTTAAAATACATTGAAAAAAGACAGGCAATGCATAGTGCACATGTTTAAAAGCATATACTGTATGCATAGAGCACACGTTTAACAGCATATAAAGGTAATATAAACAGTGGGTTCAAAATGAAAGATTAATAATCAAGACATGGATATGAATTTTGTTATAGCTACAGACTGCTCCAGAGAGGCATGGGAAGTGAGCAGGAGTTCAATGAAGTGCCATTAACAAAGAGCGCATTAAAGACGAGAATATATTCCAGCAGGATCCTGAGGATATTAGAAAAAAAATGATGTGTAGTCTTCCATAACGAGCAAAAGGCAAGGCAGCTAATTATAATGACAAATTATGTGAGCAATGCAACTCTGAGAAATTGGTTGAGAGAGATGAGTGTTGAATGGTAAAAAGCATTCACCATTAATATATTCAAAGAAGTCCCAAAACAATGTGAAAATGTTTAAGAATTCATAGATTGAAATTACATGACATCAAGCTGATATACATTTCAAACTAAATACCAAAGTAGTCTTCTGTAGCCCTAGCGTTATCCCCGAGCTCTGAAACTCAGGCTGAAGGAGAACTAAACAAGCAGGAGCACCACAAAATATTGATGAATGAAAGACTCCCATAGTGGTGGTATTTATGGCAGATAAGATGCTTGGATCTGTGGAGCAATGCAAAACAAATCTTTGGCCTTCGTGTAAATGGATGAATTAGAGTGTTTTGGAGAAACAACAAGTGTCCCTTCAAGTTCCCAATTCCTAAGCCACATTTGTATCAGGGGGGAAAGGTTCTACAATTATGTAAACAGAAAATGTTGGAAACACTCAGCAGGTCAGGCAGCATCTGTGTAATGGGAAACAAAGTTGAAGTACTAGATTGAGGATGCTTCAGCAGGCTCAAAATGCTTGTAAATTTTAAATCTTGTTTAGTTTAGAGACACAGCATGGAGTCAGGCTCTTTGGCCCATTGAGTTCATGCTGACCATCGATCACCCATTCTCACTAGTTCTGTGTTATCCAATTTTCTTATCTACTCCCTACACGCGTGGAGCAATTTTACCGAGGCCAAATCATCCTACAAACCCGCACGTCTTTGGCATGTGGGAGGAAACCAGAGCAGCCTGGATAAAGCATGCGGTCACAGGGAGAAAGTACAAACTGCACACCTGAGGTCAGATTCAACCCTGGGTCTCCAGCACCATGAGACACCAGATCTATCAACTGTACGATTGTAAATGCTGGAACATTTTATTTAAAACATTTTTTCCCCCTGTTAACACAAAGGTTTTGAATCAGGAAAGGAAATGCCAATTGTAGGATTCCAATGTTAATAAACAAATATTGAAGGTACATCACATGATGTCCACCAATGCTTTTAATGCTACAATCTGAGGACAGGACATGGGAGCCACAAAGTAGAGATGCATCAGAATGGCTCAACCCGAACTCCCAGTATGTTTAATGATTCAGACAAGAATACATCGCTGTTGTTGGTGCATATAATACTTGAAACATAGCATGGACACAAACAGATGAATTATCAGCAATTAGAAAATATTAAACATCTATTTAATGAAAATTGCTTTTATATTTATAAAATTAAAGTGACAAAATTTATAGCCAATAAACTGCTGCCACATTGTGCATGATTTTCATAACTTTTAAATTATTGGTCTTTCTCACTCAATAAAAAAGTGAGTTAAATTAAGCAAACCAGTAACGGATCCCATGTTCTATAGGCAGAGGTTTGTTTGGTCATGTGGTTTCTCATATCACTTGAATCATGTCCTCATAAATACAACAATAAAATGAAATGATATGGCAGTTCTTATCATCTCGCATGGCCTTTGGCAGCACTGTTCTTTTGATCTGTTTGGACTGAGAGCTTGGTCTTCAAATGTTTCCAAGTTGAAGATAATTCAAACTGCCAAGGTAATTTGTGTCCACTGTTTACCCACAGCCAATTGTATAGACAAGCACACTTCATTGATTCATTGGTAAGTCATGTATGGAAAAGAAATTGATATGATTTGTCCCATTTATTGTTCAGCTTCCCTCTTTGGTAATAAACAATGTCAGTGCACAAACTGCTTTCCTGTATCATTTTTTATGAACCTTTGCACCACATTGCAATTTACAAGGTATTCTATCTTCCCTTGGAAAATTGCTGGCAAAAAGAACAGCTACTGCTCTGAGAGCTAAGGCTATAAAAATCATTCGCTTTGGCAATGGAAAAAAATCACCTCTCTTTTCCATTGATGGCAGCTAGTAAGAGTTAAAACTTAGGTCCAGATTAGTTTATAGCCATATACACCAGGGTGTGAGGACATCCCTTGGTGATCTGTAGCACACATGGGAAAAAGTATACATGGTAATAATATATATAACAATAAGTACAATGACTAATACAAGCAGTGAAATCATGCAAAGATCAGTGTGCAATCTGAAGTAGTGCAAAAAACCCTAAATTAAAGCAATAGAATAACTGAATGAGGTAGATTATGAGTACATGGCAGAACCTCTGAGAAGGGAATGTGAGAAGAGGTGCGTGGTCTGATAGCAGTACACTTGAGGTATACATCGCCGAACAGCAACAACTGAGTTTTGGCCCTTGTGGGTGATATTTTAGAATTCATCGAGATGGAAACTAAATCAAGTAAAATATTTCACTGGGGTCTTTCCAGAATGTCCAGAAATGCCACTTTTAAAAAATAAAGATGTAATGTCAGATTGTATTGTATTGTATTGTATATCTTTATTGTAATTTCCTGAGTATTCACATACCCAGAGGAAACAAAAAAACGTTGTTCAACCAGTGTCCATTCAGTGTGCATTAAAAATAAATAGAAATAAAAATACATATATCATGAACAAATTGACCGGTTGAATTCAAAACTAGCCCTTTCTAAGCACTACTGGCTGTGCAACCAGTTGTCACTAGTAAATGAAACCAACTAATAAAATTATATTAATTTTGCCGCAGTGTTTAAGTTCAAAGGTATTATTAAAATATCGCAAATTTATATTAAATGAGCCATATAGCACATCTTGACTGGGTTTTCCACCTACCAACCCTTGACACATGAAAGGATAAAAAGATGGAGTCCTCTCAGTTCATGTTCAGTATATTGCCATATACTGTAGTTCTGCCAAAGTCACCAAAGAAGCATAGAAGAACTAATCATTTTATCAGCAAGTTACATCCAAAGCAAAATGAGTTTAAGCAATTATTTAGGCTACTTTAAATATATTTGTACTAGAAGCCAGACACACCCACGGAACTGGTCATGACCCCAATCAACATGCTGGAATAAACTCAGTTGGACAGCCAACATCTCTGGAGAGAAGGAATGGGTGACGTTTCAGGTTGAGACTCTTCTTCAGTCTGAAGAAGGGTCTTGACCCGAAACATCATCCATTCCTTCTCTCCAGAGATGCTGCTTATCCCACTGAGTTGCTCCAGCATTTTGTGTCTACCTTTGGTTTAAACCAGCATCCGCAGTTCCTTCCTACACATAACCCCAATCGAGTTGACCATTATTTACAGGTCCTCAAGATGTATAGTAAAATTAAATGCACATGCATTAACAGGTGCCATATAGAAGGGTTTTAGATATTAAAACATATCTAATCTACTCAGAAAATGCTATGTACCATGATTCCATACTGTTTAATAAAATTATCTCAGAAATGCTCTCAGAAAAATGTTTTACAAACTTCCTTCAACTGTCAAACTGCAGTAGGTTCTCAAATAAATGAAGGAATGTTTTTTAATAATAAATTACAACCTGTCTTTCTGCCCAATTGTGCTATGTCATGGAACATTCCACATTTACTATAATGCAAATACATTTGAGAGGACAAGCATCAAGCATAAAATTAATTTTCAAAAAGAGTGAAGATCTGTGAAAAGTTTGTGTCTGGATTACCAATAGTCACCAAAGTGGAAACTCAAACCCTGTGTGTTGGATATTTTGATTAGTGAGAAACTACTTCAATAGTTCATCAAAGACGTTTGATCGGTTTTATTTCTTTTATTTTGGTTCAAAAACCTATTGGCATTAATATATTTTTTAAAACCCATAAAGATCAATTTTAATCATGTTAAAATAATGCACTTCTAATCTGGTAGCCAGCAAAGGATGGTCAACTCTCCATGAAATTGAGAGCAAGCTTTGTACATTTTGCTTATCTTTGGAGATCATCAAAATGGCTCTGTTTCAAGATTTGAATGCTTTACTTTTAAAACATTTTCTCACCCTTGGGGTCCAAATGCACAACTCTCTTTAAAGTGGCACCACAAGTAGATAGAGTTGTAAATAAGGTGTCTGGCAAGCTTGCCTTCATTGGTCGGGGTATTGAGTATAAGAGTCAGGAAGTCACATTGCAGCTTTATTGCACTTTGTTTAGGACATATTTGGAGTATTGCATGAAGCTTTGTTTGCAGGGGGGATGTCAAGGCTTTGGAGAGAGTTCAAAAGAGATTTATCAGAATGCTGCCTGGACTAGAAGGCATTAGCTCTAAGGAGAGGTTGGACAAGATAAGATAGTTTTCTCTGGAGTGTCAGAGTATGAGGGGAGACTTAATAGAAGTATACAAAATTATGAGAGGCATAAATAGGGTGGACACAGAACCTTTTCCCTAGGATGGAAATGTCACAGACTAGATGGCAATGCTTTAACTGAGAAAGGAAAAGTTTAAAGGAGATGTGCGGGGCAAGTATTTTACATTGAGAGTGATTAATGCCTGGAACATTCTGCCAGGGGTGGTGGTGGACGCAGATACGATGGTGGCATATAACAGACTTTTAGATAGATACATGGATATACAAGGAATGAAGGGGTATGGAGTATGTGCAGGCAGATGAGATTAGTTTAACTTGGCATTATGTTCAGCACAGACATTGTGGGCCAAAAGGTCTGTTCCTGTGCTGTATTGTTCGATGTTCTATATTCATATCAGGGGTTTGCGCAGAGGTGCATAAGTGAGGTGTACGCTTCCATCTTCCTCCATTCCAATAACCATAAAGCAAATTAAAATCCAATTGTTTTGCTATTTAATGTGCTTCTCTGAAAGCTGTCAAATTTCAATTCTTGCATAAGCCCCTGCTTCAAATTGATATAAATTCTAAAGATATAGTAACTTTAGCTAACAGGACCTTATGATTTTCATTGACATTTAGTGAGGAATTACATGTAAAATAAAACCAGAATTATTACAAATGCAAATACCTGTATAACCCTTGCATTAATTTTTGATTTGGAAAAGTGCTGACAGGCTTCTTTGTCAGATTAAAATAGAATAATAAGACTTAAAGAAACATAAGGTTGAGAAAAGTTTAAAGTGGCCACCGTGTCAACTTAAATTATATTGCAGCCAACATCAAGGGAAAATGGCACAGCCCCAGTTCTCAAGAGGTGTTAAAATTAAGTTTGGAAGGGTTCTGTTTGAACTACTATATTTGCTTATCTGATCAATCTATTTCTACCTTCTTGTGTTTGAACAATGGCTTCCTTATATTGCAATGCTCTGCTGAGAAGCTGCAACGTGATAGAGTTTTAACAAAACAATCCTGCATGGAAAATGAAAAACCTGCAGACGCTTGAAATCTGAAGTAAACTCTGAAAGTATTAGAGGTATTCAGCAGGCCAGGCAGCATTTGTGAAAAGAAAAACAGAGTTGGTATTTCAGGTCAAAGACCTTTCATGAGACCTGAGAAAGTGAAAACACAGTTGTTTTTAAGTTACTAAATGGGCATAGTAGCGGTGCATAGGTCAATGGGAATACTCCTGACATGGTGAGGCTAGGTTTGCCCATATGATCCCAATGTTTACCATGCTATCTAATTAACAGAGCAGAGGGTGTAAGGGAAATAATGGCACCATAAATACTGGGATAACTTCAGCAACCCTCCCTTGCCCTCTCAGAGATATTCACTTTATCTTATCAATCCCCTCCTGCTCACACCCTCTGCAACTTAAAACTAACTTGTTTTT
Source organism: Leucoraja erinaceus (assembly GCF_028641065.1). NCBI lineage: Eukaryota > Metazoa > Chordata > Chondrichthyes > Rajiformes > Rajidae > Leucoraja > Leucoraja erinaceus. Next base: position 61,240,239 of record NC_073379.1, read on the forward strand.
GCACTTAACAATTAAGGTAAATTATCTTCCCAGACACAATAACGCTTTTCCCAGATTCTACCTTAATTGCAGAGTGTTTCCAACATGTTTGCTTTATATCAGGAATTGATTTTAAAATGTTTATGCTCATCAGTAGCTTAGCACAAAGTCTGATTTTTTGTTAAGTGACTCAAATGATGTACAGTTTTTTTGTCCATTGAAGTTTTCATTTTGGTGAGATTATATTTGACAATATTGCATTCAAGTTCTTTATCAATGAATCACTGATTCTAACTATCCAATGAATGAAACAGCCCACGTGTAACTTCAACTACATCAAATGTATATCTAAAGCCACTCTCACCTCATGGGCATTGTCAGTTCTGATACCTTATAAACAGATCTGCAAAATTGGACAACATAATAGTTTGGAAACAGCTACTTATCAGGCAAAAGCTTTGGAGAAAGAAACAAGCAAAGATGGAGTCTGCAGATGCTGGAATCTTGAGAAAAAACAAACTGCTGGAGGAACTCAGTAGGTCAGACTGTGGAGGTGAATAGACAGAAAACATTTTGAGACAGGACCTTTCTCCAGACTCTCCCATCTGTCTGACCTACTGAATTCCTCCAGCACTTTGTGTCTTTCCTCAAGATTCCAGCATTTGCAGTCTCTTGTGTCTCCATCTTTGGCTTTCTTTCTCCATAGTTGTTACCTGATTAGCATTAGTTCTTGGTTAGTACAGGTGTCAGAGGTTATGGGGAGAAGACAGGAGAATGGGGTTAGGAGGGAGAGATAGATCAGCCATAATAATAATAATAATAATAATAATAATAATCTTATTTATATAGATTTATATCTATATAAATAAGATTATTTAAATAATAATAAGATTATATAAATAATAATCTTATTTATATAGCACATTTTCAGTCAACTTGCATTGACCCCAAAGTGCTTCACATAATTACATTACATTTACACACAGGCAAAGGTGGGTGAAGTGTCTTGCCCCAAGGACACAACGACAGTATGCACTCCAAGCGGGATTCGAACCGGCGACCTTCCGGTCGCCAGCCGAACACTTAGCCCATTGCACCATCTGTCGTCCCACGATTGAGTGGTGGGGTAGACTTGTTGGGCAGAATGGCCTAATTCTACTTCTCCTATTCTTTATGAATTGATAAGTTGGTGTTTTCAGAATGTTCTGTTCTTGTTTAATTACTCAAGAGGCAAAGTGCTATTTCCTTAATTTCTCTCTCTAAAAGCAAGACTAAATCTGAAATAAGGACAGAAAATGCTGGATATACCCAGGAGGTTAGGCAGAATCTTTGCAGAGAAGAGTTCCATCTTTAGGCGGCAGCGTGACGCAAATGGTAGATCCGCTGCCTTGCAGCATAGAGACCCGGGTTTGACCTCGGGTGCTGTCCATGTGGAGTTTCCACATTCTCCCTGTGACCCATGGGCGGAAATCCTGTGCGGGGAATGGGGGGCTGGACACTCGCCCCCCCCCCCCCCCCCCTGTTTTGAGAGGTGGGGGACAATCCCCCCCATGTTTTGTAATCTGGACTTTATCAGGCACTTTCCAAGGGCTGAATTGGCCTGTTTGCGGGGCCTTTCAGCGCCCGGCGTGGCTTAAAATCAAACTCATGCATCGAGGCGATCGACGCTCCCGAAGTTGAAGCCCCTGCCGGCCGACGAAAGGCCCCATGAAAGGGCCGATTCAAGCCCCATGATTCGATGCGGACAAAGCTGCTTTTGCTGGAGTTTGGAGTCGGTCACCAACCAGGTCAGCTTCCGATGTTACTGTCCACAGCAAAGATCCTAGAGGAGCAAGATAGACCACTCCTCGAAAAACGCGTAGTATGACGTGTGTGATCGTCGACGCCATTTTTCGAGGCATTTATTGGGGCTTCCCCCACATTGTCATGGCGCCCTTATCTAAATTTCATCTCACTGCTCTGCTATCAAGTATTCTAATCGTAAATCTAAACGACCCGACCTGTCATTCTTTAGGTTCCCCAATAAAAAAGAAAGGTGAGAAAATATTTTTATTATTTTCAGTCGATATTCTGTCGTGAAAATGTTATTTTCTGTTCTCCCATCAACGGCCATTGGGAAACTGGGTTTGTCGGTACATTAGAAAGTTATTAGACTTATTTTTAATAGTTCTTTACTTACCATAATAATAAAGACAATTTTAACACTTCTGTACGTTTTTGGTTTTGTTCTTGTAAGGGATTGGTCTCCACAATATGGCCCGCAGACACATCAGGTCCAGTGACCAGGAGATTTCTCGAGCTCAGATTCAAGTCCGAGAATGGGCGGCTGTTACCCATTATATTCCTCGAATTGTCAAGACATCACAAGCAAAGATCACAAGCCCACCGTGAAGAAGGGAGCAATCAAATATTATATAACTCTGCTCTATCATCTTTTGGGTGCAATGGTGGCCGGGGGGTTCGGTGGCGGCGGCCGCAATCAAAGATACTAGTGTAGCTCTGCTCTATAATCTTTGGTCGGAATACAAGATACAAGATACAAGATACATTTAATTGTCATTTGGACCCCTTGAGGTCCAAACGAAATGCCGTTTCTGCAGCCATACATTACAAACACATAGACCCAAGACACAACATAATTTACATAAACATCCATCACATCGCTGTGATGGAAGGCCAAATAAACTTATCTCTCCACTGCACTCTCCCCCCCCCCCCCCCCCGATGTCAGAGTCAAAGTCAAAGCCCCCGGCTGGCGATGGCGATTGTCCCGCGGCCATTAAAGCTACGCCGGGTGGTGCGAGGTCGCACACCGGGTCTTGATGTTGGAGCCCCCGGCGTGCGCTCGCAGAGTCCCGCGGCCATTCCAAGCCGCGCGGGGCGGTGCTGTAAGGCCCCGCTCCAGGAGCTCTTCAACCCCGCAATTCGGGCGGTGGAAGTCACCATTGCGAGAGCCCTGAAAAGCGGTCTCCCTCCAGGGACCCGCGGGCTCCCGGTGCCGCCGTCCACAGACCCTGCCGTTGGAGCCTCCGACTCTCCGGTCGGGCCGCAGCAGCAGCAGCAGCAGCGCTCCTCCACCGCTCCACCCGCTCCGGACTCGGCCAGCCCCGCGACGGCGACGGTGAGTCGTAGCACCAGAGTCCCTGGTCTCTTCCTGTTGGAGGCCGCTCCTCGTTGCGGCCCCAACGACAACGGAAACCCGACGAGAAAAGGTCAGGTCTCCCGTGCAGGGAGAGATTTTAAAAAGTTTTCCCCCCCCCCCTCCCAACCCCCCCCCACCCCCACCACACACCCCAACAAAAAATAACAAAAACTACGTAAAAACACAGACAGAAAATAATAAAACGCGGACAGACTGCAGAGGCTGCTGCTGACCAGAGTCGCGCCGCCCCCCGAATGGGACGGCTGCGCGTTATAATGTGCTATCGTTTCCACTCTCCCTCTCCCCCTTCCCCCTGTTCCCCCTTCTCCTCTCTCCTCTCTCTCTCTCTCCCTCTCCCCCCCCTCTCCCCCCTTTTCTCCCCTCCCCCCCCTCCTTTACCCCTTCCCCCTCCCCTTCCCCTTCTCCCTGTCCCCCTTTCCCCTTCTCCCTCCTCCTCCTCCCCCTCTCCCTCTCCCTTCTCCCCTCTCCCCCCTTCTCCCTCTCTTCTCTCGATCTCTCTCTCCCCTCCTCTCGATCTCTCAACCCCCTCTCTTCTCTCGATCTCTCTCTCTCTCTCTCTCTCACCCTCTCTTCGCGATCTCCCTCCCTTCTCTCTCTCCCTCCCTTCCATCTCTCCCTCCCTTACCTCTTCGTGAGAGTTGGCAGCTCTGCTATGCCTTGGGTCCAAAAGAGGATAGAAAGAAAATACTTAATAGTCTTTGTAAGAAGATTTTAATAAGCTCTTCTACATTTAAGGTAAATTGACATATTAGAGGCAAAACGCATTTTCAATATACAGGTCTCTCCACACAACTGAAAACAATTAAATTTAAGTGATATATCATCCATTGTGCAGGCAAGTAGCACTAGGTTACAATAAACTTCCTACATTTTCCAGGAATTCATCTCATAACAATGGGAGAGGCGTAAATGCATTGTAAAATCATAAATCCATGTTATCTTGGACTAATCCTTTTACTGCTATCCAAATGCCCCATTATTACATTTTTAAGAATTGACTCCAGCATCTTTCACACCACCAAAGTCAGGCTAACTGGTCTGTAATTCCCTGTTTTCTCTCTCGCTCCTTTCTTGAAAAGTGGGATAGCATTAGCTACCCTCCAATCCACAGGAACTGATCGTAAATCTATTGATCGTTGGAAAATAATAGAAACATAGAAATTAGGTGCAGGAGTAGGCCATTCGGCCCTTCGAGCCTGCACTGCCATTCAATATGATCATGGCTGATCATCCAACTCAGTATCCCGTACCTGCCTTCTCTCCATACCCTCTGATCTCCTTAGCCACAAGGGCCACATCTAACTCCCTCTTAAATATAGCCAATGAACTGGCCTCGACTACCCTTTGCGACAGAGAGTTCCAGAGATTCACCACTCTCTGTGTGAAAAAGGTTCTTCTCATCTCGGTTTTAAAGGATTTCCCCCTTATCCTTAAGCTGTGACCCCTTGTCCTGGACTTCCCCAACATCGGGAGCAATCTTCCTGCATCTAGCCTGTCCAACCCCTTAAGAATTTTGTAAGTTTCTATAAGATCCCCTCTCAATCTCCTAAATTCTAGAGAGTAGAAACCAAGTCTATCCAGTCTTTCTTCATAGGACAGTCCTGACATCCCAGGAATCAGTCTGGTGAACCTTCTCTGCACTCATGGCAATAATGTCCTTCCTCAGATTTGGAGACCAAAACTGTACGCAATACTCCAGGTGTGGTCTCACCAAGACCCTGTACAACTGCAGTAGAACCTCCCTGCTCCTATACTCAAATCCTTTCGCTATGAAAGCTAACATACCATTCGCTTTCTTCACTGCCTGCTGCACCTGCATGCCTACTTTCAATGACTGGTGTACCATGACACCCAGGTCTCACTGCATCTCCCCTTTTCCTAGTCGGCCGCCATTTAGATAATAGTCTGCTTTCCTGTTTTTGCCACCAAAATGGATAACCTCACATTTATCCACATTATACTGCATCTGCCAAACATTTGCCCACTCACCCAGCGTATCCAAGTCACCTTGCAGTCTCCTAGCATCCTCCTCACAGCTAACACTGCCCCCCAGCTTAGTGTCATCCGCAAACTTGGAGATATTGCCTTCAATTCCCTCATCCAGATCATTAATATATATTGTAAATAGCTGGGGTCCCAGCACTGAGCCTTGCGATACCCCACTAGTCACTGCCTGCCTAATGAAGAACTCAACCATATTATGGTCACTCTTGCCCAAGGCGGCACGTACAACAAGATTGCTAACTAACCCTTCCTCATTACTCAATACCCAGTCTAAAATAGCCTGCTCTCTCGTTGGTTCCTCTACATGTTAATCATATGTATAAATATATATGTATGTGTATATATGCATGTACGTGTATATATGCATGTATATGTATATGTGTGTATATATGTATGTATATATATGTTTATATGTGTGTATGTATGCATATACATGTATCCATATGTATGCGTGTATTTGTATGTATGCATATGTATGTGTACACGTATGTATGTATGTATGTGTATATATGTATGTGTGTATATATGTATGTGTATATATATGTGTGTATAAATATATATATATGCATATATATATTATTACTATATAATTATATATATAATTGCCTTTATGGTTTATGTATATCATCTTACAAGACAAATAAATTAATAGTGATTATTTAAATCAAAGTTGCTTCTGATCCATGAGAATAAACTTAATTATCTCTAACTTGCCTCTCACACACAGACACACATTCATATAAATATATAAAATATGTATACGTTAAATTTAATTTTGTGCAGTGTGTGTTAAAGCAATACAATGCAAGGGAAACTACGCAAAGGAGGGGGCTGTTCCCGCTACAAGATACTCGAGGATCTTTGCTTTGGATCAAAGATTATAGCGGAGCTCTATAATCTTTGCTTTGGATCACAGCGAGTGGCATACCTCTCGCAGTCGCTTGTCGCATTGAAAAATGGCGGTCGTGACGTTCCGTCACGTACTACACGTCAGCCCATTGAATTTCAGAAGAGTGGTCTATCTTGCTCCTCTAGGATCTTTGGTCCACAGGGTCCACCGCCAAAGCCTCGCATGTGTGCACATGCACACGCGCGCGGCCGCCAAGAAATTGTGACACCCCCATGTTTTGATAGTGATTTCCATGCCTGCGTGTGACCGCATTGATTTTCTCCGGATGCTCCAGTTTCTTCCCACATTCCAAACGTGCCAGTTTTGTAAATAAATTAGCCTCTGTAAATTGCCCCCACATTGTAGGGAAGGGATGAGAAAGTGGGATAACATAGATCTAGTGTGAACAGATAATCAATGGAGTTGGTGGGGCAAATGGCCTGTTTCCATGCTGTATCTTTAGATTCAACGAGTTGACATTTCAAGAAGATTCAAGAGATTCCAAGAAGGTCACATGATGAAATGAACGTCATTGACATAAAACACTATCAGTACATTTCTCCTTAAATGCAGCCTCACTTGCAGATTATATTCAGCATTTTTATTATTTGAAATCTTCAGATTAATGGCCTTTCATCACAACAGAAACTTAACAGCCCCTCTACATATCAGATTGTATCAGAGTTCGTCATTGTGCTCCCAGGATAATTTATCTGTTCATTGTCAGATAATTATTTTGCTCCATTTCTCACACTTTGACCATATCCAAAAGAAGCATTCTTCAACTTCTTAACATGTATACCATGGTGCAGTAAGGCATCTGTTTTCACAGCAGTAATAACCTGCTTTTATAGAGCACTTCAAACGAAGAAAAAAACACCCTGATACATTTGAAGGAATAGGGCAAAGAAGGAAATATGGGTTGCTGCCTTACAGCACTTGCAGCGCTGGAGACCCAGGTGTAATCTTGACTCTGGGTGCTGTCTGTATGGAGTTTGTACGTTCTCCCCATGACCACATGGGTTTCCTCTGAAACTTTGGCTTCCTCCCACACCACAAAGACATACAGTTTTGTAGGTTAATCGGCTTTGTATGTGTAAATTGGCCCTAATGTGTGTAGGATAGTGTTAATGTGCGGGGATCGCTGGTCGGTGCGGACTCGGTGAGCCAAAGGGCCTGTTTACGCACTGTATCTCTAAATTAAACTAAACTAGAAGAGATGACTAAAAGCTTTGTAAAAAAGTATTAAAGAATTCAGGGGACGATTTCCAGAGCTTGAGGCTTCAGTAGCTCTGACATATTCACCAAGGGACACTGTCCTTGGCACACTCACCATGGATAAAATTACATTTCTTGGGATGATGCGCAAGATGCTGGTGAGAGAAACATGGGCATTTGGAGTAAATCCTTACATCTTTTTTTTCTTTATACACCTGGTAACCTCCTCCATCACAGAGCTCAAAAAACGATGTGTGTTTAGGCACTGCAATAGCGTAACCGTTCCAATATAGCTGAATGAGGATAACTAGGACTAGCGCTGTATGGGGTCCGCGGTTGAAGGCGATGGAGGCAGGTTCTGCAGGAACCTGGGTCTTACCAGGATTGGGAACTACTCCAGTAGACCGAGTGCGCAGGCAGACTATGGCATTTGGAAATTGCACCCAATACATGGCGTCGCCCGCATGTGTAAATGTGCAAAACGAATTTCACTGTGCAGTTGCACATGGAACAAATAAAGCACCATTGAACCATTGGACATGTTACTCTGAGAGAGAGAACATTGACATTGGTTTGATTATCCTTCACTGATGAGTATGGAGGATTTTGCAGAGACTGCATGAGTGGTATTTTTGAGGTGATTTGAAGGACTTATATCGTCCAAGTCTCAGAAGCAATTAAGAGGCCAGGAGTCACTGCTGCCAGGTAGATCATGGGCTTTGTGCCAAGTCTGAGATCTTTATGATCAAATGCTCTTTTCCTCGATCAACCAATGGTGCATTGGTGGACCAGTGGTGCACTTCATCAATGCCTGCCTTCTCCAATTGCTACCTCCTTGGGGTGTAGTGAGTGACAGCAAATCACAACATGCCAGGATTAGAGGGCTATAGGGAGAGGTTGAGTAGGCTGAGTCTTTATTCCAGTGCCATGTAGCGCAGGAGGATGACAGGTGATCTTATAGAGGTGTACAAAATCATGGGAAGAATAGATCGGGTAGATGCACAGAATCTCTTACCCAGAGTAGGGGAATCGAGGACCAGACTGTTGGTTCAAGGTAAAGGGGAAAAGATTTAATAGGAATCTGAGGGGTAACTTTTTCACACAAAGGGTGGTGGGTGTATGGAACAAGCTGCCAGATGAGGTAATTGAGTCTGTGACTATCCCAATGTTTAAGAAACAGTTAGACAGGTACCTGGATAGGACAGGATGGAGGGATGTGGACCAAGCACCAACAGGTGGGACTAGTGCAACCATGTTGGAAGGTGTGGGCAAGTTAGGCCGAAGTGCCTGTTTCCACACTGTATCACTCTATGACTATGACCCTATGACGCTATACATTCTACATGCAATTCAGATATATAGTATTTGATTTGGAAAATTATGCCAACTTTGGAGGCGGCAGAATAAGACTAAAAGTAATTGAATGTCAAAGTGAGTGGGCAAAATTTTAGGTGATGGAAACCACTTGTGGGGAGATGTGAGGTTTTCCACTCTGAATTTGCAAAGAACAAAACAATATACTTTGTTAATGATGGAAGAATTGGGGCTGTGGAAGAACAAAGAGATTTAATGTTCAGATACTAAATACCTGTACAACTAAACGTGCAACTGGAATAATGGGGTGCACCTGAGGTGGGTTGTAGTTTAGAAGTGAAGAGGTTGCCCTCTCGAAGCATCAGAAGTCTTTATCACATTCCTTCAGGTGTACCACACTCAGCTACGGGTCAGTAAAACATCCTTGCCAACTACTTACATTATATATTTTTTATGTTTAGTTTAGTTTACATTTGTTTACAAGTCCGTGCCGAACAAATTTCTTTCATTTAGTTTAATTTGGTTTAGTTTGGTTTAGTTTAGTTTAGTTTTTGTCTAGTTTAGTTTAGTTTTGAGATGCAGATGGAAACAGGTTTCAGCCTGTTGAATCCACATTGATCACCCGTTCACTTTCATATCCATTCTCTGTACATTAGGGGCAATTTTGCAGAAGCCAATTGACCGACAAACCATTTGAGATGTGATGGGAACCGCAGCATCCAGATTATAAGCCAAACAGTCACAGGGAGAAAGCGCAAACTTTACACAAACAGCACCCGAGATTAGGATCAAACCCGGGTCTCCAGCACAGTGAGGCAGAAGCTCTACCGCTGCGCCACTGTGCCGCTACTGTTTAATGAATCCATGACAGCAAACAGAAGACCGCCTTTAATTTATAAAAACCTCAAGAAAATCCTGTGGGGTTGGCAGTTTTAGCTCTGAATGTGACAAATAGCTGAACTAAGCATATACATTTTATTGTGGATCAGTTAAAATAGCAGTTCTTGAATTAGCAATGAAATTCCTTATGGCAGAAATTACAATGGGACTTTAGTGATGCTAAAGACCTTGGCTATTAATCTTTTTTTTTGTAAAGATTAGGAACAGAAATTGAAGAAATACGGATCTGATTGAACTAATTTAAAAGTAGCAGAAGTGTCTGTCAAACTGCAGAAAAATCACACCTGTAAGATTGCCCTGGGATCTCATTTTTATTATTACCCGGGATATTTGATTGAAACAAAAACTTCTTCCAAATAATATGTTTTGGGAATATGGTCTCACTCCTTCAATGAAACTGCTGTTCATTTACATTGGTGTGTAGGGGAAGCAATTATGATGTTGTGCTTGAGCAGGTACAGGGAAATCAGCATAAAATCATGGAAGCCAAGGGCACTGATAACGTTATTTCTTGTTGTGATGTTATCCTGCACCTCTACACGGGTGAGATGGATAATCAGCACATGCTGGGTGCTGACTAGCATTCTATACTGAGGTTGAAGTGAGACCTTGAAAAATAATATGACAGGGAGGATGTATTCCATGTTTTTTAAGCAGATGTTCTGCATGTACAGAGAGCCAGGAGGACTCTGAATGGACACTGCCAGGTAGCATGACAAAACAACTGTAGCATTGAAATTCTTGATGCCTGAGTGCAATGGCCACAAAATGTTCAATGATTTCACACTCCTGGTCATTTTCAAATATTGGAACTCCATAATGGCACCAATGGTCTCAGAAACTTTGCACTCTCGTTACTCACGTCAGCAGATCTCATACCTGATATGTGCTCCGTTGCCACCCCTCATGCAAATAGCATTTGAAGAGCTTCGGACCCACATCCTACAGTTTTCTGCAATAAAACAAAACTGCTGCAGGATCTCAGTGGGTCACACAGTAACTGTGGAGGGAAATGGACGGATAATGTCCATTGAAGGATATGACCCTTCTTGCCTGTTGCTTAAGATGCCAGCACCCACAGTTTCTTGTGTTTGTTTTTAGGGATCACATTCGAGATACAGTGCAGAAACAGCCATTTTAGTCCACCGAGTTCGCGTTGACCAGCGATCACCCGGCAGGATACACTAAGACTTTTTTACACACTATGGACAATTTTACAATTTTACAAAAGCCAATTAATTTTTGTTTTTGGAGTGTGGGAGGAAACGGAAGCACCTGGAGAAAACCTGCGTGGTCACAGGAAGAATGTAGAAATTCTATACACACATAGTCAGGATTGAACCCTGGTCTCTGGCGGCAGCAACTCTACTGCTGTGCCACTGTGCCACCCTAACTGTATTCACACATTTTCAATGACAGGCAACAACACGCTCCCCTTTCTGCTGTGGGACAAGGGGTACATAATCACAAATGGCAATAGTGAACTGATGGGGGCCAACTGCAACTGGGTTACCATCCTCCCATGGCACTTGTCAAAACTGAGGTGACCAACCTGAGATGATGGTCAGCAATGAAGCTGAATTTATATGAGCTACAGCACACTCAGTCTGAGTTTTCCCCGCTCAACCCACAATCCCTTCCATTTTACAACCTGCAGATGGTGTAACCATGTAGCAACATTTGTCAGCCTCCCCATCCTTGCGCCTGTCCTCGTACACACAGCCAAAAACTACCATCTATGCAACGGTTATGGAAGGCCCAGAGAAGGTAATAAGAAATACGCCCTGTTACCTTATTTAACATTCCCAATCCCCACCTCAGGTACCGACATTGTGCCTCGTTGAGAGGTTGTCTCGGAGATGATATCTGCATGCCGTGAGTCACTGGGTATGAATTGCCTGCAGTCATGTCATGGGGGAAGCACAGCAGCGAGGCTGTTCTTAAATGAGATCATACATCAGTCTGGGGCAGACAACTGCAGATGAAAATATCCATAGGATGGGTGGTGGCTGTAACCAATGAGATTGTTCATGAATTGGCAGGCCTGTCAGAAGGTCTATAGCATCATATAACATGGAGGAGTCCAGCATCGACTTTACACAAAATATTGCACAGAGCATCGAGTTCATCCTTTCCATTGAAGTAGTGGTGGGATGCCTCCTCCCACCATCCAAAGACGTGCAGGTTTGTGGGTTAGTTGGCTTCGGTAAAGATTGTAAATTATCCCTAGTGTGTAGCATAGTGCTAGTGTACTAGGGTAGACACAAAATGCTGGAGTAACTCAGCGGGTCAGGCAGCAATATTCCTTCTTTCCAGAGATGCTGCCTGACCCGCTGAGTTACTCCAGCATTTTGTGTCTATCTTCGATTTGAACCAGCATCTGCAATTCTTTCCTCCACATTGTGTCCGCTCCACTGCAAAATCTCCTCTCATGTACTAGAGTGTTTGCTGGTCAGCACGGACTTGATGGGCCGCAATGTCTGTTTCCACACTGCATCTCTAAACTAAACTACACTAAATTAAAATTAATTAAACTAAACTAAACTAAACTAATATAAAGTAAAGTGAGGAATCCCTCTGACATATTGTGTTTATTATTTACCTCGAAAGGATAATGGCAAGCCTCCCTACCATTATCCTTACTGAAACCTAATTATTTACAGTCTAAGGCAAGCAAGGGGAATTTACCTATTCTGTATTTCGTTCAGTTCCACATTGACTGCTTTTTAACTGAAGCTTTTTAAGTGAAGCACTGGGAATGATGCAAATGAGTTTTGAGTGACATTTATCTTTAAGGGTTGAAGCTTGTGGCTAGAATCAGCTGATCAATAATTCGAGCCATCAGGCTTTACTCCCGTATGACCTTGAATAAATTATTAATAGTTTTTATATGTAATGTAGAAATATTCTAATTTGCTGCAACCTTAGCTTTCACCCCAGTGCAACTAGAGGAAATTATTTTTTTTCTGGAATATGTTTCTTAGTTGCCAATGGCAACAATGATGGTTCACTGATGGCACATTGTTTTAACAAAGTGTTTAACTAAGGGCAAAAAATGCATTGTAACCTATTTTATGTATTCCATTTGTACAAAAACATCCCTCAACACATCAATTGTGTTTTTTAAAGTTAATAGCGTGAAGAAACACAGGTTTTAACTTTTACAGAAATGCACATTCTATGTCCTTTGATCCAAAATATTATCAGTTGGTCAGAGGGGCATTGCTAGAGGATAGTAAAGCATAGGGCCATCTACACACCAAGGTGGATCAAG